>NW_024344434.1:3421505-3629093 GCF_902729225.1 Pteropus medius | reverse complement strand
TTCTTCTTCTTCTTCTTCTTTCTCCTCCTCCTTCTATTTTTACCCCCATTGGTTAATTGCCTTGCTTTGCTTCATAAGATAGCATAGATACTCAATTTTTCTGTTGAACTAGACCAATAAATTATAAGCCTAGGAATGAATAGATGTTCCTCTATTGGGTCTAAATTCTAAAATTCTATAAACATACACATGTATGTTTATCTATATGTATATATAAAATATACATAAGTATATGTACATATTTTTTATAATTTTTATTTTTTTATTTACATCATTAAAATGCTTACTGCCTAACATAAAGCCTTAATTCCCTTTTTTTTCAAATTGTTTATACCTTTAAACTGTTGCTTGCTCTACCTGGAACCTGGTAACTGAGGTCCATACAAAATAAGGAGATGTGTAATCCTATTTTGACCCACAGATTAATTGATGAGGTTTTCTGTTGAACTGGTCTATATATATGGTAAATTGAGAATAGTATTTAAATCAGAATATATGGACAATACTCTTGGCTTCATCATTTACATATGTCTTAAAGCAAGTTATTTAATCTTTCTGACAGTTTTTTCTCTTGTATGTGGGGGTATAAAATCTGTATTTCAGGATTAATATGTAGACTAAATAAATAATTATTGTTTATATAGCATGGTGCTATATAAACAATAATTATTTTTATTGTTTATATAAACAATATAAACAATAAAATTTTAAAATTTTATTTAAATCTCACAAAAATTATATTTTTGTGAGATTTAATAGAAATAGTAATTATAGTTGATTTAAATAATAGTTAGCAATAGAATCAGACCAGGACAAATCTAGAAGCCAGACCAACAAGGAAAGTTTTGGGAATTAGGGTTAAGAATTATATCAGTCTCTATTTCACTTGGTTTAAAGGAGAAAAGACTGAGTTCATCAAAGTTAGCTTAGGGCAGGAAGGAGTAAGCAGGTATTAGAAGTGCAGACAGTTAAACTAGAGAAGAGGAGGTCAGTAACACTAATGAACAGAAAATATAGAGGTTGGCCCAAAATCTTGGAAAGAGAACATTTTACTCTGAGTTATATTTTATGCCCTCTTGACATGAGCTCTTTTTGACACAAAGGTATTCAACATAACTAGAAGGATGTCAGAGACCTAAAAGTCAACTGTCACAATTTCAGGCAGACGAATGAGTCACTAGTAGATTCTTTTAACTCTGCTGAGAAAATAAAGTAGTCTAGCAATAAATAAAAAATACAAAAATGATAGTTAAATGTTTTGAGGTCTTCTGAATTACAACAGTAAATGTACAATCAAACCATTTGTATAACAATAAAGAGAACAAAAGAATTTGCACATTTGGAAATAGTTTCATTTAGAAAAGCAAAAACAAAAAGAGGTTGCAAATGCATAGCATAATTCGAGCCCCTTTGGAATCTATTAAATGACTAGTTGAATTATACCTAATTTGTATTTTTCAGAATCAAATCACATTCTCTAATATTCAAAGCCATAAATGCTTAAAGGAAACCATTCAATAAAGGTCTTATTAGCAAAGATTTCCAAATATCTTCTTATATTGACTTTTCCACACTGACTTCATTGAGGAACCAATTCTGATGACTTGTTTCTCATTAGAATTGCCAGTGCTACCAATCTTCAATTCACAAATTAATAAAATATTCAATTGTGGCTGCTCATCTCTCTCTCTCTCTTGCTTTCTGCATATCCAATATATTAAGAAACCTGGCTTAGCATCTCCCATTAACATATACTTGTTTGGTAACCATATTTTCCTCCCTGAACTATGTGTTACATATCTCTGTTTTTATATACTAAGGTTTTATATAAACAGGAGAACTGCTACCTACGAATAGCTTAGATCTTGATAAGCTATTAGTCCATTTATTTGACATCTCCACTTCTCAATGTATTATTGATTATTAATTCTATCTCATGGTAGCAAGCCAAGAAGATAAACATTGTTCAAATCCGTGACAATTTGTGAGCTATCATGAGGTAAATTCCACAGCTATCTCTTTTTAGTCCAATGATATGCCTGAATATTTGTGAATTCAATTATTTTGCTTTAAAAAGTATTTTATTATGTGATAGAGTCAGCCCTCCTGATTTTAGTTTTCATCTATAAGTTTCTGTTTACTTATTCAGATGAAGTTCTGAATAATTTATATCAGCCTGTAGAATAGAATCTTCTTGTTTTTTATATAAATTTAATAAATATATACACAATTAATTTCAAGTATTTAAAATTTTCAATTTTGAGACCTTTGTTAAATTGTACTTTTCCAATTTTTATCTCAATAACAGGAAACATATTTTCTTGAAGATGCTAGAAATGTAATTTTTAGTTGATCTATTTGGCATTTATACTGTAAACTTCTCTTGTAAAGCTTCTGGATACTGGTCACATATCATTGTATCTAAACAAAACATTAAAGCTCAAGAAAATGTAATCCTAAATTTTTGTCAAGTTCTATGATAACACATCAACCTGGCTATCTTCTTTTCACTAATTCTATACTAATTATTTCCATCTAACAAAAGAACTTTTAGTCATTCTAGGAAATTGGCTCTAAGCTTCCTTTGCCTTCATTTAGTCAATTATATAAACAAACTTTATGTTATTATTCAGCCTTTAAAACATTCACTCAATAACAAATTAATAGAAAATTTCCCTTGGTTTTTTGATTGTCTGAATATTCAGTATCTGTGTGGTATCCTTCCCACTCAAACCCCAACTGAGCATGATAATTAGAATCTCATCCACCTACATAACTCCATATTCATCTAATAAGGCCCCAATACATCTAGAACTCAGATGTTACTGGGCCTTTCCCTTTAAATTACAAAGAGCTAGAAAATTTTTTTCACAATTTTGCATTAAAATATGTTTTTCATAGAAATATTATGTTATTACTGAGCATTTTTTAAAGATATTTTTAAATTCATCTTTGTTTTTGTGAGTGAAATATTATTTCAGTTATTATTAAATCTTTTGCAGAAAATCTGTATATATTTATATCAAAGCTACTTTCTTTTCTGTCTTTCTGTAAATGGAAGGAATGCAAATGTTGTTTTTGATACTTGATCTCAAAACACATTGTATTCCCTTCTGTAATTACTTTGGTAATCCTCATGATTTCTAAAGTTCATACTTAGTTTACACTTATCTGTGGTTTCACTTTTCCTGATTTTGGTTGTCCGAGGTCAACCATGGTCAAGAGATATTAAATGAAAGATTCCAGAAATAATCAATTCATAAGAATTAAATTGCATGCCATTGTGAGTAGTGTGATGAAATATATCAAACTCTGTCATATCCAGGATGTGGCTTATCTTTTTGTCCAGATTGTCCACTCTGTACACACTCCCCATCTGTTAGTCATTCCATAGTTATCTCAGTTATCAGATAGACTGTTTTGGTATTGCTTGTGTTCAAGTAACCTTAATTTTACTTAATAATGGTCTTAACACACAAGAGTGGTAATACTGGCAATTTGAATAGTTCTTGACTTAATAAGAAAAAATATATATATTGATGTTGCTAAAAATCTACAGTAACAAAAATCTTCTACCCATAAAATTGTAAAGAAGAGAAAGAAATTGTGCTAGTTTTACTATCACACCTCAAACTTCAAAAGTTAGAGCCACAGTGAGTAATAAGGATTTAAGATGGAGAAAGCATTACATTTATGGGTGGAAGATATGAACAGAAAATGTGTTTTGACTGATAGCAATGTGCTGCTCTAGAAAGCATTGAGCCTATACAAAGACTTTAGCAAGGGATCTCCTGAAATAAGTGACTACATTTGCACAACTTTTTTACTGCATATTGTTATAATTATTCTATTTTATTATTAGTTATTATTAATTTGTTACTGTGCCTAATTTATAAATTAAACTTTATTATATAAATGTATGTATAGGAAAAAATGTAGTATATTTGGGTTCAATACTATTCATAATTTCAGGTATCTGAAATCATGAGGATTTTGGAACATATCCCTCCAGATAATGGAAGACTACTGTATTTATAGTATGATAGTCACACGGACTAGCTTTTGGTTAAATTTTAATCTAAATAATTATTTTTTTGTATAACAGATCATTTCTTTCAACCTGGATTTTTAAATTTTCTAAGGATGTATCTGGCTGGGTTACAGAGTATATAGAGACAAACATTAATAGACTTTATTTCGCATTGAAGGACTTTAGATGGAAATATTTATTTAATACCATGCAGAGAGTTGATAGCATAGACAAGGCCAAATCCCTGATTCTTAAACTTGGAATGTTCTATGAGCTTTATTAAAATTTAAAACCTGAAATAAACATAATCATTTTTTTTTACTTCCATCTCTGTAACAAATATTTTGAATATTTGATTTATTCTAGGCACTTTTCCGCAAAAAAATAAATAAATAAATAATGCGGTTGAAAATTTTGATATATAAGAAAAGTTTAATAATAATGAGCAGTAAAGGAGTGATGTCACTGCACAGGTGTTCAAAAGCACAACGAGAATATTTTGTTTTTTAATTGATAAAGAAATCTTGAAAAGATCAAAATAAAATTATGCAAAGGATGACAGGCAGAATCAAGATAGGCAGAACAGAGAGTACATTTCAGAGAAATCGCATAGTAAGGATATATTATAATTACATATGTTTAGAGAAATACAATAAACTTGACCCAGGGATATTCCTGAGAGATTAAATTATAGAGTTGGACTGGGGTCAAATTATGAATAGGATGAAATATCTAATTAACAGTTTTGTAGAATGTTTCACAAGCAATTGGGAGCCATGTAAGGTTTACGAGCAAAGTTGTGACAAAAAGAATGTTATATTTATACTTTTTATGATGAAGATTGCAAGAAGAAGAAACAGCAGGTGTTCAGGTGTTATAAAAACCTGAATTTTAATATTTTTAACATTTGTTGTGTTGTTATTTTGTTTGTTTGTTTGTTGGCAGGACGGTGGTGTATGAAATTCTCTGAAATAGTCATTTAGAAAAAAGAAACAATTATAATACTTCAGCACCACTGATGTGAAGAATGTGGATATAAAACAATTACCACTTGAGAATATTGAGGTATTGTCATAGTAGAAACAAGTTTCAGAGAAAGCAAGAAAGAGGAGAGAAAATTCAAAGAAGTTAAAGACTTTTTTCTATTGTTGACCATGTAGTTTCAGAGGATCCATGGAGAAGGTTTGAAAAGATAAGAAGAAGTGGAAGATGAGTACAGAATGCTATATTTATCAAAGAATAGAGAAAGACGCTATACTTCTTGAACTGTTTTGTGAAGCAAGCATTCCAGATACGAAAATCTGTCAATTATGTTACAAGATAAAAATAATTATTATCTTTCATCAACATGGATGCAAATAAACTTAACAAGTATTATCAAATCAACACATTGAAATATCAAAAAAACATTATACAACATGAAAAAGTGATTGTTTCACATTCAAAAAATCAACATAATCATCACATTAATAGAATAAAGAAAACCATATGATAATCTCAGAAGATGCGAAGAAAAGCATTTGACAAAATCCTTCAACTATTATGACAGATATCTCAACAAGCTAGAAATAGAAATACTCATATTCTTATAAATAATAATTGCAAAAAATTTATAGTTAAAATAATATGAAATGAAAAGTTAATGCTTTGTCCCTGAAATTAGGAACAGACACTTTTTTTGATTATTTCTATTTAACATTTTGCTAAAGTTAGGTACAACAAGGAAGTTTAGAATAAAATTTTAAAAAGTGTGTTTATTCACAGATAACATTATTGAGTAAATGTGAAATCCAAAATAAAATGCAAAGAGATTATTAGAACAAATAAGAACATTTAGCAAGTTTGTGGAATATTGAATGAATACTAAAAAATTTATTATATTACTATAAAGCCATAGGAATCACTGGAAAATAAAATTTACAAACCAAACCATTTACAATAACATAATAGAAAAAATCAAATATCTAGCTATAAATTTAATAAAAAGGCTGCTGAAGGAAATAATACTTAAATGGAGAGATATAAGGTGTAGAAAACTCAATATTGTTAGAATGGAAATATTCTACAAATTTTTATTTTTTTTGGTAGAAATTGACAAGCTGAATTCTAAATTTTATGTGAAAGGTTAGAGAACTAGATTGGCCAGAACAATTTGAAAAAAAGAATAATAATTTATAAGAATAATAGTTCTTTATTTCAAGATTTATTATAAAATAATAGTAATAAAACAGACTGTTTTTCTGTAAGGAGAAGTGAATAGGTCCATAGAACAGACTAGAGTTCCCCCTAAAAATCTACACATTTGAAGAAACTTGATTTATACCAAATAGTCCCTGAAATTCTGTGGAGGAATAGACTATCTGTAATAAATGGTGCTAGAACATTATATTACAGAATCACTTCATTGGACCCAAAAAGAAAAGTCAAAATACAAACTATTAGGAAAATATCTTCATGACCTTGAGGTAGACGACTATTTCCTAGATAAAATATAAAAACAATAACTCTAAAGAAAAAAATGATTAAGTGAATTTTATTAAAGTTAAAAACTTCTGTTCATTAAAATATCTTATTAAAAAATTAAAAAGTAAGCCACAGACAAGAAGACAATGTAAATATACGTAAAGTACTTGCACTCAGAAAATAAAAAAAGACTTTTCAAGTCAATAAAAATTACGAACAACACATTTTTATAAACATAAAATTCTTAAATAAATATTTTATAAATAAAAGTTGAATAAGTACATAAATAGATGCTCAGCATTGTTAATCACCATATGTAAATTAAAACAATAATGAGGAGTTCCATTTCCTGTATGACAGCAAGAGGACCTCTGCAGATTCATTCTCTGTCAAAAGTAAGCTTTAAAACTATCTTAAAAATTACAAAGTTATCTCTCTTTCCCAAAATGCACATAATCCTTTACATCTCCTTTAAAGACATGTGATCGACTTGGATAGTGGGTGTAGAAAAGAGAGGATGAATATGGATTGTATATCTGTCTTGGCTATTTGAAAGCAGTGGAGAATTGAATATAGTAGCACATATATTCTTCAATTGTCTTAAATCCCATTTTATTATTCATAGTACTCATTACTCCTTTAACATTGATGTCTTACATTCTCATGTACATTTGAAGATGTTTCTCAAACTCATAAAAGAAAAGTATTGTTTTTGACAAATTTATTTTCCCTAAAATCTCCTTTCACTGCATTCCTCATAATTGGTTTAGTGCTAAGAAGAGTACATATGTTATGTACTGTTGTGTATCAAACTACTCCTAAACTTTCCAGCTAAAACAATATGCATGTATTATCTCAATTTTTCTTTTTGTAAGAAGTCGTTATAGCGTAGCTGGGTCTTTTGCTTCAGAATTTTTCATAAGACTGTACTCAAGATTTTGGCTAAAGTTGAGGACATCTCAAAGTTCAACTAAAGGAGGATGATTTTTAGGCTCACCTAAAGTTGCTGGACTGAGGGCTTCACTTCCTTACTAGCTGTTGGTCTGAGCCTGATCTCAGTTCCTTGACATGTGGTTCTCTCCACTATGGCAGCTTCATCAAAGTCAGCAAGAAAGAGAATCTGTTAGCAAGATGAAAATCACAGTCTTTTGTAATTAAATCTCAAATTTCAGATATTGCACTGGTTTGAGTAATCCATCCTGACAATAAAGAAATTGCACTGCCAATACACAATAGAAGTAAAGAGTAGAAAGTTTAGAATATAAAAATCCTCATTTTCATTCTTGTTGAGGTTGGAGTTGATGAGAAATGGATACAAGTTCTAGTAGGTACACAGATTTTAGTTTATCTTTGTCTTCACTGCTCTTCTTTACTTCCATCTTTTCTTCCTGACTGCTATCCTTGCTGAGTTCTGGTACTCCATCACTAATCTTCCATGAACCTCTCCACTAGCTTTCACAATTTTATAGTATCTAATTATCATAATAAATTCCTTATTCATAGTACTTATTCCAGTTTTGTTTCCTTGATAAAACACTGGAAAGGAGAAAAAAAGAAGAAAGGAAGGGAAGAGGGTAAGAGAAGGAAGAAGGAAGAGGAGGAAAGAAAGAAAGGAAGAAAGAAAGAATGGAAGAAGGGAAAGAAAGAAGGGAGAGATGGATGGAAGGAGAAGAAAAATTTTAATTACAAATATGAAAAATTATTAGTAGTAAATTATAACAACACAGTTAAAGTTTTCCTGGACTAATTTAGTCATCAAAATAGTTATTTATTGTGTAGTCATTATAATGTTCTATAATGTTTAAACTGTGCTGAAACATTTAAAACTTAAAACATACCTATGAGGTGGATAATACTATCAAGTCTAGTTTATAGATAAGCAAAAAGTACAACAGAGTGATTATTAAGTGACCCTGCTTCACAGAATTAATAACTGAGGGATCTCAGATTCCAACCCCTAACAGTCTGTTTCTAGAGCTCATACTTTTACACTTGACCTTAGCCAAAAAGCTGAGAAATGAAAGAGAGTTCACACTTGTTACTAGATGTCTATCATCAATATCACAACATTGAAATGATGTAATTAAGGTTCAAAATTGAAGTAACTCTCTAGAAAGTGAATTGGAAGTAAGAGCTGAACTGGAATTCAACTCAGGTCTGTCTGACACAAAAACTAGTACTGTTTTGACCAATACCACATTAGATTACTATGTCTCTAAATATATGGATGTAGCTAAAGCTATATTCAGAGTTTCATTATAATTTAATATGTAGTATATTAAAGAATGTATGAAAATTAGTGGATTAGGTATTCAACAATATTTAGAAAAAAATTCTAAACCTGAGCAACTTTAGAATGAATCTACACACAAAATTTTAAATAATAGTCAATTAAAATATAGTATAATTATAGACAATAAACTAAACTAAAAGTTATTGTTTTGAAAAGACCAAAATAATAAATTAACTTTTGTAGGTATATGAAGAAAAAAAAGGGATAACTAACTAATACATATAATATATAAAGAGCTATTAAAGAAGACTTTTGAAAATTCTTAGGAAATGCACAACATTCTATTAATAAATTAGCAAGTCTCAATGAAATTAAGGTTTAATAGGAAAATTGTAAAAAAGACCAGTAGGAATAAATAGAATAAGTTTTCAAAAATATGAAACTCTGATGTTGGATATGCAGAAAAAAATATGTTCTCTGTAAGAGGGCAATTTGGGTGATAGTTGGACCTTGCTACATTTTATATCCTGCTAAGCAGGAAAAAGGTTTAATGTATTTATTCTAAAATATTGTCTCTGGAAACATAATGATTAAGCTTTAGTGTGAAAGGAAGTATACAGCATCAGAATTGGCGTGGACTACACAACAAAGAAGGCAGTCTCTTCTCCATGACCTTCAACAATTAATCTCAACTGACCTCATTTCATTCTCTGTGAAATAAAGAGGTTGAATCCCACGATGTCTAAGATTCTTTCTAGCTATATAATTACATGGTGCATCAGCTCTCTCTTTTGTAGGAGGATAATTTAAACTTTATCGCTAACAAGACATGTTCCATTGAGGTGTGATATCGCTTTATTATTATCCTTTACATTGAGAGGAGTTGTATTTTTCACAGTAAATGCCTCCTTTATATGCAATTCAATCTTTTAAAAGCATGGAAGAATTAGGGGGAAGAATATCATTGTAACATTTTAAAACAAATATTTAAATGTTCATATTGCCCCTGTCTCTCCAAATTACTATTTTGGCTCTGGTACAAAAGGTATAATTTGATGGATTGTCAGAAAAATTATACCATACTCTAGTTACCCAGAATTATACTTCTTGGTGCATAACGCCACATAAGATGTCATGGCCACTGCTGCATAGTAAGTAGGCAAATTACTCCTATCTTTGTTCATCCAAAGCTCTTAAGTTTGAGCCACATTTTTCAGTACAATAATTCCTGAGAATGAATCAAATCCAGCAGATCTCATAGAATCATAAATCTGAATAGTGCTTTAGTAGTAATTTACCTTATTTTGGCAGGAATGGAAGCAAAGTACAGAAAGTTTAAGAGAGGTACCAGAGATCACCCTGTTAGAACCAAGGCTTGACCTGAGGCTTGGATTTGTGGATAATTGAACTCACTTGGTCCTGAAACTGGTTACTCCTCAACGGTGTTCAATATATGTTATGCCTCTTGTTATTCTATTTCTGTCCTATTTTTTAATAAATTACAGTAGGACACCAATTGATAAATGTAGAAGAAATGGTGGAATTGGAAGGTCAACATCTTACAACTGTTATGGTCACAATGAATCACCAATTGATGTTGAAACTAGCAAGTGAGCATTTAATGAGGAACAGGATGTTTACATAACATCAAAATATCTCCCCACACTACAAATTATCCATTCATAATAAAGAGGACAATGATAACTTTATAGTAGAGAATATGGCAGATATCTTCCTAATCAAGTGATAAAAATTAACTCCATGAATAACGTCACTCACTATTATGATGTTCTTGACAAAAAGTGTATACCTGTATCTAGTCATGAGGAAACATCAGACAAACTCAAATCTGAGAATATTCTACAAAAATGACCAGTAGACTTGAAAAAATATCAGTGTCCTTCTGAAAGCACACGATGATACTCATTTTTGATGGTTTTTCAAATTGTTCTGGTTTTTGTCTCTTTAACATCTGTCATCAGTATGTAGAGGCTGAGAAGTGAATGTAACAGGTATAAATAACATTTAAAAAAACTTAATAGCTTTGTTATAATCACTGTTGTTCAAGACCACTGTCAGAAGTGTTCCAATGGCCAGAATGGTTTTAAAAAAATACAACCATGAGAAAGAAATCTTAGATGATAAAAAGCATCTCACTGTAGACATTCTTACCTCATATTTTGCTGGGTCATGTTTATTTATTTTCAGATCTCTTTCCCCATGTTGTTGTTATAAAAGAGTACTCTGCTGATTGTGGATACTTTAATGTTAGATGCACTAAAGCAGATCTGGAATCTGAAGTAGCTAAAGTAGCTATAAAGCTGGGAAATACATTCACAGCTGCAGAAACTGTGATAGGGAGAGGACCTTTCTTTTTGGTTTTTGTTTTGTTTTCTGGTTTTAAAGAGAAGAGAGCTTATTACAAAGAGGGTCAGTCTAGTGAATTGTGCAGAAATACTTGTTTCTAAACTATCCTAAAGAAAACTTATGAGAGTTTTTTGAAATAGAAAAAAGTTATTAAAGTTGAAATCTTAAATTGTAAAAACAACCATTGCAAGTCAAATAACTAAAAGTAGAACTCATTTTATGCAATAAACATGAAGGAAAAAACTACTGTATAGTTTTTAGTTTTTCGTTTGTCCGTTCTTTTGTTTAAATGAAGAAAAACTTTGCTTAAGGTTTGCAGACTTTTGAGTAAATCTTAATGATCCTACACCTTTGGAGTAAAATTTAGTGCTTATAAGTCTCCAATTGTATTTAACTCCTGGTTGGAATTTGAAAAAAAAAAAAGAAAAAGAAAAAGAAAACCTAATTAAAATAGGTGAAAGTTCCTTGACAATTCAGGTGAATACACAAAACTTGAAAAAAGAAACGTAAAACAGTGTATTGAAAGACAAAAAGAGACTAGAATTGTTATCTATTATTGAGATTATAGATTTTATGACATTTAATATAGTTTTGAGATCTTGGATTGGATCTTGATAGAGAAACATATAAAAGATAACACTGGAAAAATTAGTGAATTTTTAATATTGCCTATGTGTTGATCATAGCATTGTATCAGTGTTGATTTTTTATTTTGATTATTATAGTTATGTAATAAACCTAATTGTGGTGGATCATAGTAAATAGGACCTATCTGTGCTCTTTTTGCAAATTTACTATAAGTATGAAATTATTTCAAGGCAAACAAAAATTAACAAAAAATCTCAAATTGAAATAGTAATATGCATTTTTATAACAAATGAAATCTTCCAAAAATGCATAAAGATAAAATTAGTAAATTTCTCCTCAATATCTCCCTTCATTTTTTTTCTTCTGAGCTAATAAATATATGCATGCAAAAATGTTTCATCATTCCACATCTTACTGTATGTATATTTCAATGGCTGCATGAATACACACATGTAGGATTTTTAGTTTTTATTTCCACAGTTATTTATTGCTTGTACATTACTTTGTAACTTGGATCAAGAATGTCTGTCAAGTTTTATTTAATATAGAAATATCTCATTTGTTTTACAAGTTACTTAATATCCTATAGTATAGAGTGATCCACTGTTCATTCAACCATTTCTTTAGATGTTTGAAATTAAGGTTGTTAATTTTTTTCCATTACAAACAATGCTGCAACAAATATCATCATATCTAAAAATGTTATATACATAATATTTTATATATGTATATATGCATGTATATATAGATATACCTGATAATTCTTTAATTCAAGTAAGTGTTTCCCAAATGTGATAACTTAGTGAAAATGCATATTTCAACAAATATTACCATAAGACTTTTTAAAATTATTGTTTTCCATCTAAAATGTATGAAAGTTTGGATTCTTCACTCTTAAAAATATTAGAGTTTCTTCACACTTTTTATTTTTCCCATATGCTACTTTATAAAACTGGGAATTACTTTCTGCTTTTGGGTGTGTGTGTTGTCCTGATTTCATGTATTTTTTTTTTTAAAGATTTGACAATCTGTATTTTAACAATTGCATTTTTTATGCTATTTTAAATGGTGTATTTACTTTTTATAATGAATAAAAAAAGAAATGTGAAAGTGAGAGTTTAATGATTTCTATAACATTCTTCAAAAATACATGCCTAACTCATGTATTTTTAAAATATATTATAAATACATTACAAATACATTATAAAAATACAGAATAATCCACGACAAATACAGAGAGAAAGTATCATGAAATTATATACAATATAACAAATAATTAATAGGTGCACTTAAAATTTATGGTGTGAATTTTCAGTGCTTATTAATATGATAAAGTATTTCATTTAAAGAGTTTATGTGTTTACTATTGCAAGATCTACAAGCTGAGCTCCAAAAGAGAAGTTTGAGATGGAGCAGTTCTCATATCTTTCTCTGCTTCTTTCTTTGCCTTTTATTCTCCATAATTGATCTTTCTCTTTTCAGTAATCAACTCATCTTAGTTACATAGAAAAATTCTATGCTCAAGATTTGTGGATGCTTTCTGGAACCTTGGAAACTAATCTGTCCCTGTCTATGCTGATCTCTGGAATTAGATTCCAGCACTCATCCTCGTGGTCAGGATTTTATTAGTCTCAAACTTAGCTAAACTTGACTCATAGGGGTGTAGTGCACTGAGTCTCAGGTTTTGGTCTCTAGGAGTATAAGCAGTGAAGTGTTTCTTGTTTACTGTTTTTAATCACATAGATAAGAACTACTTTATCTACTCTTGAAACAAAAGCTTTGAAAATGTTTTGTTACAAGATTGAAAGAAACACAATTGGTTTCACATTTGAGCAGCCAGCTATAAATGATTTGTGCTGTCTTATGCCTTACACTTACAGTTACTATTATATAATTCGCTTATTAATTAATAAAAACATTCTTATGGGTCATCTGTTTAAAACTAAAGAGGGGCTTTGGATTCTTAGATTAAGTCTCATTAGTAAGTCTTCTCAAGTTCTTTGTGATGGAAGATAAGTTTTTTTTTTGTTCTTCTTAGTTTTTAGGTTTATAATTTTTCACAGACCAGTACATGCTGTTCATATTACATGTAATTCAGCATGTTAGTTCAACAACACCTGAACAGATGTAAAACTGTTCTATAACAAGAAGATTCATTTCCATGTTGACACAATGTGTTTCTAAAGGCTCACTCTTAATTTCTATATTTTCTCCTCATTGACACTTGGCAATTGTGGAACAGCATTGGGGCTGCAGACCACTGTGAGAGTCAAAGACTGAGAAGGATAATTCAACTAAAATATTTGCTAGCTTAAACCACTTCCTTTGCTTACTTGCAAAATCTTTGTTTAATATTTTGCTTCTTGTCATCACCTACTACATATTTTTCTATTTTTATTCCTCTTCTCACATAATGTAGAACTAAACAATTATATTTAATATGGAAAATATGATAATGTAGAAAATTAGAGTAAAAAACAAGAGCAACTTCCTAGCCCTGGAAATCATATTCTCTATCAATCTCCTCTACTGAGGGCAAAGTTCTGTGAGGGGTTGAGTATTTTTCTAGCTAGCCTTATGAATAAAACATTCCAAAGCTGAAAATATTCAACAATTAATGCATATAATTGATTTGTTAGAACTATAGGGATCAGGGGTAATTGAAAGGGATTTATGTCTGTCAGCTTTTACATCTAGCTTTTAGATAGAATTCCTTTTTTTTTTTTTTTAATAGAAACTGAATCTCTCAGACACTTTTATGACAAAGACACTTGAGGAGAAAGCAGACACTGTAGAATTCAGAAATGTTATAGGACATTGGCCTTCCTCCAAGATACTTTTAAAACCTAGCTGTGCAAAAATACCTGGCTTAAACTGTAATGTTCTTGGTATGGTAATATCTTTTTTTTTCTTTTTCTCTTTTATTTTAAAATCTCTTTAAAAATATTTATATAGTTTCTAGTCTATTGTAGATTCTTGGATGACTCAATATTTGTATTAGAGAATTTACTAAATTCTGCAGCAAATATCCATGGTTGCCTATGGAAAATTCTTCCCAACTTTTTGTTATCAAAACCCTAATTGTGTTATTATATTCACCCCTCATAGAAGTGTAAATCGTGATGGAAATTATTTGATAATGTTTATTTTAGGAGTAGATATAAGACTTAGTTATGGCCTAGGAAATGTTAGAAAAGGAAGTATTTTAAGGAGTTTCTAAGACAGATTCACTAACTTTTAGAAAAGGTGCCTGGAAGTAGCAGATTATTTTTCCATTTGATATTGTCATGCCTGCAAGTGATTCCTGAAAATAAAATAGTCAGTTTTACTCATAAAGAAATTCAACATACTAAGCATGACAGAAAAAAAAGTGGGATGAAAGTTGAATTCTTGATGACCTCATTTTGCCAAAGAAGTAACCAAATCTACAGCTGCTTTATCCTTGAACTTTGGCTAAGTAAATTAATTTTCCATGTTGTTTTGGTCATTTTAAATTAAGTTGCAACTAAAATTTACACTTGTCACTGTGTTAGGCACCAATGATGAACATTTTGTAGTAAACATGATCTGTCTCTTCTGTCACTTGCATTCTGGTGCTATTTCTCAGCACCTTCAGAGTTAGGTAGGATCCATACTTCTTGGTGTTAATCCTGAATTACAGATTAGGATCTAGCAGTGACTAATAGTAAAGTAGGTTGTATTAAAAAGGTTTACATTTTCAAATTCTAAATTTAGACATGTTCACTTTTCCATAAGTTGGTAGTTTGGTCAGAATCTTTATGAACTGTTGGAGATCTTTTTCTTCATAGATTCATCAAACAGTTTGTTCCCCCAAGAGAGGAACCCTAGAACAGGTTTCAGCTCTTGTTTCTGATGAATGTTGGCTATGTAAAGTGATAACTCTCTTAGGACTTTAATGAATTTGGAAATAGTCACAAGTAAGCAAATTCTAGATTATCACTGAAAGTGCTTTGTGCCCAGTGCTACTAGAGATAAATTGCACTTTGAAAAAGATTTACTTCTAATAGTCTACGATATGAGCATATAGCTTAAATATGCATACAAATATTGAATCATTATATGTATACCTGAAACTAAAGTACCATTATATGTCAATTATATCTCAATATAAATACATACATACACACGTACATACATACATACATACATATATACATACATACTAGAATGGACATAGTGTGCTATTAATATGAATCAAATGTAACAGATTACAAAAGGCATAATCCATTCTATGCATTGGGGAATAGTTTAAAGACTGTAGTTTTTCAAAAACATGCTCAAAAAGATAAGTAAAAAAAAGTTTAGTGGTTTTAATATTGTTCTTTTATTTAGACATATATAAATGTGTCCAATCCTGAGTGTTAGCTAAAAGTAAATTTACCATATTGTAAATATATGGTTACAAATATTCTTGATCATTATTTAAGAAACTTGTCAGTAATTACAAAGTAAAAAAATCAGGGTAGGTAAAAAAGTTGATACTATATTTTGTTTCTTAAAAAGAAAACTTTAAAATATATGTTAAACAGTAAAAACATTAAATAGAAGTCGTATGAAATAAAAATTTTAATGAGATTTCTCCCAGGTAATTAGAATCTTGGAATGTTATCAGGTGAAATAGCTTCCTTGGTCTCAAAACTCTTAGAGAAATCTGATATTTCAGATGAGCTAAGAAAAACTATATCACACTGTTTAATTAGTGGAAACTATGCTTTGATACACATACTTTCAAAGTGAAAGAGATGATTTGGAATCCACAATTAATTATTGTGTCCTTAATAAATATAAGTGGTAAATAATATTTGGTAATGTGTGAGCATTAACCTCTTTCATAGATTATAATGAAAGTAAGTATTAGACTAAACTCTACTACACATTCACTCCTTAACAAAGCAGGAAAAATGTCAATCTTAATAATCCCTTGTCTAAGGTCAGTGACCTCTGGTCTCCATATTTTTGTCACTCCAAAACACTCTGAAAAAAAAAAAGAATGACTTGAGAGAACTATAGCAGTGTTGTAGTAGCAGTGCTAGGGTGACCATTTGGCAGATGTAGGCAAATAAGAGGTTGAAGATTCACATGCCCTGCTCATTTAGTCAGAGTGTTTATAAACTGTTTTAAACACTCACCATATCTTGAATGTTACTTATTTCATCAAATTCTAACAGTTTTAACCTATTTAATAAGTGTTACACTTTTTCAATTAAAACTTTTCTTTTTCTAATTTTCATTGCATTAATTAAGAAAAAGTGTCCCAACCACAGTCTGGAAACTTCTTGGGGCTATGACTCAAAACTTTCTTCTGAAAAGAAATTAGCATTTCTGATAAAATAAGTAATATTTAAAGAACTTTATTGAGAATAAGATTTATTCTGAAAGTAATTGTGAAACTGCTTATATTCTCCCCTAGCTGAACTTGCTATAATTGATTATTAGTTCCAAGATAATTTTGTCAATTCTTTTGGATTTTCTACATAGATAAATAATCATGTCATCTTTGAACAATCTGTATATCTTTTTAAAAAAATTTCTTGCTTTATTGCATAATCAAGAATTTCTAGAATGATAGTAAAAGGAAATGGTGAGAGGGGACACCCTTGCCTTGCACATCATCTGAGTAGAAAAGCTTTAAGTTTATTACCATTAAGTATAATGTTAACTGTGAACTTTTTGTGGATATTCTTTATCATATTAAAAAATTACCTTTGTATTCTTAGTTTATTGAGAGTTTTTCTTATGATTGGGTGCTGGATTTTGTCAAATGTCTTTTCTTCATCTATCGACATAATCATATATTTTTTTTTGCCTTTTTGTTTGTTTTTTGTTTTGTTTTAGAAGCAAGTTGACCATGAATTGTTTAGCTTAAACCAGGTTTCCACAAACAAACATTTAGCCTAATGTGATAGAGTCCATTAATTAGGTTTTGAATGTGGTGATGTCAAACTAGCCTTTCATACGTGGGATAAATATTACTTGGTTGTGGTATATAACTCTTTTTGCACATTGTTGAATTCAATTTACCAATATTTTGTTAAGGATTTTTGTATCTGTGATCATGAGAAGTATTGGTTTGTAGTTTCATTTTTTTGTAATGTCCTATTCTGGTTTTGGTTATCATATTTGTGGGTTTAAGGTTGCTTATAATATTCTTTTATTATTCTTTGCATGAAACATACTGTAGTGGTGTCCTTTTATTTCTAATATTAGTAATTTGTGTTTTCTCTCTTTATTTCTTAGTTAGCCTCCCAAGAGGCTTATGAATTTTATTGACTATCTTGATTAACCAACCAGCTTTTAGTTTCATTGATTTTCTCTATCGATTTCTTATTTTAAATTTTACTGATTTATGATCTAACTTTTTCTTTTCTTCTATTTTTTTTAATTTAATTTGCTCTTATTTATCCATGCATTTAACTCTAGAAATTTTCCTCTAAGTAATGCTTTTGCTACCTCTCATAAATTTTATAACTGTGCTTTCACATTTATTTAGTTCAAAATATTTTTCAAATTTTCTTAAGATTTTTTCTCTGACACCCGTGCTATTTAGAAGTGTGTTGTCTGACTTCCATGTTTTTTCAGTTATTTTTCTGTTATTGATTTTTAGTTTAATTTCATTGTCATATAAGAGCAGACATTGTATGATTTTTCTTTTTTTTAAATCTGTTAAGGTGTATTTTATGGCCCAGAATGTGGCCTAAAAATGTATTGATGACATATTCTGTTCTTCAAGAAGATATTTTTATGCATATATGCAAAAAAAAAAAAAAAGGGAGAAATAGATGAATTCACTATCATAGTTGGAGACTTCAACACCCCTCTCAGAAATGAACAGATCTAGCAGGCAGAAAATCAGTAGGACATAGTTGAACTCAACAACACCATCAATAAATTGGACATAATTGACAACTATGTCATAATATACAACACTTTCTCAGAAAAATAAAAATTGAGAGAATTTGTTGCCAGTAGACTTGCCTTGCAATAAAAATTAAGAAATGTTCTTTAGAGAAAAAAATAATAATATAGGTCAGAAACTAATATCTTCATAAAGAATGAAAGTTTTAGAAAAGAAATAAGTAGAGATAAAATACTTTTGTTAATTGATTTAACAGGTAACAATTTGTGCAAAATAATAATAACAACAATGTATTTGATTATGGCTTTATATATATACATATATGCTTATGTATGCTTATATATAAGTGAAATAAATGACAGCAAAATTATAAGTGACAGAAGGTAAAAATTAGGATTATTTTGTTATTAAATGGTATTCACACTATCTGTGAAGTTGTATAGTATTATTTGAAAGTGGATTTGGATTAGATGTAAATATATATTACAAACTCTAGGGCAGCCATTAAAAAACAAGGTAAAACTGATTGCTAAGAGAAGAGAGAAACTTCAATTAAACACACACACACACACACACACACACACACACACACAAACAGAAAAAGAATAGATTAGACAAATAGGAGCAAAGAACAAGTCAATAAATACAAAATAGTAACTAATATAGTAGGTATAAATCCAACTATATCAATAATCATTTTGAAAGTCAACAGTTTAAATGCATCAATTAAAAGAGATTTTTAGAGTGGATCAGAAATATCACCCAGCTACATGTCGTCTACAAGAAACTCACTTTAAATATAAAGACATGTGGATAATAAGTAATTAAAGAAAAATATATCATGTTAATACCAATCAAAAGAAAGCAGGAGTGGCTATATTAATTTCACACAAAGAAGACTTCAAAGTAAGTAAAGTTAGTTCAATTAAGAATAAGATAGATAAAAGATATTCTCTGCATTTTCGGGATATATGGATTGGAATGAGTTAAAATGAGTTAAAATCTCAGTCATTATTGTTTCAACATTTCTTCTTTTTTTTTTCCTCTCTCTTCTTTTGCTATTCTCATTACATGTATATTACACATTTTGGAACTTTTCCAAGTACTTGAGCACTGTTCTGTACTGGGTAAAAGGAACTGCTATAAATAAGCCTTTAGTAATGTGTGAGTGAGGTATGTATGTGAGGGAGGAGCATTCTACAGCCTATGATTAGCTCTCAGTATTTCAGTTAACTTAGGCCTCTGAATTGTGAATTAACAAGTGTTTCTCAGTATTTTTTTTTCTCCATTAGGCGGAACAGGATGGCTAAAGTGGGCTGGAGTAGGCTGTTTCCCTTTCTCCAGGTCAGTTAGACTGATAATACCTCAGCAGGCTGTTCTGGCTAACTAGATTCCTAGCTAGTTAGACATGAACGACAGGGGAACAAAGCAATAGAGACTCACCCTAGAGACCGCCCAAAAAACACTCATTTGGTAGTTAGAGAATCTTTCCTGCATCCCCAGAGATCAAGAATAGGTGGGCCATAATCTATAGCTGGTTTAATTCGGCCACAGATGCCTGGGCAGAAGTTACTACTTTATTTGCCCACAATCTCAGCCTCATTATATTGTCCTTATAATATTATGTTTATGCCTATAAATTCACGAATCTAATTTTAACAGACTGAATTCTGAGTAAGCGCATGCTCTCTAGGCAAATAATTATATAGTAGCCATGTGTCAATCAAAATGACCTCACATGCCAATCATCTAAGAACGCCTTTGGAACCACCCATCGTAGTCTAAATATAATGCAGACCTCTCTGTCCCCCGAGGTTAAGCTCTCTATCTTCCCTGGTGGCAACCCATCTCTCATGGCACCCCTGCAGGGCAGATATCCTCATTTCCACGTGGTCGGCCAGCGTTAGGTTTGACCCATGTTCTACCTGAAAATGTGCCTTTAATAAACGAATATTTCTCATAATTTCTCATAATTCACGGAGTTGAAATTTATTTCTTCATCAATTATAAAGACTGAGGTGTGTGTTACCAGAACTCTGATCATCACAAGGTAACATTCTCCTGAGGGCAGAACTTGTTAAGGAACAGAGTGCTCTGGTGTATTTGAAGATGATTTCTTTCCCATCTTCCTGCCAGAAGCCTGAGGGGATTTTTCTCCAATATTTACTGTAAGGATCTAGTTGATTTCCTTAAGGTAAATTTTACAGTATTGTGAGCCTACCTATCCTGGGTCCCTTGGAGTTTTATTTATGACAGTGTTTGCACTGAGCCTCCAGCCATTCAATTACAGTTTATAGCCCAGCTCTGGTTTCTACCTGATTTCTTCCTGAGTCTCTTCTCTGATAAGCCATTATTCCCTTTATTCATCTTTCTCTCCAATATGGGGGGCAGTGTTTTGTTCTGTGTCCTTCTTTTTCTTCTGGGTCTAAAAAGAATTGATGATTTTTTAGTCTGTTCAGCTATTTACTTGTTGTTAGGATATAGTGGTGACTTTCAGTCTCATTACATGTTAATCTGGAACCAGAAGACTTTATTTACTCTTACTCAAAAAATATAAGAGACCCATGTACAATTGTTTATTTGCTCAGAGTTCATTGTTCAGAGTTCAGTTATCACAGATAAAAATGCTAAATATCTGTTTATTCAAATAGAGGCAACATAGTTACCAGGATACTCACAAAGCAGAATTATTTCTTTACATATTTAATTATTTCCTATTAGAAGTATCAAACTAATTTTTGAGTCCCCAAATCTAGCAACTTAACCCCAAAAATTATAATCTTCTTTCACAGTTCTGGAGGTTGACAGTCTCAGTCAATTAGGGTTGTTTGTTGATGAATGAACAACCAAGCCAATCCAATAAATACTCTATTAATTATTTATTACATTGCTTTTAATGGGAGTTATTTGGTAAATATTGTTTGAATGTATAGATGCATGAATATACCTGAGGATAATTAGTTCCTAAAGTAGAACAATCTTTCTACCATAGACTATCTCTATAATAGTCATAGTTCAAAAGTAAACTAGTGATATAAATGTCAAAGTTGCCTGCTCATGTAAAGAAAAGTCCATGAGATTTACCTAACAACAAATATTTTTAAGCCATCATTAAAATGAATTGGCTGATGGATTTTCCAAAGAAAAAGAATAAATTTTATTATATTATTTTTGTTTATAACTATTTATCACTGTTTACTTAAAACTTACCATGTTAAAGGCAATATGCAATTTTGGGAGGGCTAAACAAATTTAAGTACTTAAAGAAAAGTTCTTGTCCTCATTAATCTTATGTCTAACATATCTTTGTTGATTAGGGTTAGCAAAAAAAAAAAAGAATTAGTCTAAAAAATGAGATTAATTTTATAAATTAAAAATAATAATTATCTTAACAAAATAATATAAAAATGCCAGATTCTTATTTATTTTACTGTAGAGCAGTGGTTAATCTTTTCACCTTCAACAGCACATCTGGTGAATAATTACAACAAAAATTAAAAATCCTGGTAAAATTATACCAAAAATAATTGTAAAAATATCCATCATCAAGTAACAAATAGAAATGTATGAGCTACAAGTGCACAGGGAGAAATTCTCAATTACTTTTATCTTTACATGAAACTTTTGTTAATTTAAAATAAGAATTTAAACATAAAGGACATTGTTTCCTCTAGGCTTTCTAAACCAAATTAGTATATTCAATTTATATCATTCTTCACCTACTAATCTTTGAAAATCTAATCAGGCAAATGTTTTTGTACCAATATTGTATTATCACATCAAAGATATCTTATTGCTGGTTTTTCTACTATACTAAGATCAGTGGCTTTTACATTAATCTTAAACTAAATGCTACTTGCATGAGACATTTTTATTTTCTAGTATCTTTAAAGTACACTCCATCTCTGTTTGGTAAAATGAAATAAGCTATAAGATATCATTTGCTAAAATAACATTTAATATACTAATTGCAAATAGAGTCATTAAGAAAATGTTTAATGTACATTATCTCTTCCCTGATTTCAGAAATCTTGTGAGAAATCACTTGTTACTTTGGCATATACATTATCTTAGAAAGAATTTTATTAAATTTAGAAATGAAAATGAATAATTCAGCAAGGACCATCCTTTTATTTGCAGAAAATGAGACCATGAGAAATGACTTCAAAATATAATACTGTAAGTTACTAATTTATAGATGATGTATATCTCAGTGGATAGAAGAAAGCTTATGGAAATTATTTATTTTTAAAGAGTGAGCAAATGTTATTCATATTCCTATGTTTTTTATCTAAATAATCCTTTATAACAAACAAGGACAATATAAATGTAAATATTTACAAGTTCACAAATGGTTATAAGAAATGTAGAAGGATTTTAATAAACAAGATAATAATAATATTTAAAATTTCAGTGAAGTTCGTCTTTTCACTAATGGTTACAGTTTTTTGTTATTATTGTTCTGGGTTATAGAACCTAAATCTGCATATCATGCAGAGGTGGTTTCTCAGAAAGCTGACTTTAATTTTGGTGATTACAACATATTGCTTTTTAAATTTATTATAAAGGCATCTTCATATAATGACTGGATTAAATTTCCAAAAGTACCCTATTTCTTCAGAATATTTGGGCTCCTCATTGTAAGAGAATTTATTACAGAATTTAATGTATTCCTATGGTCTTTTGATGACTCTTTCCATGAGATAATTCACAAATATATCTTTTATCATATGTATTCTGCCCATTGGCATTATTTAATTCTTTGTCTTCTCTGACATTCATTTGAATATCTTTCAGCAATGCCTCCCCATTTCTTCATTCATAATAGAACAGGATTCTTATGCTGGCATCCATTGTCTCTCTAAAATAGTGCACTCCATTTTGAGTCTGAAATTGTCTCATATTATCAAAGAGGAGAGCATTCCCAAAGGGGTTGTTACGGATTGCTGCTATGGATGATAATAGACTACAAAGCTGTAAGGATGAATATAGATAGCTTGTGTTAGATTTGAAAATACTTGATGGTTGCCCTAACAAATTATCATTAAATCACTGGCTGAAAAAACACAAATTTAATACCTTACAGTTCTAAAGTTTAGAAGTCTGAGATGGCTCTTATGAGCTAAAGTCAAGATATTGATAGGGCTGTGTTCCTTTCTAGAGATTCTAGGAGAGAATGCCTTTCCTTGCCTTTTACAGCCTCTAGAGGCCATTTCTTGACTCATGTCCCTCTTCTTCCTTCTTTAAAGCTAGCAGTATTTTATCTCTCTGATCCTTCTTCATAGTCACATCTGCCTATTAGACCCAGCCTGGAAAAGTTTCTGCTTTTAAGAATTCATGTGATTGAATTGGGCTCACCTAGATAATTCAGCATAATCTCTTCTTTTCAAGGTCCAAACCCCGAGTCGCATCTCCAAAGTCCATTTTGCTAAGTAATGTGGCATATTAAAGGGGTTAAACACAGGTTCTAGGGATTAAAACATGGATATCTTTGGGAGACATCATTCTGCATACCACAATCATCATATATTTTCACAAAGTAAATTAAGAATGAAAACTATAAATTGAGATCTGAATTTCTTTTTTCTTCATATTGCGCTGAAATCCCTCCCCATATTTCAGTTAAATGTCACTCAATGTTGTTTCTTCTATCCTTGTTTCTTCATTCCAACCACCTTAAATCTATCTTAGTCCCAAAGACTTGTCTCCACATATCATCAGTTTCTTAATGTTTTCTCTAATAATTATTTAAAAAATAATCCCGCATCTATGAACCTTAATATTGTCTCATTCAGCTAGAGAAAATATAACAGTGCTCTCAGTCGGCTATAATATGATAGATTTTCACCTCTCAAGATGCATTGAAGATAAAAATAAAGTTATAGACGCTTCCTCATTTTTAATCTTGATCAGTGCTGAAATATATCATGTGCTACGTTAGTGCCTTAAACCTCTTCTAAGTATTTCTACAGATCCTTTTATTCAGCTTTGGTGTCTACATTTCTATTTTTTTTTTTATCTTGAATTATTTGTATATCAGTTTGACATGTAAGGTGCTGTGGTATTTGGATAACACCTTTGACTTGCAAATAAAAACATATGACAAAATCTCATTACCAGCTATTTGAACATGAGCTAGTTATTGAAACTGACCTATATAAAATAGAATTGAAAATATCTGATTCTCTACTTCAGAGGTGGATTTTAAAGATGAGTTTATAAAATATGTAAAATTGCACTATTAGAAAATTTCATTAAACACTTTATAAAATAGAGTTGAAAATAGCTGATTCTTTACTTCAAAAATTGACTTTTTCTTTTTAAAAATTTATTTTTCAATTACAGTTGACATACAATATTGTATTAATTTCAGGTATACAACATAGAGATTAGATATTTATATACCTTATGAAGTGATCAACTTAATAATAAGTCTTTGGAAGTTGATTTTGAGGATGTTTATAAAATATTTTCAATTATATTATTAGAAAATTTAAAGTTTATATAATAATTTTTTATAAAATAAAGTTCAAAATTTCAGATTCTTTACTTCAAAAGTTGATTTTGAAGATCAGATAAATTTATAAAGTATTGCAAATTGCATTATTAGAAAATTAATTAGAAAATTAAATAGCTTAAAATAATTACTGAAAAATCATCCTAATTCCAAATATAGTTTCATTTTTATTTAAGACAAAAATGAAAAAAATAGATATGTTTATAATTTACCTTTAGATTTCCCCTTTATTTTTCTTCGTACATTTCATATTTATAGACTTGCTGCATACTCTAAACTGTGATTCCTATCATTAGGAAAAAATTTTAATTTACTTTATTCTTATTTTTAAGTGAAAGAAGTCATTTCCTTGACTGGTTCATCATTTCGGTAGGAATGATATTTAAACAAAAATTATACTCTCTGAAAGTATAAATATGAATTGAAAGAAAATGTATAAAGAACAGTCTCCATGAGCAGAAGCTGAATTTTCTAAGCAATATGAAAGAAGATTAAGAATTCTATATTTTTTTATTTTAAATTATTTGATTTTACTGTATTTATTAATGGTTCAAAACATATTTGCTCTCACTTAAAAGTTTTAATGAGGGCCATGTGATTGAAAATGTTTAATTTTTTAAAAGCAAAATTTTATGATACAGTGGTTCAAAGGTCTGGTTCTTAATTCAAATTATTTTGATATTTGTTTTTTAATTTTATTTTATTTTATTAATTTCAAGTATACAGTACATTGGTTAGACATTTATAATATTTTTATAATAGTGACTATTAAGTCACTATTATAAAAATTTTATATATTGTTTACTATAATATGATAAATATATAAGTAAATTACATAGTAAACAATATGTAAAATTTACCTTAAGACTGTAATTAAAATATTGCTACCTAATTTTACAGATGAGAAACCTGAGACTCAGAAATATTAAATAACATCTTTCAAGTTACACAGGTGTTACAAATGGCTGTGCTCAATTTAAATCCAGGTCAGCTTGATTTTGAAACTGTGCCCTTGTAAACTCTGCTTCATGAAGAGGTCTGTGATTAAATGATGTGATTTGAATTAAGAGGGATAGGCAGCCATTTGAGAACCTTTAATGCTAGACCAAAATTAGATACAGTACTCAATATGTTCTTCGCAAATTTGATGTTTTTATAGCAAGAAGAAATTATTTAATACTTGTAATGTTTTACTAAAAACAATTAGAGCAAAAAAAAAACTATCATTGTTTAATTTTTCTGTGATTTTGTTAAAAATAGATGCTTTTATTATCTCCTAAAAATTAAAGAAAAACACACTTTAACTCTCTCAGACAGAAAATGATGATCATAAGATCAAATTCAGGATACAGGGGGAAAAAACAAAACTCTTAGACTGCTAGTGTTCAAACTACAAAGGATTGTAGTAGTTATTATTTGATTTATATTTGACTTTCTGTTTTTTTTTTTTAAATTTAGTATTCATTTAGTTGATAATTACAACATAAATTGTCACTCAGATTATGGCGAACAATATTTAAAATTCTAGAGAACAGACTCTAAATTTGAATTTTAGCTATGACCCACAAATACCATAGATTCACATTTCAGAAGCCTGTGTGCATAGCTTAATTTCTTCAATTTATTTTACATTAAATAAAATTACACACTGAGTAAAATTGATGCATTAGCCATCATAATGTTTGGCACCAAAAGTATTTTTAACTTAGCAATATAATTGTTAAATTTCAAAATTATACCTTGAGCATTACCTGATTATAACATAACATAAAATTTCTTGATTAAAATAATTTGAAAAATTCCCAAATTTTTAGAGTAAAATAGAAAATGCTTATTATGTCAAAAGATCATCCAGGATATGACCCCAGATTACCTCTCTAAACTTAAGTTCTTGATGTGTCTAATCCGACTATATATATTTTTCATTTAATTACATGAACTCTCTAAATTCTTTCTTGCCTCAAAATCTTTGTGCACATAATTTATCTGATTAGAATTCTTTACTGTATATGTGACTAACTCCTACTTAGCCTACAGTTCCCAACTTTAACATAAATAACTCTCACACAGTATTTAATTTTTGGATATTTCCTCATTCACATCACAATTATATACATATTGAATGATATGAGCCAGACACTGTCAGTAGGGTGAAGATACAGCAGTAAACACATTTGTCCCAAATTCTTTATCTATAGGCTTAGTCATAGTTACTGTATTTCATTCAGAGTGTCAAGCTGTAGTGATAATGAAGTAATTGGCTGATTTTATTTTCATGGATATTTTGATGGAGTGCCCCGACAGTTTTGTTTACTAAAGTTCTCATCCAGAAGAATTTTACTGAGCATAAATTGCTTTAAAAAATTATTTGTTGTCTACAGCCATACCACCCTGAACAAGCCCGATTTCCTCTAATCCCAGAAGCTAAGCAGGGTCAGGCCTAGTTAGTACTTGGATGGGAGACTACCTAGGAAGACGAGGTGCTATAGGCGTGAAAAAAAAATGTATAATTTATTACATTATTATTAGTTCTTCGAAGTAAAGAGCATTTCATCATGGAGGAGTGCTTTGATCAGTTTTACAATTTTACACCTGGAGAAAATGGTGAAATCTATGGAATTCCTACATTTCCTCTCTCTTTTTTTTTCCTCTCTCAGTCATAGCTTCATATCTATGAAGTTCAGGTTTCCAACCACTCACTCTGTTAACTTTCATTTTGAGACGTTCCTTTTGCTGTTCCACTTAATTATTAAAGTAGTTATCTTTATAATTAGTTTTATAATTCACTCTTGAAAGCTATTTTTATGTTTGTGTTTATAAATTACTGTTAACAATCACTGTTACAATATTGTTCATAGTGCTACAGAAGTCATTACTTTTTACAATCTTTTATTAAAACTACTTGCATATCATCCCTGTGAAATTCTGTGATAATTAGTTCTGTAAACTCATTGAGAAGTCTCTCTATCCTAATAGTGTCTTCTTCATGCTTCTGAAGTATGTATGCATGGGTTTTGATACAGATTAATTAAAATTGACTATGTGCTTGGCCCTAGGGATCCAAATTCATAGACAGTTTCTTTGAAGAGTTTTTGTCTAATAGAATAATCAGAAGTAAATAAGCAAATGAAACCTAAAAGTGTCTTAATACATGAAAATACAATGTTTTATGAGAGCATAGCGATATGACAAAATAAAACTTTGTCCAGGAATATTAGAAAGGGTTTCAGTAATGGGGGCAGTTGAGCTGAGTCTTAAAGAGTGAGCAAAAATTAACCACATGAAGATATGAGAAATAGTTTCAGGCAGAAGGAAGAGCATGTTCAAAGATGTGCCCACATGGTCTACCCAACATCAAGTGTACATTGTAATTGGAGCAGAGAATATGTGTAATTGATTACTTAATGGGAAGCCGAATAGAAAGGATGGGTAAAATTTAAATACTTGTCAAAGCTACCATGAGGAATTTGAACTTAACACATTCTGGGACCAAATGCCACAGATATATAGTTTAATCGAAAGTTTTATTTATATTCCTTGTAAAACTAGGAGCCATTACTCAGGAATACTGACAATTTCATGCTACCAAAAAACAGCAAATAACTATTTCCAATGCCATTGTGTACTATTTCATTTTTAACAATGAGAAATGTCTTAGCGCCTGCATAAGTTAATCTTATTGGACTCTGATGTACATTCCTTCATAATTCCTCAGAGATCTTGTTCCCCTGTTTATACCTTGCTCCTATATCTTTACCCCTTGCCAACTACTGGATTATTCCTATCTCATTAAATTCACTTATTAAGATAAACAAATGGATAAATAAAAATAACTGTTAAAGAGTAGTCATTCTTGACAAGAAGTCTAAGAAAGACATGTAAATGGATTTATTGTAGTGTGTGCAAGTGAAAATATCTTTGTGATCTTTTTTGCTTGTTGGCATGATGAGGACAAAAACAAATTCTTAACAAACCGCAAAAGGTAAAAATTATAGAATCCAATTAATAAAACTATAGGAATTATAACAAAGGATTATTGTCAAACTAAGATAATTGGTAAAACCTTATCTTAGATGAATTAAACCAAAAATCTAATTTATCTTTCTTAGAACACATGAAAAATTTCAGTATTTCATATCAAGCCAAAAGGTGGTAGGTAAAATTGCACTTGGAGTAAAATTCAGAGCTATCAATTATTAAATGGAAAAAAAAAAAAAAGAGTGCAGTATTCAATTAACTGTTTGAAAATTAAGAGAAGCAGGGGAGGTAAATTAACTACAGATTAAGTAGGATATTAATGAATGAATAAATAAATAAATAAATAAATAAATAAATAAATAAATAAAAGGTAAAATTGCTTTGAAGTGTAGATGCTTAAGGAAATGTAAGGGAGAAAATAGTTTCTTCAACTCTCTTAGAGTCCTTGGTTAATCTGAGAATTAAACTGACAGAATAAGAAGGGAAAAGCATACAAATTTTAATAAATTTTTACATGTGCACGGAAACATTCACAAAAGAATGAAGACCTGAAAGGAGAGACCAGAGCAGGAAACTTTTATACTTTTTAGACAAAGACACAGATATTTATATATTTGTGAAAATTCATAAGACAAAGGATTTGGGGTATACATAGTAAATGATGAAGAAATAACTAGGAAGATAAGGATTAGTTTAGCAAGATTTGTTTGTAGATTTCTCATTTCCAGATTTTCCATCTCTGATCATAAGAATGTCTTCCTTCCTCCTGGTACAGGGAACATATCTTTTACATGAGAGTTTTATGACTTGTTTCAGGGAAGAAGGGTGAGGAGGTAAAGATCAGAATGACCTCTTTGCTCCTTCTATCTTCTCAAACTCTTTCAGCTTTAGACAGCCAATATATAAAGGGGCCATATTTCAGGGCAGCATGTCCTGAATCCCATCAGAAACAACTAGTCAAAATACATGAGAAAGTGTGCATACATGTGTAATATGAATAAACAATCCGACAACAAAAAATACATAAATAAAATGTTATTTGGAATATGAAAGAACACAAAGTCATAATGTTAAATATATATATATAAATAAATATTTATATATATAAATATTTATATATTTATATATATAAATATATATGCATATATAAATATTTATATATAAATATTTATTTATATATAAATATTTATATATTTATATATATATTTATATATATTCATATATATTTATATATATACAAAACAGAAGACATTTTAGGTGCAAATCTGTGTTAATATATGAAATAAAATTCCCTTATATGCTTCTGGAATAACATATATCAATAAACTCAATGAAGAAGGAGTATAATTTAAATATACCAATACTCATGAAATAAATTTCCACATTAAAAACAACAAAAACAACCCCCAAAAAAACTATATCCAAAGCAGTAGTGGGCCTGGATGGTTTCTAAGGAGGCTACTTGGAAAAAATTATCTTTGTGATTTTTCTGAAATTTTAGTTTTGATAAAAATGCAAAGCTGGTTTGAGCTTAGTTATGAAGAACTTTTTTTAGAACAGGTGGTTTTCCTCCCTTAGAAAATAGAACCAAATTCCAAGACTGAACTTGTAATTAATATTCAATAAGTTTCACGGATTTGCAATAGTCAAAAGACCCAGGTCAGAACATTTGATGTTAAACTAGTCTTCCTTCTTAAGATTAAGAATTTGAGTTAATAGTGGTTAAATATCTTCATTTCTGCCTTGGTATTCAGAAAAAAATAAACAAGTAAAAGATACGAAAATAAGATTGCCTAAATTTTTGAAATTTAAAAATTACGACAGTTTAAGATCTTTGATACTACTATAGCATTTTTAGCTTTGACTAAGAAACAATTCAATCTAAATAGAGGAAACAAAGAGAAACATTGTTTCCTGAAAAAATAGGTAAAAAATTTAACCTTATAATGGTTTCTTTATAATGAGATTTATGATTGTAATTATGAATACAGATACACATATGTAGTACTGTGCTAAAAATAACAATTTTTCCCTCTTAATGTTAATAATATTGTACAATATTATTATCTACATACACATTGTTGTGTAAGAGATGTCTAAAACTATTTCATCTTGTATGAATGACAATTACTCTTTACCCCTCCACCCAACCTCTGGAACCATCATTAATTTTTTATTTTTATGAGCTTAATTACCTTATATACTTCAAATAAGTGGACTCATGAAGTATTGGTCTTTCTGTGATTGGCTTATTTCAGTGAGCATAATGTCCTCAGACTTTGTCCATGTTGTAGCATTTGCCATAATCTCCTCTTTTTTTTAAGGATGAATAATATTTTCTTGTATGTCTATAGCACATTTTCCTTATCCATTCATCAATGGACATTCAGTTTGCTTCTTTTTCTTAACTATTATGAGTAAACAATAGTTTATTGCAATGAACATAGATGTGCAAATATCTCTTTAAAAAGAATCTGTTTTTAATTCTTTGAATATATACCCAGAAATAGGATTGCTAGATCATACTCCAGTTCCATTTTTCATTTTTTGAAGAACCTTTAGACTGTTTTCCACATTGGCAGCACCATTTTATAATCTCAACAACAGTGTGTAAGGGTTCCAATTTCTCTTCATTCTTGCCATATTTATTATTTTTTCTTTATAATGGTCATCCTAACGAGTGTGAGGTACTTTCTCACGGTGGTGTTAATTTACATTTCTGTGATGATTAGTGATGTTGAGCATCTTTTCATATGTTTGTTAGACATTTGTATGTCTTTATGGAGGCATATCTATTCATTTTTTAATTAGGTTATTTTTTTATTTTTATTTTTTGTATTAAGTTGTTAAGATCTCTTCATATATTCTGGATATCCAACATATGGTTTCCAAATATTTGTTCCCATTCCATAGGTTGCTTTTCATTCTGTTGATTTCTTTCCTTTGCTGCACAGAAGTGTTTTAAGTTGATGTAGATTTATGTCTATTTTTGTTCTTGTTGACTGTTTTTTGTCATATCTAGGAGATTATTGCTCATTCCAATATCATGAAGATTTTTCCCTATGTACTTTTTAGGGACTTTTATAGTTTCAGATCTTATAATTAGATATTTAATTAATTTTGAATTAATTTTTATAAATAGAGTAAGTTAAGGGTTCATCTTTTATTCTCCTCCTTCTTTTGAATAAGGATACCCTATTTTCCCAACCACATTTATTGAAGAATCTATCCATTCCTACTTGTGTGGTCTTGGCATCCTTGTAGAAGATCATTTGACCATATACATGAAGGTTTATTCTGGACTATTTACTCTGTTCCCTTGCTCTCTATACCTGTTTTTATGCTGCTACCATACTGTTTTGCTTACTGCAGTTTTATAATATGATTTGAAATCAGGAAGTATGAGGCCTCCAGCTTTGCTTTATTTAGACTATTCAAAGTCCTCTTTGTGTTTATTTTAGTAAGAGTACTTTAAGCTTCTTGAATTTAGATATCCATTTTATTCCTCAGATTTGAAATGTTTTTGACATTATTTCCTCAAATAAGCACTTGAACACTTTCCTTCTGTCTTTTGCTTCTGGGAAATTCATCATGCATAATATTTTGGCCCACTTTATAGTACTGCATAAGGCCCTTAGGCTGTTTCAATTTTCTTCATTTTACTTTTCTTTTTACTCCTCTGACTCAACAATTTCAAATGAACTACCTTTGAGTTCTAATTTTTTTCTCCTATTTGACTACATCTTCTTTTGAACCCCTCTAGTGAAGTTTTCAGTTCAGTTATTATATTTTCCGGCTTCACAATTTGTTTCTTTCTCTCTTTTTTTTTTGTTTGCTTCTATCTCATTTTATTTGTGTTTTTCTCATTTTATTTGTGTTTTCTTGATTTTGTTTAGTTGTCTATCTGATATCTTGTAGATCATTGATCTTCTTTAAGACAATTATTTTTAATTTTTTGTCAGATAATTCATAGATCTCTTTTTTGGGGGAGATTGATTCCCAAAAATTTATTGTATTCTTTTGATTTGGCCACATGTCCTTGCTTCTTTATTTTTTTATTTTTTATTTATTTATTTTTTTGCTGAGTTCAATGCATTTAAAAAAGTAGCCACCATTCCAAGTCTTTATGAGCTGCTCTTTGTACAGACCAATACTTTCATGAATTAGTCTAGCTAGAGATTCTGGAGAACTCTGAAACATCTTTTGGAGTATGAGAATTCTCTGGGTTTGCGTGTGTAATGAATGTTCCATTTAGAGGTTTACTAGTTTCTTTCTCAAGAGTTCATAATCTCTTGCTCCCTCTGGTGTCTACCTGTGGCACAGCAGGTTCTGTGGTGCTGCAGTAGCAAGCCTCTCCGCTCTCCTTTTTTCTTAGTGGTTCAGGCATCTGAAATATACCAGCGTCCTGTTAGCACCATGAGTCAGGTGAAACAAAAATCAATCTCTTTGGTAGACCTCAGAAAAGCTAGAATTCAGAGGTATGCCCTACTCTTTTCCCTCTTTCCCAAAGAAGAAACCATGAGTCGAATACTTTCTCTCAGTCACTCAAAGCCATACCCATTCTCTCACTGTGGCACTGCAGGCCCTATGGTACCACAGCAAGCTGCCCCACTCTCACTTGCTTTCAGTGGCCCCCAGTCATCCAAACTATGCTAGTTTTATCAGTGCTCCAAATCAGACAAAAACAGTCCCTCAGGCACGTATCTAAAAACCTAGAACATTGTACACCTGTTCCACTCGTCTCTCCTCCTTCCAAGGGAGAAGCCATGAGCAGGGCTTCTCACTTGACGGCCCTGAGGTGATTAAGGGTAAAGTGAAATGACTATTCTTACGTGTTTCAATATGTCTGTTCTTGGCTTTGCACACATCTGAGATACTGCAACATCTTATATGGTTTCTGCAGTTCTTATAAACATATTTCTGTTCATGTATTATTGTATGTTGATGTCTCTGTGGGGAAACGAAGCCTGAAACTTATTTCATCATATTTCTCATATATACTTCTTCAGCAAAATTTATACTAATATACATAAATAATTTGATGTTTTCATGGGTTTAATTTGGGGAAAGTAAAGATCTATGTATAAAAAGAGAACAGAATTGAATTAATCCTAAATTTGAATGTTTCTAGTCTGTAAACTTGGTTCCATCAAGATGTCACAGGTGTACTGTAGCTTAGCAAAGCAAAGGTAATTATCAGTGGAGTTTATTTCTCCTAAGGGTTTCTGCACATCTGTTTCTAAGTCTAGAAAATGTCAGTGTAAAAATAACCAAAAGATACAAATTTTGTTTTTGCCCTTAAGAAATGATAATAAAGTTCAATGAGATTACTTGGAATTCTTTTAGAACACCAAGAGATATGGGAATTTATATTAAATATTAAAATTGCCTTTTTAGATTTGTAAGCATGGCTATTCAGCTGAATTTTTAGTTTCATATTTCTTACCATTTTAATTAAAATATATACTAATACTATACCTGGATGCAAAGACACTTTTAGATGATGATTCTTCAGTCACATCTACAAGGTATGATATTCTTTTACGAAATGTGTTTTCTTTTTAATAACATGAATGGATCTGACTATAAGCTGATTAGCTGATTTTTTAATAATTAATAAACTGGGCCTCACATATTAGAGAAAATAATCTTATTAAATATAGTCATGAAAAATCGGACACCTAATGCTTCAGTGGAAGGATCAGGGATTTGGGAGATACACTGGCCTGGGTTTGGGTCCTAAATATGTCTTTTCTTTACTGTGGAACATTAGTGAGTTACTTCAACTCTTTTAAACCTTAGTTCCTATGTATGCAACATGAGAATAATATTGTTTATCTCAGATTATTATGAGAATTTAAATCAGAAAAAACTGACTTCTTTCAAATCACAAATAGGATGCTGTACATTCCATATATTTTAAACATTATATTGGAAAAAATATTTCCTTGAACACAATGTTCAAAACTAATTCCTGTCATGAAATATTCTTCCAAATCTATAAGATGTGGCATAAGATAATAATAATGATTCACTATAGCATATGAAATGGAATTGAGACTCATTAGAAATCCAAAACATTTTCTGAATGTTGTTTAAAAAGTAGTTTCACAGTTTTCTCACAACCTTTTTTTACTTTCTGAAAATGCTATTAAGAGTATAATACTATTTGAAATGATCAAGAATTAAAAGTATTTTATTTCTAAGCATCATATTACTGTTGTGGCCTGTATAGAATAGACCAAACCAAGTATGCTCTCAAAGGCTGTTCATTAGCTGGCAGCAGTCCTGTACAAAGGAGCAGTCCAAAAATGCCAAGATACAAGGTTTTTAAGCCCTAAATCCCATTCTTCATTCTATCTTAAACACAAAGGTCTATTTCTCTCCTATTCACTACCTGTCAACCCACTGGTCAGGTGTGCAAGTGGGGAGTACAGAAGCAGAAAGCTTGTTGTTAGAATGTTATGTTCCTATGGGTGATTGCCTATGTTCCCATGGGCAATAGCCAGTGTTCCCATGGCGATGGCCAAACAGTAATTTTCAGCTTTTATATACAATTAATTATTTTTCATGCCACGCAAGCAAGCAGGGTTACACAGGCTAAAATTGGCAGTAAGTGTATGAGCTCATTGTTAGAAGTTTCATGATTAATAGAATGCAGTTAGGGGTTTCAGAAACTAGGTCTAAGGTATAGACTTCCTTTGTCCAGTTTCAGGTTTTAATTATCCTTTAACCCTTTCACATTTCAGCAGGCTATCACATTACCTTAGTTAGAGAATTTTTTCTTGTATTGGATTTCTTAAGAATCTTCATATCCATATATCCTCAATATTTTTTAATTGTATACTATTACATTATACTAAAAGCATAATGTAATCGTTAGACTATCTATTGATAATTAATGTTGGGAAATTTCAGTATCAGTACTTATATTTTAGATTTTGTTGATGCAGAAAAGTATTACTTCATCACAGACTAATAACACACTAGGGCAGACTTACTCTAGAACAACCCATTTAAGCTAATTGAAGGACAAATAATATCTGGGAACACTATAAATAAAGATTTAACTGTAGATCAAACAGAAGAAAATTATGAGAGAATTGAACTATAACCTGGTGGCTGATAATTGGTGGATGATTCAGTAGAACCCGAATCAGCAGTCAGGACTCTGTTGATATTCATGTGTACGTTCATGACACATTAGTGAGCTTCTGTTAGGCAGCAGTTTTATTTCAGCAGAATAATACAATGAGTTATATTGAATTTTCTTAGTAATTTAAATGTAAAGGTATATAGTTTCATTATGTAGTTTTTTAGTTGTGTAAGAGTTATAGAGATTATAAAGTGAAATTTCCATTTATATATTCAGTAATATTAAAATAAGAATGATTTCAGGCAATATTTTTCTCTTCCTTAAAAATGTTCTGAACATATATAAGCCTGATAAACACTGATGGAATGTGCCTGGTGCTATCAAGGTTATGGTTCAATTTCTAATGGACCCATAGATATAGACTATACTCAGATTTTCCAAGTAAGACATGAGTAATGGCTGAGTGAGAGGATGAGGTTGATGAATCATGATATATAGCTCTTGAAGCAAATAATGGAAGTCGACACTATTATCACTTTACCTGTGGAAATAGAGGCTGAGAAAGATTGATTATGATGGACATTACACAGGCAATAACCAGGTAGGGAATTAAAAACATTGTCTGATTTCAAAGTCTCTCTAATAATACATATTTAAAACTAAATAGTAAAATAATAATAATAAATTATCACCTCATCATAACCAAAGTTATTTATTAGAGATTTTTATTTAATAAACACAAGAATTTTTTTTGAGGGACAAAATGGGTTACTATGCATTAACATTAAGATACAATGTTATTATCAAAAGAAGAAATTTTAAATTTCAATAAGGAATGATGTGGAAAATGTCAATTCATACTATCTATACTACCAAAGCATTTTTACTAGTGAATTTTTACTTGTACATTAAAACCATTGACTTTTTCAGAGAGAGAATAATGAACTAGAAGGTAAGAATGCATCTTAGAGCTTTATGATCCCATTATGTTCTTGAGGAAACAATCTAGAGAAATACATAATTTCAATGTTTGGAATGTATTCTGCTTTTTACTGCAGTGAAATTTTTTATGTACCGAGCCAGCCAGTTTCTTAGCAAGGAATGAGATTTGCTTCATATTTTGGCTCCTAACTCCCTTGCTAGTGTCGTCTTTTAACACTTCCCCTGGGTGCCATATGAACTTGCCATGCCCTTCTTGTTGTTATTCCCTAATGATGGCTCACATTCTCATGATTTCACTCTACTGCGTGTGTTGCTTCCTTTGCCGGGAATTCATTCTCCTCTCACTTTGTTCTTACTCTTCCTCCAAGACTCTGCTCAATTTTAAACTTTTCTGAAGATGATTAGATTAACACCATACCTTATGTACTCGCTAGAATAGTTCACAATTTTCCCTGAGGCTTCAAATCACATCAGGTATTATGCTCTACTAGCAGTTACTCCGATGTGACTTTAAAGCCATAGCTTCTATTCTAAGCACTTATGTACAGTAAGAAGCATGTCCTTTTCTTCTTTATGTATCTAGCACCCAGTTAGATCATCAAATAAGAGGTCTTAAATAGTCAGTATGAATGAATTGATGTGGTTCACATGAAATAATTATAATCAAGTAACCAATACAGAAGACAAATTACAACTTTCTTGTTTTCAAAAGGAGAAACAAAGTTTAATATGAAAATATCAGTTTATAGATGGGGCACTTGCCAAAGGAATGAGTTTGTATCATAAAAATTGAGAAAGCAGAAGCAGATATGCAGAACAAGGAGTTTTAATTTGAATTTTGTCTGTGTGGTGCTAGGTAATCAATATAGATGTTTATATTTGATTCATTTGCTTTTAAAATATATTTTCATTATAAAAATGGCATATGTATATTTTAGATAACATGTAAAATAAAATCATCAATTTATAATTACACTACTTAAAATGTCTAATGATAACTTTGAGGAAATTCTTTCACGGTTACAGACATGTCAGGATGTCATTTTTAAAAATATGTTATGTAAGCTTTATTAACCATCTAATATATTATATGCTAAGCCCTGAGGGATTCAATGGTGAGCAGCATCAGACAAAATTCTTGTCTTTGTTAGAGTGAATTAACCAAGTTAGTAATCAAATAATCTTTAAAATAATACATGTATAATTATGAATAACATAATTTGTTTTAAAGGAAAGATATCTAGCATTATCATAGCATATGTCATGAACTCATGATATAGAATAAAGTTGAGAAATTTTTACTGAGGCAACAATACATAACTTGAGACCTAACTATTGAAATTCAATAATTTTAATAATTTTTAAAAATACTGAAGATGCTATTTAAAATTTAAAAAGTATCTGATTATATCACTTTCCCTGGATAAATAAATGAAACCTTCCAATGGATTTTGGTTTTATCATCACAATGGAAATGGGAAAATATTGGAGAGTTTTGTACATAGGAGGAATTCAACAGATATGGTCTATATTGTTTGATTTTTATTAAATACCAGTTACAAAACCTTGTTTTCAAAGCAATATACTCTTCAGTTATGTGAATAGGGGAGAAAAAAAACATGCCTTAGAGGACAAATGTATAATATTGGGAAGTGGGAGAGGAAGGCTCAAATTCTCATGTAGTCTTGTACGTGCGCCCCCCTCCCCCAAATTTTCACTCTTGTCACTCCTTCTAAAAAATGTTTGTCATACATCCAACAAAACACGGGCATGTACTATTTTTATAAAAGTCTTTTAAAACATAAATTCAAGCATAAAAATGTTGATAAATCTTCTGTTTCTAGAAGAATTTACCATAGACTTTCTAGGTATAAAGAGTTTCTGTCATGCATTTCGCATGAGGTTTACAGATTTGTATTTATAGTCAATTTCTTTTTCAGAAACACATTTTCTGGAAAAAGTATGTTTTTACTTTGGATTTAACAAGTTTGAAAGTCAGCTTAGCTTTCTCTTATTCTGATGGAGCAACTAGAAAGAAAGAAAAAGTGTAAAATTCTCTGTAATTTCTATCATACATTCCAATGGTGCAGTAATGTATTATAGTGTACTATTTGGGTATAGAAATAAAAAAAAGAGAGTAATTAATGAGAATAAGAAATGACTTTGTAAGACATAAAAATATATTATTTATTTATCCTGATCTCAAGCACATTTCTGCAGCGATTTCTATATGTCTCCAATCCAGTGCAAAGAAGTATCATTACTTACATGAGAATGACTGGGCAGTAAGTATCATTACTTACATGAGAATGACTCAGCCAAATTTAGGACCTGTAGGCATTGAACTATAAACACTAATGAATGGTATGGAGTTTAAAATTCTCATTAGATACATTTAAACCCAACATTTTAAGAGCAGACAGATATATTTTTCATCCTGTTTCTGTTACTTATTTACTTTGTGAATTCAGACAATTACTTAATGTCTCTGATCTACAAAATGAGAATGACAACATATACCTGACAGGACCATGGCTGGGAGAAGATAAAGTGTTTCAGATAAAATGCTTGGTATAAAAAGGCTTGGAAGGAATACATCTTAGTCAGGAGATGTTCTAAATCAAGGAATAAGACAAAAGTTTACCAAAAATTCTATATTAGTTATTTATGTCCTTGTATAGCTAATAAAAGGGTATATGTGTACGTATACATATATATACCGATATGTGTGTATATGTATAATGCTAGGTGGCTTAATAATGGCACTCTGAATTCACAGATTTACTGTGAAGAGCTATTGTATCAAAAAGAAAAATATTTAGGAATTAGTATCACAGATACTTCAACAGATGTGTGATAGTATCTAAAAAGCACGTATCACACAAAAACTACAAAATGATATAGACAAATCATTCTCGAGGGTTTGACAGAAAATTATAGATGAAATAAAAATTATTCATGTCCCTATTTTTAAGTTTAGAAAATTTATGGGTCTCCTAACTGAATGTTTTCTTTCATTCTTTCACCTTCCTTCCTCCATTCATTCAGATTCTTACTATCCTCCAGTATCATCTAAATTTTGCACCACACTTAAAATTATTTTTCTTTCATCCATTGGATAACTGAACATCATTTTGCCTCACTCAAATGAGCCAATCTGAGTATATAAATCTACTGTTATAATTCTTCAGTCATTGTCTGAAGCATTTGCCCCTTTATGTCTACCAATACATTTTAGAGGCAAGCACAGGTAGAAATTGTTTCCAAGTGGAATTTATTTTCACTTCACACACACACACACACACACACACACATTCTTGGAAAAATAAAATAGTTATTTTTGAGAGGTGAAATTAAGGCTCTTCTTTTTTCTCTTTTCTATATTTCTGACAATGAACATGACTAAGATGTTTTAAATCTATTTTTTATTAGTATAATTTATAGGTCTATATTTTAGAGTAGGCACTCAAATGGGTAGGATTATAATAAAGCAAGTCAAAGTATAGTGAATAAAAACAAATTTGAGAGTGAGAAATATTTATGGACGAAACACTACAAACGCAGGCTTGTACGAACATAGTTATGCATAATGCGTATTTTCATCATCCCAATATCTATTATTATTGTGAAATATACTCATTTTAAAGCTATAACTAAAAGACAGCAGATAGTGAAGAGAAAGATAAAAGGAACAAGTCACTCAAATAACTGAATATCCTTTTCTCAAAATTCCAGTAAAAAGCGTTCCTGCATTATTTCACAAGGCACGCATTATAATAAAATACATAAAACAAAGAAGTTTCTACTAATACAAAATTTTTTATACTTTTTGGGTCAATCTGAATTATTTCTGCTTTCTATCAATCACTGCTTGCTTTGTAAGAATATTTAGAATGTTATTTTTATTAATCATTGCTATTCTAACAATTAAATTTTTCATTATGTATTAGTTTATAGTTGTTAAATTGTTTTATCTTTATATTAATCACACTGAGAAAAATATTAGTATTAATATGCTAAACTAAAACACATGATTTCTTAACACAAAAGCTTTATCACATAAGAAAAAAAGAAAATACTTTTATTATCATCTCCTAAACATAACTCATACAGTTATAATTCTTATATTAATTTTACCAAGAGATATGAAACTAAAATATGTTTTCCGATTACAGCAGTAGCTTGATTTCATAATAATTTCAAAATACCAAATATCTTACCCTAGTTCTCAGTTTTTAGTATATTTATATCTATTGCTATAAGTAATTATTTAGAGCAAAAAAAAAAAAATCAATTTGAATCTCAGTATAAAATCTAAGAAGAGGGAATGTCTTTTCTCACAACTGAATTACCAGCAGAGTTACATCTTTTGTTTAATTTTGGTGACAAAATTTTGGTGACAAAATTTTTTTTTATGATAGAAATAGTTCCTTCTCTCCTTTCTGTTCTTCTTGTTGTAAATTAAATATTGTTCCTTAAAATCTGAAATATCAAATACAACCCCCAAAGTGACTGTAATTTCATGGACAGAAAAGAGTTCTATGATTTAAGTTAACATTTTTAATATAAGAAAATATTAAGTACCTGAATGACTTGTATTTGATAATATTGATGACTTTGTTAGTGAAGAATTACATAACTAATGATGATCTTAACATTTCACTTGACTATAAATTTTATATTCAGTAAAATTCTTGCAAATGCAAAATAACATACTGGCAAAAACAAACTACAGTGAAATTTGGTTGCAAAATATTTCTTATAATATACAGAAGCTGGATTTATGCCCTTCAGAATAATTCTTTTAGATTGTCTCTATAGACAATTCACGTTGGGTTAAAAATTTTTCTGAACTTTGAATAAATACGTAGACTCGAGGGAAACCGAAATAGGACAAAAGAAAACTCCACCTGGAAAAAAAAAAAAAAGCCTAGATATTGTTTGAAAAGTTCAAGAATAAGTACTTAGCAATCAGAAAAACAAAAAATAGCAAACCTTGGAAGTTTGATAGAATTAAATTGTTTTAAACAAAATTTAATCAAAGCCATTGGCTTTTATAAATAAAATACAACCAGAAATAATTATTTATTCAATATTGGTGACAGGAAAGAACAATTTATTTGGCAACCACAGTTAAAAGTTGGTGAAGGGAAGAGTCTAAAAACTTCTTGCTCAGAGGGGTTTAAGATGGTGGCATAAGAAGATCTTGGACTTACCTCCTCCCATGGATACAACGAATCTGCAACAACACGTGAAATAAATTCCTCTGAAAAAGACCTGGGAACTGGATAAACAGAGCCTCTATAACAAAGGATAAAAAGACAGCATTGATGCAGGTAAGAGAGGCAGAGATACCATTCCAAAAGAGTCATTCCACCCCAGGCTCAGAGATTAACACTTAGGCGGTATCTCGACGGCACAAAACTTTTCCCTGATGAATGAGGGTTTTGTGTTTCATATCAGGCACCCCAAGCCTTCGATCCTGCACAAGGCTGATGAACTCCCAGAACACTTGGCTTTGAAAACCAATGGAGATTATATAGAAAAACCATGGAACTATAGGGGACAAAGAACCTGCTCTTAAAGAACTCATTCACAAACTCATCAACCTGAGAACCAGTGCAAAAACACCAGTTTTCAAAGCTCTTAGACCATATGTGAGGGACACCCACTTCCTAATCAGAAAGCATCTACTGGAGAGGCAGAAAAATGTTGGGACACTCTGCAGTCACAGGGACATAAGCAAGCATCATTTTCACAATTTCATCCTACCTCACTAATGCTGTCCCTGACAGGTTTCATTTTGGAACTCTCCTAACCAGCCAGAGAAAGTAGGAGCACCCCACTGAAAGTTCTTTCTAGTACTACACCACAGCAGTGGGCCATGTGCCCCACAGCTATGCTGGGTGACAGCCTCGTTCACTAGTGCCTCGCTCACAGTGCTATCACAGCATGTGGTTGCATGTAGTCCACACAGGGGACATCTCTTGAACACCTAGCTCTGGTGGCCAAGAACTGCCCTTATGGGCCCCATAAGACATCTCCTACACAAGACCACTCATTCAAAGTTGGGAGAGGTATTTGATTTACCTAATATGTAGAAACAAACACCGAGAGTCAGAAAAAAAAATGGACACAAAGTATCTTCCAAGTGAAAGAACAAGTCAAACTTTAGTAAAAGATATTAATAAAATGGAAATTAACAATCTACCTGATAAAGAGTTAAAAGTAATTGTCATAAAAATGCTCACCAAGCTCTGGAGAATATTGGATGAACACAGTGAGATCTTCAACAAAGAGTTAGAAAATATAAGAACATTCTCATTTCCTGCCTTCAGATATTTAAAGATAAGATGGAAAAAAGCTTAGAGTTTATGTGAATTAGCAAAGGGATGAGAAAATGTGAATTTAATAGAAAGTCTTCCCACGGAGTTTCTTCAAGGTTTGACTCTTTTTAGAATAATTTGGTCAATTTTTGTTAATGGTTTGTATATCTGAATTAGTAAAAATAAAGAGGAGGGAATCGATTATTAATAAAATAAATAGCCTGCAACTTTAGATTTATTGCATACTGGACAAAAAGGAGAAAACATAAAGCATGAAGTGAATTTGAAGTGTGGTAGGGTGAAGTGAATACGTTTATGTTATTTTTCCAATTTAGTGTATACTCAAAGTAATGATGTGGTCATGTTAAACAATTCTTCTCTGACTTCTTATGCAAGATTGACATGAAGTCTATCATTACTTCTTTACAGTTTTCTTTCTTTAGTCTATTCCTCTCTCAGTTGTTCTGAACACTCCTTCTATAGTGATCCCTCTTGTGACCTTGTAAATTAGCTAATAATAATTTTTTTCTCTAGAATGTCCTTATTATTCATGTTAATACCACTTGCTTATCAAACAAAATTCACCTAAAACTATACCTTATTGTGTCAGCAGGTGCTAAAAAATCCTCTCCACTTCTATAGCACTTATTAGGTGTCCTGCTTTGGGGATTCTCTTGTGTATTTTCATGATACTTGGTGACTGGTATGGTCAAACTTCTAAATCGTTGCAATTTAGTTGGTATAAAATGGTATGCCATTGTAGTCTTAGTTGTTTTTTGTTTTGTTTTATTTTGCATTTTTCTTCTTTTGAAGTGTGAATATATTTTCTACCATGGTTATCATTATAATAACATTAATTGCATACTAATTTGACTCTTATTTTTTAATTTATTTCAAACATTGACTGTATATTTCCTGAGAGCCCCATTTATTTATTCTTATCTCTTTATCGTTAATCTATTGCACAGTTATACTTTTTCAAAGTATTCCATTAACTATCAAAATATAGTCATTGCTATCACATTGCAGCCTCATGTATTTAGATTGATAGAATATTAATGAAACCTAAGTATTTAAAATATTTCAAGGAACATTTATTTCCTATATTTACGTGCAATTTATTTCAGGCTATAAATTCTACTTTATTATTTTTTTTTCATATTGGCATGTTGTAATTTACCAAACTATGTATGGAGATTGGCAAATTCCACTCTTATAGGTACACATTCACACTACCAGCCTGTCAAGCAAAATGCTTTTGATTTCTTTTTTTTCTTTTTTTTTTTTTTTTTTGAGGGGGATTTCTATTTGTGAGTTTCTTGTTTATGTGTTTATTTGTTTATTTTTTGTTTTCCTTTCAGCAAAACTGTCTGCATAAGCCAGAACCACTGTGGTCTAACCAATTAAAATCACAGAGGACATATTTTAGTTCTTGCCAGCCCATTTATATGATGAAAAGAAAATCTCTAACATTTTAACATATTTTAGTTGAGTCAGAAAATAATTAAACTAGTCAATGTTCTCCCATTGTTCAACCCCTATTCCCAAAAGAAAGGATTTTCAAACCCTGAGTATCTTAACTCATAATTGATATGACTGACTATCTGGATATATAATATAATGTAAATAACTGTTTATCTTTCTCCCTTCTTGCTTCTTAGACTGAGAATTTGCTTCCATTGCACTACACTTTGTGATTGCTTCATTTATTCATTTTGGGAAAAACGATAAGGTTTAAATTGAAGTCCAAAGTCATTTGAAATAATAGATATTCAAAGGTCCCACTTCTATCTCCCTACCAACTCTAATCTACCTCCACTCTATCCAACTCCACTGGTTTGAGATGGTGATAAGTTTGAGCTTTCCTGATACTTGTCTTCTCAAAGGTTATGTTAGAAATGAGATTTTTCTTTCTACTGATTTGTTACCATTAGAAACATTTAGAAGAATTAATTCAAATTGTTGTAACTATTTTACCTTGATTACAGAGACAAGATTTGTTAAAGTAAGAACAAAAACATTTTACAGGCCAGATCATCCTAACCATCACAAAGTTATCTCTGATTCAGTGTATTTTTTTTTAACAAAACCATGCGCAGAATATAAACCCTGAAGATAAATTTGCCTTTTTATTTTTCAAGAAAAGGCACACCAACTGAGGAAATTTCTAAATGTCCAAACTGACTCATTGCTTAAAAAAAAAATCACAGAAAATGTTAGAAATCCTAAAATAAACTTTATAAAATGCACTCTATACCTTGGTGGATAGAGTTGCTTCATACATGTGGACAAAAATAAAAATTAAAAAAAAAAAATTCTAAGGAAAGTAACCTTATGGGGTGATCTGATCATAAATTCCTAACTGGGCAAATCATGATAGGTAGCCATGCCCCAGGTATATACCTTCTTTGCTTTAAACAAGCTCTGTTCATTTTTCTTGTGCATATAGGTTAACACTGACTTGAAATGTCAGACCTCTCAGAAGTATAACCACGTCAAGAGAGCACATAATCTTGTGAACTATCCTGTAATCCAATTTCCACCTTGCTTTCCTCTCACTTTCATGTAACCGTCCTTATGTTTCCTCCTTAATTTCAAATGCATAAAACAAACTGAAAAACTGTAATTCTTGGGAGCATTTGAGATCCTGTTTCCTGGCAATTTTCATCATTTTGTCTCAAATAAATCTCATAAAAAATTTTTACAGGTTTGGACATTTCTTACATTGACAAACAGGTTATGACCTACATATTTAGAAAGGAAATTCAACCCTCCATTTCTATGTAACTGTTATTTAAAAAACAAATTGTGAAAGGTAAAAGGAACTAAGAGCTAATAAGGGACAACTTCTGTTTCATAATATTATTGACAGTGATAGCAAGCATTAGAATGATAGTATCCTCCAGAACACTACTAGTCAGGAAGAATTATTTCCAGTAATCTGCATTTTAGAAGTAGAATTTTATTTAAGAAAGTACTCAGGGAAATGTTACTGTAATGTACCCACTAGTGCCTTAGCAATTAACTGATACCACTGTCTACATTTTTTATTATAAAAATAGAAGATTTATAGTTTAAAAAATGTATCCTATAAAGACAAAGACCATATCCGTCTTGTCTCCCTCACTAGGGACTCTGTTGGCATCACGATCTTTGTTTCAAAGGTGATAATTTCAGTCAACATACATTGAATAAGTGAATTAGTTTAGGAATCTCAAATGTTTAATTCTTTCTAAGCCATATCTATTTCTGCACCCACATATTCCATTAACAAATATCTTTAACTTCTCTGTATATAAAAACAGAGCAGAATGAGTTTCTTTCAACCATTCAACAAAATGTTATTGTGTATTTTTATGTATATGTCAAAGATACTGAGACACTAAGATGGACAAAAGACAACTTTTTTTTGCTTTATGGAATTTATGATTTTTCAGTAATAGATATCAAATAAATATTTATATGAATGAATATATTATTTTAAACTAATGAAATTGCTATTGAAGTATATATTATGCATGGAATATGTGGCATGTGAACCTGACCTAGAGTGAAGAAAATATCCTTCATCTAAGAAAAAAAAATGTATAAAATATAATGTTTCTCTAGAATGTAAGATCCATGAAGGCAACTAAATATTTATATTTGCTTTCTACTGAGTCCCCAGCACCGGGTCCAGTAAATTACATATTGTGAGCACTCAATAAATATGGGTTACATAGACTATAAGAAAATAAAGCAAAACTTGGAACGAAAAGGAAAGGGAGAAAAAAATTTGATAAAAAGCCTTGTTCAAAAGCCATGTATGATAATAGTATTTGGCATTATAGAGCCTGATAGTTAAGAATAAAGAGCAATTTAATGAGATTAAAGTATCAAGAGTAAAGAACTTGCTATGAGAATGCTTTGGAAAGGGTCTCACTACACAAGACCTGTTGTCCATATTAAGGAATGTAGTCACTATTCTCAGATCAATGAAGAATCATCAATTGATTAGAATAAGACTAAAATAGTCTGTTGTAGGACCATCATTTTGATGAAATGTGGTAAATGGATGTAAAGGAGTTAAGAATAGATGTTGGAGATGAATGAAGAAAAGAAATAAGTTAGGAGACTGACTTCAGTTGCACAGGCAAAAGATAATACTGGTCTTTATTAGACTGGCTATGGTAGACTGAATAATGGTTCTCAAATATGTCCATCTCTTAATCCCCAGAACCCATAAATATGTTGCCTTACACACAAAAGAAATCTTGTAAATTTATAAAATTAATAATCATAAATAGGAAAAATATCCTGGATTGCTCGGGTGGACCTGATGTAATCACATGAGTTTTTATAAGATGCAAGTAGAAGGGTCAGAATCATAGAGAGGGAGATAAGAAGATACTATGCTGGTGTCATTGAAGATGGAGGATAAGGTCATGAGAAAAGGGATGCAGATGGCTTCTAAAATCCAGAAAAGTAGTATGGCCTCTAAAATCCAGAAAAGTAGTAAAATCCAGAAAAGTTAAAAAAAGCAGATGGCCTCTAAAATCCAGAAAAGTAGTAAAATCCAGAAAAGTTAAAAAAAAAATAAGTATGGTAATGGTGAAGATAATAAAGATAACTTGGACTTAGATTGGATATGGTAGGTAAAAAAAGGGGGGATTATGAAGAAAGCAACTTTTGGAGAGTGATTCCTTTATTTGAGGTTAGAAATAGCAGAAGAGGACCAGATTTGAAGCAGAAAGATTATGACTTCCTTTTTGGATATACTGAGAATGAGCTCCCTTTAAGATATTTAAAAGGAAATGTCAAGTAGACCATTGAGATTGTGCTTCTGAATCTCAAAGAAGAAATTAAGGCCAGAGGGATTATAGGAGATGAAAAATAATCACCGATTTCAATGACAATGAAGCTCTGAATGAGAGGTGTTTAGAATGAGTTATTGGGTAGAAAGAAGACTGAAGTGAAGTGAAGAGAGGCTTAGAAAAGAGAAAGAGAAGATAACTGGTGTAAATATTTTTTTTTCCAAGTAGTTTGTGAAGCAGAGGAGAGAGAATTCTAAAGGCATATGAGGACAAGAAAAGTTTAAAAGGTTTTTAAATTTTTATTTTCTTTGTTTAATATCAGAGAGTTTATATACATTTTTATGGTAATTTTTTTTAAAGAGGGAAAAGTTAAATATAAAGAAGAAACCAAGTGTAATTAGTATTGTAAATTTTCTAAAAGATGAGAGGAAATAGGAACAGAATCACATGGAGACATTGTCCGTAGATAAGAGAACGACCAATTTTATATTATAACAAGTGGAGAAACAAGAAAAGGTTTATTATAAATAGAAGTGAGTTAGAGTTTTGGAAGCAAGAGGTTAAGAGAATTTGTGATTATGAAACATGTGTGGGGGGGTAGTGTATGTGTATATGTGTGTGTGTGTGTGTGTGTGTATGTAAATACCATTAATCAGTTGTATATATGGAAAGAGAGGGGGAGAGACAGAGATAGAGAGAGAGAGAGAGATAGAGACAGAGACAGAGAGTGAGAGAGTAGACCTGAAGTTATTTATCCAAAAAATGAGGTTGGATGGACAGAGTGTTGGTGAGAGAATAAAAGTGGGCTTTGATTTTGAATGACAGAATTTTAGATTGTGTATTTCTGTACTTTCAGTATCCTTAAAATGCTTGACAAATAAAGGTCACACAGCAAATTTGACTATCTGCCTGTCTATTTCTCTATTAATTTTCTTACCATAATCACTGCTCACACACTTGTTTAATGTCACTACAGTTTAAATAAATAAAACCTCCTGCAGATATATATTTGGAGTTTTTCACTAGAAATGACTCACGAAGCCCTACTAATGTTCTTATTTATCCATTAATATTTTTAACCACTATCCCATGTATTTTACTTCATTTAATAAAATGAGGGTCATGCCCCAGGTCTTTGTTTTATATATACTATGTAAAAAAGAAAGAAAATGAATAAACGAGAAAAATTGAATTGAGTGATAAATTTGCTTGAGATTAAATGTGAAATCGTAGAATTAATAAAAATGTGCACTACTATTGAAATGACAAGAGAAAGACATAGTAATAATAATGTGTTATGGCGCAAACGATTCTGAGACCCACGGAGCCAATCGAGATTAATTATGAGCCTTTATTAGCCGGCCGGCAACTGACTCTCTACCACGCAGGGTTAGAGGAGATCAGCCCTGAGCTTTCAGAAGAGGCAGCTGATAAAGCTTAAGACCATATCCTGGTGGTCTCCTGAACAAGCAAGCAGATTACAGAAGTGGAAGTGGCTGTTAGCATATCTTTGCCTGGAAGAACACCCTTAATTAACAAGTAAATGGATTACAGAAGCAGACATTGGCCATCTTCATATCTTATACAATACACTTCCTAAACCACACACAAGCAAGTAGGACAACTTCTGGTATCTAAAGATATTTCTTCCCTGTAGCTGACTTAGCTAGTTGGCTCACTTGAAAATTTTCCACCTTTAACAATTTGTAGGAATAGAACTTAAAAATAATATTTAAGTAAATAAATACTAACAAAAGTAGATAACACAATAATGATAAAAATGGAAGAAAGAGGGTATAGAGTCTTCACTCCTCCTGCTCTTCCCCCATCATCTTTAAACCAGTAACTATAAATGATTTGGAACTTTAAAGGTAAAATAAATAAAAACGAAGTAAAATCATTATACATGAGTAGCTCCTTTGCGATAGGTATTATTCTTGGTATTTTCAGAAAAGAAAAAGAATAGAAGAATAATTTGATTAAAATGACTACAGAGGATATTCACATTCATAATATTTAAGGTTTTATTGCCGTCTTTAGTTAATTTTAACTGCATATTTTAAAATTTAACTGACATTCAACAGCACTATTTAACATTTATCCATGACTGTCATCCTTCTTATGTTTTCCGAATCTATATTCTTATTTTTTTTGTTTAATAAAGTGGAAAGGGGTACCTAAAAATTGACATATAATATTCTTTAAAAAATATGCTGGCTAAACCAATATGTTTTATATTTATAGGTCTAGCTACACTTGATTATATTGCATTCAGTTTTTTGAAGAGAGCAAGGTAATTGATTATGTTAGTGTTTAAATAAAATATCAGTGAAAATAGTATTTTAAAAACCAGTTTGAACCACCCATACAATGTTGTACATTAAAAGACAATCTAAGAAGAAATCGATATAATTGAATAAAAAGACAAATCTTGGAGGCCAACAACCATATAAATAACAGCTATTGCAAGCTCCTCGTCATTTTTAACTACAGCCTTATATGTCTCACTGTAGCCAAATATGGAAGCAGGTGTGTGTATGGAAGCAGTTTCCCCATTAGTGTGTGTGTGTATATATGTATATGTGTATACATATACGTATATACATATACATATGTATATATATGTATATACACATATACATATGCACACACACACACTAATGGGGAAACTGCACTTCTCTATTACCTAAAGTAATATGGTTTACTCGTTTCTATCAGAGTTGCATTCTTAAAGCAAATGAGTTTTGAACTAAGATTGAAAGAGATGCTGACTTTAAGAAAATGAGAGTAAAATATATTCTGGGAGAAAGTGAATTGAGCAACAACATGGAATGGTAGTGAGTAGGAACTGAGGAAGAAATTAAGGATGTTGAAGAGAATAGAGAGGATATGCTATATTGACATTCAACAGAATATAAGGTTAGAAAGTTGACTTGGGAGAAGGAAGAAAAATAGAACTGATCTGCTTCGAAAAAATTTTTCAGCTGACAGTGTGATAGATTTATGGACTAAGGTACTATTATCCTATGGAGTAAGGTACCATTTTCCTATATAAGCCGAAAGTTGTATTGGTGACCTTGACAAAATGTGTTGTCTAATTCATTGAGCTTATGCTAAAAGTCCCTAAAAAATATGCTTTAAAATTTTGCAAAAACTTAAAACTTTAAAATCTTAAGCCATGAATAACTGAGGTATTGTCCCATTTAACCATCAAGATCCAATGTCCTCTGTGGAAATGGTATAGCATCCAGTTATATTTATACCGATTTTATAGTATCAAGACAAAACTACAAAATAGCCACATGGTTCAGAATGGTTAAGAATAATAACCACAGTCATTTAGAAGATAGATAAAATATGTTAATTACATAAGCTAAAATAATCACATTTCTTCAGTAAAATTGGCTTAAAAATAAATAAGACTGTTTACATTGGGGAGAAAAATTGGGTAACTATACATAAAGTTTACTGAATATGTTATAGGAAATGAAGTATAGGTTACTGTTAAAATTTACTTGTAAAGTGTCTTGTATTTATAGATTATTAAAGTTTAAGGAATACATTTTTTCTACAACTGAACTTATTGAAACTTTCTTATGGAATTTTATGTAGACATCTAAGATAACACACATAAATGCTATGTCATTGTGTATCAAATATCTCAGTGGAACCAGAAAGCTTAGTTAGGTTTATGTATATTGCCTTTGGAATGGAAAACACGTGCAAAAAATATTTGAAAAATTTTACTTTATTTTCAGGTTGTTGCGATGGCAGATAGTTATAAACTTCAAGGGAATGATTACAACTGACTGGTTCTTTAAAAAAAATGTGTTTATTATTCTAGTTATTAATCCTATTTTGTACCGTATTTAAAATTTTTAACCACTATATGTTTTTGGAATGAATTCATAACTCTGGGATATAAGTAGATTATTTTGCTAATTTTTCATTAAATCATTTATATAATTATAATATGTATAAATAAACTTAGAATGTGAGATGAGTTATTCCCCCTTTTCATACTAATTAAAATGCATATTATGAGAGAGGAAAATATCGCATGTGTGTCACATGAGTGCATGCACTACGATATTTGAAAATGTAGAACATAATAGGCAAATAAAAAGCCATTATATAGCTGAGGAGCTCAGAGGAGCATTCCTTATCCATTTGACCTAACCATCAAGATAGTAGATTGATAATGAAATTATATTGATGTATTTCATTTACCCAAGAAGAAAATATTCTAATCATATGTGTTCTGCTATTTCCTTAGCTCATGCAGTTTGACAGAAATAGCAATATATGTAATTATAGGAGAAAAATATCTACTTTGTCTGGAGGATTAATTTGATATCAAGCTTGGGGAAAGGAGAAACCCTGGAGGGTAAATTTACTTAATTTTTCCTCACTGCGGTGTTTTTGATAACTTTGGTTCAGAGTGCTAATTTTGACGGCGGGTATGACAGGAGGGAGATCTGAGTAGGCATGGTCAATATAGGGAATATTAGAGACAATGAGGATAGAAGATGGTGTTACTAAACAAAATCAGTGAGTTTAATGTCTATCAAGCACAGAGAAGCCAAAGTCTGAGGTAACAGTTTTTCAAAGAAAAAAAAAAAAAAGATTTAGTTTTAGTTTTCAGGCAGCTAGACCAGGAGACAGGAGGCAAGGCTCAGATTAGTCTCCCCCAGATAACGGCTTGAAGTAAATGTAAAAGATGAAGTTAGGAAGGATATGCATATTTATTAAATACAATTCAAGGCTCAAAGTAGATGGTTCTTAGAAGCTCTCTGGGAAGCCACTGAATCTCCTGACTGTCCCACACATCAGAAAACAACTTACTAAGAGAATCATGAGTTTTCCTTCTTTTCTACCTTCCAAATTTCCAAAAAGTTTCTCTTGTCGGAAAAACTCTGAGCCAGAACCATAAAGGAAATATGATTCTAAGAAATGACGTTCTCGACTTCTCCTCTGCCATGCGGGAAAGTCCCTAAAAGAGGAAGTCCTAGGGTGCTGAATTGGCAAGAAAATATAAGTATTTAATAAGTTGTTATTTAGAGGAAGATCATGTAACATACCCTCAAAGGATCAGCAAACGGATATCAGCGGAGATGGTATTTGAACTGACTCTTAAATAAAAATAGAAATGTTCAGGCAGCAAATTTAAAGGGAGAAATATAGGGAAGGAGGACAGAGAAGACAGAGCACATGACACACACCAAGAACTGTAATAGCTGAGGATAACTTCAGCACAAGGTACACAAAAAAATTGAGGGAGAGGAGTCTGGGAAGGCAGGCATAAGAGTCTTAAAGGTAATGATGCACTTTGAGAGGGAATAACGTGATAAAATGTGTTTTAAGCAACCAATAATAGGCAAAAGTAAGAGAAAACCACTCAAAAAGTACAAGACTGAAAACAGTGCAAATAAGTACCTATTTCAGAAATATAAGTGAGAAATAATGGGAAGTGACTTAAATCTTTATAGTTGGAACAAAACTATGAAATAGAACTGAGAAATAATAAGATGACCAAATTAATGAATGTCACAAGTTAGCGAGTTTTCCCAGGGTCCTGATTTAGATGACTGGTGTTCTATCCCTTGTACTAGAAGAGGCAGGAGACCTAGAAGAATCTGGAGGGAAAGCAAGAATTTGGTTTAAAACTATTGGAGTTGGTATTCTGTGAAATATTTACATAACGCTGTTCATTGCGTAGTTTTAAATATGAGAGTTGAACTCATTGAAGAAACCTGGGTGAAAACATTTATTTGTGAATAACTATTGAAATATGATTAAGATACAAGCATGAATGGATATTTGTTAAATAAACAAGCCAAACTGTGAATGACAAACCTCTTATTAAAAAGTTAATAAGTGCCCAGCAGTATGCTTTAATTGTGGATTTTTTTAAAAAAGCGAATAACAAATTGTTCCCTCCCGCACAGCAACAAATAAATATCTGTTTATATGTATGTGTGTGTAGTGTATGTGTGTGTAGTTCAGATTTTAAGCTTAAGGAGGTATAAGTAATGTATTCAAAGCAACTGAACATAAAAAGTAAAAATAGTGCATATTTTACAAGCAGATTCTTTTTTGTTAAATTCTCAGTGACAAATCTCATTTTGTGATTTTAGCCTCAGTTTTTTTCATTTGTGTACTCCTGTGAGGAATATAAAATAGAAAACCATATATAATGTTTTGACACAGAACTGAAATTCTATACAGGTATTATAAAACTAGCTATCATTCTATATATCAAAGTTAAAAGTATAAAAGAAACATTTAGCTATTCGGTCACTTAAATGTTTATAAATGTCCTGCAGTGGTTAGACCAAACATCCAGATAATTAACTTTATGTTCCAGTTTTCATATAGATTTCAGTTTTATGTGGGGACAGTACTTAACTATAATAAGCGTACATTCTGTCCATGCTTAATTTGTTCATTATTCCTAGTAATAGAATACTTAATGTTTGATGGGGAAAAAATAGCAGTTGAAGTTTCATATTGTGATGACAAGCAAATAAAAAAAAAAACAAGTACTACTTTTCATAATCTTTGGTCTTAAGTCCCTGTTTGATTTGTAGGCATTTCAGCTTTTCCCCGAAGTTGAAACCAGTGGTAATGAATTTTAAGAAAAGAATAAATGCATAATAAAGACATATAGACAGATATATTCATACCTTCTAACTTATTAAGAGATGTCTGAATGCCATATTTTCCCCTTTTATGTCCTGCATTTAACATTTAGAGAGAGAAGCTTGGTCATGAATCATGGACAAAATGTTGTTCTCTTGGACATATACTTAGATAACTGTAATATAAAGAAAGAGGGTAGTTTTTTCTAGAAGATATGCTGGGATATAAATTCTATTTCTGGTTCTATTCCTTTAGTGACTCCCTTTCTCTTTTCCTTCATGTAGCCTTATCTGGAGGATTGAAGAACATCATTGTAGAGCCCAATTAAAATGATACATAAATCCGACTGTCTTAGGACTTGTCACTTATTTGTAAAAATGTACAAACTAACTCTGTCCTCATTTACAAATATGCCAATGCTGAAAGAAGTGAACGAGGTCTTCTTACTTTTTTCATAATTTAAGTCAAGGCTAACAAACTTTCTCTAAAAACAGTCAGATAGTTAATATCTTAGACTAAAAGATATGTGATTACTGTTCCAAATATTTAATTCTGCTGTTGTAAACAGACTTGGACAACTTGTAAAGGAATTAGGAGACAATATTAAAGAAAAAAGACAATACTATAAGGAATGCAGAGGAAATATATATGTATATATATATTTTTATTTTAGAAATTTAAAAATATATATTGTCCTTGATAATGTCCTAACCTGCTTAATGAGCTAAACACAGCACCACCCTACACTGTGATTTTTGTTAAGTCAGGTAATAATTTTTCTCTTCTATAAGTCATTCGTAGCTGTTTTGTTTTTGTTACTTGCAGCCTAATTCATCCTAAATAAATTATGCCTTAATGCATAGGACATTTGGAGATTTCAGCTTAATATTAACTGAGTGGTTAGAGTAAATTAAGCTAAATTATAGATATGATCCTCACAAGGCCAAATACAATTGTTCTATTTTATTATTACAGTCTTCATTTTCTAGACATTTCCTACAGTTCAGTAAGTTGAAAGACCATAGTTACATATTATTTTATTCACTTGTTTCACAATATTTATTGATCAGCTCCCATATTTAGGGTCTGAGTTTGCTACTGAGTTTAATGGTAAGTAAAGTAGGCTTAGACACTGATTATGGACAGCATGTATTCTAGTAGGTAAGAAAGACACCGTCAGTTAATCACAAAATTATATCTTTACAAATTATGATAAGTGCTCTAAAGGACAAGTACAGAGTCATGAGGGTCATAACATTGTGATATAATCTAATCTGGGGATTAGAAAAGATTTTCATGTAGAAACTGTGCTTGAGGTGAAAACTGAAGAATGTTTAGAAAATGGAGAGAAGAATTTAGGGGAGAGCATTCCTGGCAAGGCCCATGGCCATGTGGCATTCAGGAACTAAAAGAAAGTCAAAGCAACAGAACTTTTTAGAACCTGGGGGATCTTGGTGTGAGATGAGACTGGGAAGTAAGAAGTAACTGAACCCTTCAGGGCTATGTAGTTTTTGTTATGAGCAAAATCAAAGTAATCACAGGCAAAGACATTAAACCATTTAATATAAAAAAGTGTCAGTAGTTCTCAAACTTTAAGTTGCATCAGAATCTTCTGCAAAATTAATACAAATTTATGCTTCCATACACAAAGTCTCTGATTCAGTAGGTATGGGCTCGGACTCAAGAACTTACATTTCTAGCAACTTCCCACGAGATGCTGACATTGCTGGTCTAGGGACCACACTTGAAAACCATTCTTATATAATTTGACTAAGACAATATCTTTCTTTTCTTTGCTTTTGTCATAAAAAGTTGAATATGAAAAGCACTCCAGATTGAGAATCAATAAGGATGCTATTAATTACGTATTTATTCTCAACCTATTTTGGATTCAGGGTCTTTATCTTGTTCAGCATTTTGTATCAACATATTTGCTCAGAGCAACAGACTTGACCTTTAAAATACTTCTCTGAGTAAGGTAGACATGAAATTATTCTAACTTTCTACTAATGACTTAATCATCATCCTCAGACCCTAATTTAAAATGTGGCTAAAATCAGGACTTTATCTAAATCTCCTCACTCAATATACCCTATCCTTTTCGTTATACAACATTTAAAGGGAACATTATAATTTCTTCCAACACTAATATTTACTGTTTCTATTAAGTGCCTGATAAATTGTCTTAATAGTCACAACACTACACTATTAACTGAAAATGAAAACTCAAGTGGTTTGTTATCCTGTCATTATTCTGAAAAGTAAGTAAGTCAAGTTTATACCATTTGGCATCCTCAGCAAATTACTTTAATGTGGTTTTCTTGAGTCTTTCATATAACTAAATATGATTCTGTTAGGTAGTTAGTCAGGCATGAGCAAAAGGAGCGAAGGCCCAGCTCTGTAACCATAGAAACTTCCCTTGAAGACCTTCCTTAGGGACCTCCCAGAAATACTTTCCTTTTAGGGTTATAAATTAGCCCATATTCTAGAGCACAAAGACCATAAAGGCTGCTGGCTAAACCAGCTACAAACACATGTGCAGAAAGTACTGCCTACAACTTGTCTCATTATACTATCATTTTAATCTCATGACTATGCGTGGAAGTTCATGAATCTAATTATAACAGACTGAATTCTGGGTAAGCACATGCGCAATAGGAAAAAGTTATATAGCAGCCAACTGTCAGTCAAGGTGACCTCACATGTAGATCATGAGGACTTCCCATCATGACCCAAATATAAACAGACCTTCCCATTTCTGCACTGTTAGAGCTCTCCTTATGAAAACCCACCCCTCTCTTTGGGGCACACTGTCTTATCTCTTCACCTCCTAAATTTTACAGAGCTGCAGCCTTCCTTAACAGTGGTCCTTCTCCTATTAAAATGTACTTTCAATAAATCTTACTTTTACTAAATCTTGCTGACCTATAATTCTTTACTGCGTCGGTGAGGAAGAACCAAGGAACAACACACAACATCACAGTCCACTGTCCACCTCCTCCTCCCCCAGGCTGATGGGGTTACCCCGGATTTCAGCTCATGCCAGTGGTGGCAATTCTACTGGAAATAACAGGAAACAATTCTACTGGAAATAACCAAGAAAAACTGATAATACTGTAATTTATTCAAAAGATGGCAGTGGAAGTAATCATTTAAGCATTTCATTAAAGATAACAATTCAAGTGGGAGTGCGTGTGGGTACTTGCAGAGTGAAATACTGAAAATTATCTTTTTGGGCTATTTATGTAGTTTTTTTTTTTTTCCATGAAATTGTCATCAAAATCTTCCCTTTTATGTAGCACAAAAATATACTGTAACTTTATTTCCCATTTGAATATAGTAGTTAATAAAGATGATATGTCTCATATTTTCTCATATTCTTTAAAATGAACTTAACACAAATTGTAACAGAGTAAAATTCTAGGTCTCTCTCTGACTCAGGCTCATGGCTCCTGCTATAGATATGCTAATTGAGTAGAGGAATTCTGATTGAAGGTCCCTGGAGTATTTTGCAAAAACAGCCCCAAGTCAGAGGAGTCTTTGCTGAAGAGATGGGGAAATGTGTGTAAAACAATGACTTTTAATCAAAGATTTACAGGAAACTCGGGATTGAACTCAGATAAACTGGAAACAAAGAGATTTGGAGATTTTGCAGTTACCTATTTTTAACCTATAGAAATGATAAGAAGGGTAAACAATGAATTAGGCCCCTGTACAGGGTAATGTGAATATGTACGTTATATGTTATTACAGCAAGATGCCCTAATTAAGATGGGCACGAAGAGCTACAAAAGATTTTACTAATGTTCTTTTTGAGAGAAGTAAAGAAGATAATCAGATTTGAGAATGTGCTATTTCTTTCTCTTTTTTTTTTTTTTGTCCTTTTTGATCACAACAAAGGAACAGCGTGTTGCCACTAGGAGGCACTGAGAGAGCTTGGTTCTTTTCACCAATGCAGTAAAGAAGTACAGATAAGCAAAGTTTAGGAAAAGTAAGATTTTTAAAGTACGTTTCAAGAGAGAAATGGATATGCCAGAGACGAAGGCAGCCCCACCGATTTCAGGCATATGTCTTATATTAAGGCCATGATGGGTGGTTACAAGGGCAGCATTAGATAATTGGCATGTGAGGTCATATTGATTGACATCCTGTTGTTATATAACATTTCATTTACTATGCATGCAGTGACCCAGAATTCAGTCTGTTCTAATTATATTCAGGTATTTCTGGCACATGTATGATATTATAAAGTTGGTATAATGAGGTTGTCACTGTTAAGGCTGATCGGAGTTTGATGTCACCTCAATGGTAGTGGGGAGGGAGATGAGAGATAATGATGCAGACATGTAGTTAGCACTTTTTCCTCGATTCTTCCTCAAATGATGGCAGTGAAGAATGGCAGGTCTTTTAAATTTAATAGTTTTATTAAAAGTGTATTTTAGAAAGACAAAGCATACCCCAAAGAGGCACAAGGTCCCAACGAAAAGGGGCCAAAAGGGCCATTAAAGGCCACCAAAAAGAGAGAGAGAACCCAGAAGGACAAAAAGGCCCAGAAATCGGAATGTCTGCTTATATTTGGGACATGATGGGGTAGTTCCAAAGGCATTCCTAGGTGATTGGCAAGTGAGGTCATTTTGATTGACCCCTGGCTGCTATATAACTTTACCTAGAGTGCATGCACTTACCCAGAATTCTACTACCATTGGGCGGTCTCTAGGCTGGGCCCCTATTCCTTCGTTCCCCTTGTTGCTCATATCTGACTAGCTGCCTAACAAGGCTATGGTCAATGAAGGTTAGCACAAGTACAAACTGCGGACGTACTTGTGACCGAACTAAACTAGTGGTTGTTTTTGCAGTTTTTACTTTCTCTATTCCAGGATGTAAAAGTAATTTTTAACTATTAAGTGCGAGTTTCAGGGAGGTCTTAAGAGAGGTCTCTGGATTGGCCTTCATTCCCCATCACTCATGTCTATCTACCTGCCTAACATTGGAAAAGATTTTATATGTATATATATATATGTATATATGTGTGTGTGTGTGTGTGTGTGTATGTATACATACATACATACACACACACACATACACACACACACACACAGTGTATTACTCTGCAAAGAATTTCTCTTCAGTTAGACTTACTAATATACAAGTGGTCCACAGTGTCTTCTTTCAAGGAATACTCTGGATATATACCATGTTTTTGACTGATAAAGGAAAATCTGTGAGCTATGTATATATTCATGTCTTATCTGTCTCCAGCAGTTTAAGATAAACCCTCCCATCTCTTTCTTTGGCTCTCATGACTTTTTGTGTTTAGGGCCATAGAAATGCGATTGAGAGAAAGAGAGGCACTTGTGAAGAGAAACTTATTTATCAGATTGCTTATTGACAATTATTCATATGTAGTTATTGTTTAATGATAACATAGGTGTGATAAATAAGCAATTGAATAGTATATTAACATCATTCCAACTATAGGAATAAGAAGGCACTGTAAAGTTCTAAGTAAGAGAAAATGCATGGAAAGCCAGCACACTGCACTCAAAGGAATGCTAAATTAAAAATCAGGAGACCTAAATCCTCTCCAAGTTTTTCTAATATGTGACCATGTGACCTTGGAACAACAATTTCACCTATTAGTTTTTCTTCTCTGTTGCAATAAATTATATATAAGCTATTCTTGAACATATGATTCAATTTTATATTCTTACCTGTAATACCTGATTTTATTGTGTTTAGATGTGCCCCCCCACACACATAGTGGTTAAAAACAAATAATGACCCCAATTTGTATTTATGTAGACATACTATATTAATAAAACTATCATCAGGCTCTGGGTAAGACATTTTTCTTCAGTGAGGTCACACCCATTTTGACTCTGTATGGACTTCCTGATTATATTACCACCCATTTTTGTACCTCCACCATAGGCAAAAACAACAACAACAACAACAAAACACTATTAGAAATGACATCCCTTTAGCAAACAGTGATAAATATATCAGTATTCATGTATGATAATGAGTAATAACTCATGGTAGTCTTTATTTGTCTGAAAGCTTGGGTTCTAAGAAGTAAACATTAAGAAATGAAGCTCTGATAGTATTATCCCATTACTCTTAATAACATCTCTTCTAGTAGACAGACTAATGTGATTTTCATTGCTTTTAATTTGAAGTCCATTAGATTACATGTACCCATAAAAAGGCCTGGCATCCAAATCTGCACAAGGCTGAGAGAAGCAGAATATAATGAAATCCCATGCAAGGCTTATCAGTTACTAACACCAGGTAAAATGTTAAGTAACATCCAGTCAGGAAATCAATACCTATTAATGTAGAATTTTTTCTCCTAAAATAGAAAGATAACATTAACATTCTGACATATTAAAACATTGTGTTTGTACTGCTTCAGATATGAGATTGCATAATAAAGATGTTTCAATCTCTAAAGATTTATAGAATCTTTCTAATTCATTGATGCCACATGAAATAATACTTATCTGAATGTACACAGAACAGATCTTTGGAATTTTTTTTCTTTTTATTTAATGTTTATTCTAGTGTCTTCTCTTCCTTCTTCTCCTTTGGTTCCACACTGTGATATTTTAGGAAATATTAAGCCTTTGTATGGCTTTTGACATCCCCATACTGAGGCAGAAGAGAGATTCTCCTATCAAGAATTATTTTCTTGGTTTGAACATGCAATTCACACATTTGTGTTAATTCAATTTATATTACTCTCTCAATGAAACAAAAATATATTATCTGAGAAGAGACACCTTATCAAATTATATCTATGCACAGTTAATCATGAATGTAGAATATAATTAGAATGTAGAATATTAGACCTTAAATCAATGAATGCAATGATTATATAATAATTTGGTCCAGGCCAAGTACTTGTCTTTATAGATACTGGAATGGTCAGACTGACAAAGTGGAATCCTGGAATTTCTATTTCTTTTGTTAGTCTCTCTTATGACCTGCACTAGTAACAGTAAATATCCCTGTGGATTTATTTCCTCCAGAAAATATGGTTTCCAATCATCTTAATAATCAAGTTAAATATGAACTTATTCATCCTGAAATTACTTATCTAGCTGGCTCGTCATCGCAGATAACTGAAATGTGTGTGTGTGCGTGTGTACGTGTGTGTGTGTGTGTGCACATGAGCATGTGCATGAGCTGACACATGCAAGGAAGACAATGAAAAATTAAACGTTTCATTGTATAATTTGCACAGATACTCCCTCCTCCATTCTTCTCATAAAAGTAAATCTATATTGACTCTGTTCACTATCCCATTGCTCCGAAAACATGAGAACTATAAAAGGATATTACTGTTGACATCTAACTTCTGGCAAATTATTGACTGTCCTTTTTTAACTCACATAGGACACAGACTAAACATTCTCAATTGGAGAAGACTGTTATAAGGAGGGTGGATGCAATTAGTTATCCTTGATAGAACTGGAAGTTGAACAGAGATAGAGGACTAAAGTGACTATGTTTGTACATATCATTCAGAGAATTCTTAAAGATCCTAAAAAGTGTCAGTGCCTTAGAAATATATTTTCATATTATTTGTATCATATAACTACCCCTACTTCTCTCTTATACCTAAGTACAAGTTATCTGATAACTTAAACAAATTCAATGTTTAACTATATTCTCTTCTCCCAGACTATTCTCAAATAATTTATAAACTCATCCAAGCATTGTTATAATTGACTTACATACCGTAGATGTAAGATGATTAAATCTTTTTAATCATCGCAATAATTTTAAAAGTTAGTATTCATACCCATTTTTATGAATGAAGAATTTGTAGCTTAGAGGTTAAGTTCCTTGAACAAAGTCATACAATGATTTGCTGACTTAGGATTTAAACTCAGCATAAGGTATGAGAAACTAAGGAAACTAATATACAATTCACAGTAAAATTCCTGCAATGATATATATGTAAATTAAAGAACTTCTACCTCATACTAGTTTCTCAGGCATTACTCAGATAAGAAGTTATTTTTTCGTTTAGAACTGAGAGGATTCATTAAATCTATTTAGGTTCTTCAATTTCTCATTGTGCTCCATCTTCTTTAGTAGATTGTTTCTACCCTCAAGTTTTATCAATCATACCACCAGGTATAAAATTTCAGATCACATAATATTCTGCTGATTTCTACTGTATTTCTAATGCCTTGGTTGATGATGCCAAATTCTACTCTGCCTACAAGCCCCAAACCAGGGAGAACACATGAACTACTCTCTCTCTCTCTCTCTCTCTCTCTCTCTCTCTATCAACCCTCATATCTTATCCCTGTAGATTTTGTCTCAATTACTTTTCTCTTTACTCATAGTCGATTCAGACTAGGCTTCTTTTATTTCTTGTCTGGATAAGGGAATATCCCTATGATTTTCTCCAAATCTGGAATAGGTGTCTCAACCTATGACTATAGAGCTGGCTTAATTGCTTATCTACCGAAGAGGCTTTATCTGCAACAAAGCTACTCTTATCTAGTGGGGATCTATAATGCTCCTGAACCTAATCAGGTCTAGATCCAATCAGGTCTGTGAAAGATTCCCCTCTTCTCTTCTTGGAATGATTTCAATGTATTAAGCAATCGCCTGTTCACGGAATCTGGGATAAATGCTGAAATGCCCAGAAGTTCCTTAGACTTTTTTATTCAGGTGCTATGTACATCTGGCGCTATAGTCCACAGATCCAACTATTCATTTCTCTCGGTCTAAATTTTAAGGTATAAAGCAGTCTGCACAATTTCTATTAAATTTATGGTGGATTAAAAAAAAAAAAAAACCTATGGCTTATTTTGAATTAACCTCTATTCCCTTGTATTTTCAATGTAGTAATTATGTGATTATATTGAAAAGGTATTATTAGTTCAATATAACTAGCTAATGCATGTCAAATTCAAAATCGTATCTGTCAAACCACTACAGAGAAACAAAAGTGGGTGACTGTTAGGCCATTTACTGGTTTACTAATGGAACAAAAAGAAACACAAATCAAACTCAAAAAGCAAAACTTAAAAAGATACATAGACTACTCAAAATCATATTACAAAAAGTATGTGGAAAAGGGTTATAGAAGATTATGCTAAAAGATTTCTTAAAATTTTTCTTTATGAAGAAGATGAAGGATAATGAGCAGCCAGGAAATACTTGTAATTTAACTGTTTTTCATTTAGTTCAGTCAGAAACAGTTTATATATGATATACTATATGATTTTCTGTTTAAGTTTATTGAACTATGCTTACTTCAAGTAAAAATAATTTCTTTTTTATTGATAGAGAAAAAAAGCCCAATACTTTTCAATGCAACTGTAAATTAGAATCCTCAAAGGTAAAGAGAAAATTTGAGACTATTTCTGTTTTGTCACGCCACCTCAAAGGACAACGTCCAAATTTTCGGTTGAAAAGGAAACTGAAAAATCATATTTTGAAATGATATTTCAAATGCATACTTTTGACAACATCTGGTTGATTGAATGATTTGTAATTAGTTAAATGAGTGCCTAGAACTCCTTCCTTTCCCATTTCCACAGTCTTTTATTCAGATAGAAACACAGCTTTGAGTATCTGGCCTATTCATTGTTTCAATTTTAAGAAACAAAGTAAAACACATATATCTACCTCATAGACTTGACAAGGGCTTGCAATGTATTTTCTTGGGTAAAGTTAATGGTTTTAGTACAATTTTTTGTTTAGTAAATACTGACAAGCATAATTAAAACTCCCTCATTGTGAGTGCTAAGAAGGACATGTTTCAACCTGGTAGTGAATTGCTTTGTCAATTTCATAATTGCTTTTATAACTCTTTTATATATCTTATTTCATAAGAGCTAACACAATGTAGAAAATGGAAGGGAATCAAACTGATTTGGCTTTGTTATTAACTATTTGGTCTTGAGTTAGTGCCATATATGCTATTATTTTTAACTGGAGAAGGGGAGAAATTATAATGAAATTACTAAATAATTTCCAAAATTAAATCAATGATTTAAAATATTTTCTAACTTCTGAACTAGAGTTGTCTCTTCCATAATGTAGGCTAACATTTTCTCATATTAGTCTGCTGTTTCAGCTTTGTGTGGCTCTAAGCCCTGTATTACCTTCAAATGAAAAACAACAAGAAGCCTACAAAATGTTAAAATTGTACAAGAGCTAGTTTATTTATTAACATGATAGATATTCCAACTCTCTAACACCATTAGAGATGGATTGGATATAATTTAACTTTTACTTTTGAGTTTAGTATGATAATCTCCTGAACCCACAGAACCAAATCTTATTTACTGCCATCTCAGTGCAGACATTGGGAACTAAAATGAAAGCGTAATTGCTCATAGAAAAAAAAATGTATATCATTAAGGGTATCTCTCTCTACTTCTGCAAATCTTCAGGAACCGTGTGATGCTGATCACAGTAGATATAGATTTGCTATTACCCTTCCAAACATGAAATGGATAAAAAAGGCCTAAAGGCCTAAAGGTCAAAAGGTCAATGAGTACTTTTTCTACCTGGATAGAGGCCATTCAGATGGTTTATTTTGGGGTGTCACTATGGTTCCATCGGTTCAATTCAAGAAAATTAAATTAAGTGATTACTAGGTGCCCAACAATGTGCAATGTACAAGGGCACTAAAACTAAGCGATATGAAAAAAATATGTCAGGCATGCTCTAAAGAATAAAATAGGAAAAATGAGATTTTTAAACAAACAATCTTTATTATGATAGGTGCTAGGATAGAGAGACAGATCAAGGCAAAATGGTGGCATATAGTGGCACAAAGATAGGAGAAATAATTAAGCTGAGGACATTTGGGGAGTTTATAAGTGAAATCTTATCACGTAGTGAGATTACTTGTTCCATTAGTAATTAAACCTAATAGGTAGGGCTAAAGCCTGATCCTCTATGTGTAAGATTTTTCTTAATATAAACATTGTTGCATTGGGACCTAACCTATTTTGAATGAGACAATAAAAAAACATGATAAAATAAAAACTGTATCGCTTAAATAGCAAAAATTGACAATTTAGAAATGAGAAAAATATTGCTGCTTATTTTGCCATGAAACTGAAACAAAATAATAGATTTTAATTTAAGCAAAATGTATAACATTGCACACAAATCTAATACAAATTTTACTGGTCCCATCCGTACTATTAAATTGTAAAAATAATTATAATGGTCATATTTTAACCCACTCTCCAGGATATTTAATAAGTACTTTTTGACTTGTATATGCATATAATATAGAGTTCTATAGATATATCTTTATTATTTTATTTGATACTGTATCTATCCTCTTTCATTTGAAGCAAATCTCTAATGTTTTAAAAGTGCCTCAGAAGGACTGGATATAATTTAACATTTCCTGCTTTTGAGTTAGTATAATAAAATAATCTTCTAAACCCACAGAAAATGATCTTATTTCTGGGAACAGTCTTTTTAACTTTCTAACTCTTATCAAAATATATCAAAAAGCTTCTTACAAAGGCAGAGGTTCTTGGGAGAAATGCAACCCTGAATCTACAAAAAAGGTAGGATTACATTCATTTGTAGGATTCTAAGATGCTACCCCAGGCTCACCTCCATTTTGATCAGGTATGTTTTTCCCAAAACCACACTTGAATACGAACATTTTAATTATACCTTTTCTTGTGTCTTGCTTCTGGCTTGGAAGTTAGGGATGTGATTACATTTCTGTTATCTGCTGGATCTCTTTAAATTCTGAGTGTTAATTGAATCTTTTTAACATATGACATATATATTTTCCTCATCATGCTTTGTTCTCTGATCATCTATTCTGAACCACTCATTCAGATCACAATCTCTACCTCCTTCTTTCTTTTTAAATTTATTACACAGAATTTATTCTCCTAAAACTTCTATTTAAGGGAAATATCAATGTCAAAAGACAAATGACCACCTGCAATAGGAGGAAATCAATAAGAAAAAGATGGCTAAGAAAAGGGAAAGGAGTGCGAAGAGGCAGTTCATATATACATACAAAACAATCAATAAACATATGTAAAGTTTTAAAGTGCATATTTTGTCAAGCTTATGGTGAAATAAGCAATCATACTATAAATGGGAATAAAATTGCTATGTTTTTGGAGAGTAAGATAAAAATAACCATCAAGATAAAAAAGTGCATGCTTTTTTCCTCATTTTATTGAGATATAATTAACATACAGCACTGCATAAGTTTAAGATATACAGCATAATGATTTGACTTATATACAGTATTGTGAAATGATTACCACAATAAGTTTAGTTAACATCCATCTTCTCATATAGACACAAAAAAATAAAAAAGAAAAGAAAAAAAATTTCGTCCTTAGAATGAGAACTCTTAGAATTTAGTCCCTTGACAACTTTCATATATACCATACAGCAGTGTTAACTATTGTTATCATATTGTACATTATATTTAGTACTTATTTATCTTATAACTGGAAGTTTGTACCTTTTGACTAACTTCACCCAATTTCTCCTTCTCCCACTCCCTGCTACTGGTAACCAGAAATCATCTGTTTTCTTTTTCTATGTCCTTGGTTGCTTGTTTTTTTTTTTGTTAGTTTGTTTTTTGTTTTTTTTTAATTCCTCATATAAGTGATATACAGTATTTGTCTTTCTCTGACTGACTTATTTTGTTACAAATGACAGGATTTCTTTCTTTATGGCTTAATATAGTGCTGTACGTGTGTGTGTGAATCCATTCATCTGTTAATGAACATTTAGATTCTTTCCTTATATTGGCTATTGTAAAAAATGCTCTAAAAAACATGGGGTGAAGATATCTCTTCTTTGATATAGTGATTTTATTTCCTTCAGATATATTCCTTGAACTAGAATTCCTGGATCATATAGTAGTTCTATTTTAATTTTTTGAGGGGCCTCCATCTATTTTTCATAGTGATTATGTCACTTCCTATCTCATTTGTCCTATATTTTGGACCTCAGTTACAACTTTGGGATTAATTTTTTTCTCATTTAGGAAAAAAAAAAAAAGTACAGCTTGCTGCCAGCGTTAATTTAACTACATGTAAGTTTTCTAGGATTTGACATTTTCAACAATCAAGAATTACTATATTTTGTAATAGAAATACTACTACTAAATAGAATGATGCCATTTGTTTCCAATGAGTATCAATATATTATAATGATGCTGAAATAATAATAAAAGTGAGATATTTTATAGCAAACTTTAGGGCTAAGTTTAGGGTTACCTCTGGAGTGATGTGAAATCTGGTGTCCCCCCAGAGGCATGGGGATGAGGGTCCTTGGTTCTTCCCTGAAGATGCAGCAAAGAATTACAGGTTAGAGAGATTTAGAAATGATTTATTAAGGGTATATAAAGGAGATGGGCAATGCTAAGGAAGGCTTCGGCCCTGTGGAATTTGGGAGGTGAAGAGATAAAAGAAATGAAGAACAGAGTATGCCACAAGGGAGGAGCAGGTTTTCAGTAAAGAGAAATGTCACAATGCAGAAGTGGGATGGTCTGTATTATATTTGGGCCATGATGGGTAGTTATAAAGGCATTACTGAGTGATGGGCACGTGAGACCATTTTGATCGACACTTGGCTGTTATATAATCCTTTGCCTGGTGCACATGTGCTTACTCAGAATTCAGTCTGTTATAATTTGATTAATGAAGTTCTGGGCATAAACATGGTATTATAATAATAGTATAATGAGGCTGAGGTTGTGGACAGGTTAGGATAGTACCTTCTGTGCAAGAGTCTGTGGCCAGATTAAACCAGCTATAGGTTTAGGGCCCTCCCGTCCTTTGTCTCCCTTGTCTCTCAAGATGCAAGAGGGATTCTTTAACTACCATTAGGATGTTCTTTGGGTGGTCTCTAGGCCGGGCCTCTATTTCTTTGTTTCCCTGTTGCTCATGTCTGATTAGTTATCTAACAGTTAGGACTGTAATCTGCGAGTTATCTCTGGGTAAATATTGCAGCTACAAGCGCCCCAGTGAGTATTCCTCAGGACAAATGGGAAATGGGTTAATAGAAAAAGTGTCATTGGCTCTCTTAAACCAGTGTTATTTTGTTTCCTTAATTCCTATATTTATTTTTAATGATATTGTTTTATATGTATACACATAATAAGAAGATTATAAATTAATAACCACAATGGGGTGAGGAAAATGGGTTCATTTATTTCTTTGACATGCTTATCATGATAATATGACTAAAGGCATTATGCTTATGCTAGACATAGATAACAAAATAAGTGTTATAAGTATTATTTAGTGTTAAAAATCAAAAATTATAGAATTCTAAATTAGATAAAAATGAATTCAGGAAAATTCTACATTTAAATAATCCTATAAACTACAGCTTAAATATTTCTCAAAGATGGGAACACTACATCCGCTTTAGTGAAGAACTTTAGTTTCCATAGTTGAATAGTCAGAAAGTTCCGTTACAATTTTCTCTGTTAAAATGCAATTAAATTTTATTCAATTCTATTGAATATCCTCTTGCCAATAATCCAAATTTATGGTGGAATATATAATATATTTTTCCTGAATTCGATTTAAAACATGTGAATTCCTAACATATCCTCAGAGATTTTATTCATTATAAAAGACATAATTCTTGGATTCTGAAGGAAATTGGGATATTTATTTAAACACAAAAAATTATCTATTACATGTTTTGATTTTTATTTTATATAAGTATTCATAAGTGTTTCTTTGTGGTTAAATGTTTCTCTCTATGGTTACAGTATGTAGTAAAAGCAGTTACTACTCAACAAACATTCCATGTGCTTATCTCCATTTCCTTGCAGTCATTTGAGGCTATGAAGATAGTTCTGCAATGGACTATGAGTCAGTGTTTCCTTTATCTTTTGCTTCCCCTGTCCTGTTCCCATTGGGAACAACTGATCAGATGGAGTAACTAAAACATAGAGAACAGTCACTTGGCCTGTATCAAACATTACATAATAGTAAATAAACCTTTATTGTATTAAATCACTCAAACTTTGAGGTTTTACTCCTAAAGCAAACAGAATTTATCACCTCAATTAATACTACATTTGTATAATATTTAGGTTGTTTAATAAGTAGTTTTCTCTAAACAATTGCTCTATATCTAATAGGGAAAGGATACGTTAAGAGTCCTCACATAGAACTAGAATTTAATTTGACTCCTATTTCTATATAGCTTTTGGATCTGGGAACAATTTATACAAAATCTTCAGTCTTGATACCTTTGTAAAATAGAAAAAAGCATCTGCATTTCAAGATTATTACGAAAATAAAAATGTTCTTATGTAGGTGAAGTATATAGTACCTATACTGGCACATATTAGATAGAAAAATAAATAGAGCTTTACATATTGGTTAGTCTCCATTTCATTTTCAATTAGCCATATACTCAATATTTTCCAAATGAAAAAATCTACCACATTTTCATAATTTTGTTTGTATTTGTTTTGTCCATTTAGACTTTTTATGAAGGCTTGCAGTATAAAAATAGCCCTTTTTGATATTGATAGCGATAAAAAGAAAGACATTAAAGCAAATTTACACAGTATTTTCAGAATAAAATATCACATTGTTAGATCAAAGAAATAAAATTACAAAGCAAATTATCAGTCTTATATATATAATTAGACCACATTCGGCTACTTCATTGTGTGTTGAAGTATATGACAAACTTTAATTATTTCCATTTTTCATTGCCTTTCCTCTAAAAAGATTAAACACCCTTGCTTATTTCCATCAGTCTGTGCCATGTGACCCGCGCGCATAGTTAAATGTGAGTATAGATAAAGTATGATACTTTACATAGGAGCTTTAAGAGCAAGGTGTGGTTTTCACAATTTCCTTTCTCTTCTGCATATGAAGAGCAAAGTCCCAGTTAGGAATGTTACTTCATACTGGAATAGAACCATAGATAATCCACAACTTACATGTATCATGAGTGGAAAATAAAGCATTGTTATGATAAGCCATTGAGTATTTGGGGGTTCTTATTATGGTACAATCTAGTAAAAATGTAATAAACCAATACCCAAGCACACATTTTTCCATTCCATGAAGAATTAATAAGCCAAGTAATTCATCTTGGCTTGGATGAATAAATATATTCCAGAGCCGTGCTTAGCACCTTCACCTATAGCCATAAAAATATTTTTTTATTCTTGATTAATAATCATTTTTATTTAAAATTACTTTAGATAATAAAAAAGTGTTTTTATCCCTGTAGTTACCAATTCCAGTGCTCTACTTTCCATTTAATAGATCCACATTTCTATTCCATTTCATATTTCTCTACCTCATTGACTTCCTTTAATATCTTTTAGTTTAAGTCTGTTGATAATGATTTATTTCAGCTTTGTATGTCTCAAAACATATTTATTTCTCCATCATTTAAAAAATATATTGTAGATAGGCAGAGAATTTTAGGTCGATATTTGTTTTCCTTTTATACTTTAAAGATGTTATGTTGTTTTCTCCCGTAAATTGCATCCAAAGAAAAATCAACAATCCTCCCTATCTATATTTCTCAGTATTTAATTTGCATTTTTCTGCCTCCTTTAAAGATTTATCTTTTTAAGACTGGATTAATTCTTGGATTTGTGGGTTTAAATTTTTCATCAAATTTGAAAAAAAAAAAAGACTATTATTTTGTTAATATTTTTCTCCCCTCCCCTCCTTTTCCCCATGTTTTTACATATTTTAAATCTGCTAGAATTGTTCTTTGGCTCTCTGAAGTGTGTTCACTTTTTTCCAGTCCTTTTTCTCTGTTTTTATTTTGGATATTTTCTATTTCTTTGTTTTCAAGTTCACTAATCTTTTCTTCTGTAATATCTAATGTGCTATTAATTCCAGTTTGTATATTTTTCATTTCAACCATTTTAGTTTTTAAGTCAAGAATTTTTATTTTTATCTGTATATATATTCTGTCTCTACTTATTATGCTGTCTTTCCTTTAATTATTTGAATACATACATTATAGTTATAATATTGAATACATACAGTATATTGTTGATTTGATTTGCTTGTCTTCTAGCTCTATCGTCTGTTTCCTTATGTGTCTAATTTTCATCGATTTATCTCTTATGTAGTTTGCATTTTCTTGCTTCTTTGCCTGCCTATTAATTTTTGATTGAATGGCAGATAGTTTTAATTTTATCTTATGGAGTTTTGAATATTTTTGAATTTCTATAAATGTTTTTGAGCTTTGTTTTATAATATAGTTAATTACTGAAGCAATTCAATCTGCTTTGTCTTTCTATTAAACTTTTTAAGGTAGAACCAGAGTAGCATGTTTCCTAAGGCTATTTTTTTTTTTAAATACTGAGGCAAAATCTTTCTGATTTCTTTACTCAATACCCCATGAATTATGAGATTTTATAATATGGCTGGTGAGAAGAGAAATTATTTACACCCCTATATCAGCATACAATAATTCTTCTAGGTAATTCTTTCCCCCTTTATGGTTAGTTTCTTTACATGTATACACTGCTAAATATTCAACTTAAGACTGGAGGGAGAGCCTATTCATATCTCCAGAGTTCTATCTATGTTCAGCTTTCTCCTATTTGATATTCTTCTCTGCATACTCTTGTCTTCTCAGCCTCTGCATCATCTTACCAATTCAAGTTACTGCCAGGCTGCATCTGAGTTCTCCATCACTGTGTCATGGTCTAAGATCTTTATCAGGTAGTTGGGCAATCACTGGGCTCATTTCATTTGTTTTCCACCTTCCAGGTATTATTATCACTCATATTCTAATGTCCAATATCTTTAAAAATATTGTATTGTATATTTAATATAACTGTATAGTTTTTTCATACAGGAGGTTATATTCCTTCTCTGATGGTCTATGGTGGCCTAAAGAAAAAGCAATTCCCATTATAATGGATTCCATTTTTTACTAAAGGCCATTCCTTTACAAGGTATTCTCTACATACATTACTTTTTCTTTTTTTTAACTAGTGTGCATAAATTTGCCTTTTAAAGGGTAATTATTATATTTGTTGTTTTCTTAATTATAATATATGAAGACTGACATAATTTTTCCAATGCTTTAGAGTCCTTTCATATGAAATTTAAATATAATCTCATCATATCCCTCTCTTTCATTCTTCCTGTCTCCTTTTAAAGAACACACGTGGAATGAGAATTTTTTGTATAGACATCAAATATTCAATCATTCTTTGTTATGATACATTTTTCAGTGAAGCAGTCTTTTCTATATCGGAGAAGATTCAATAAAGAAGACTCTTGTTATTGTAAATTGAAATGTGTTACCCAGTGACATTCAGACACCGGTTTTCGTTTTGCCCTTTAAAAAAAAAAAAATAGTTCTTATTTCCTCTTGTATGTGACAGCTGCTCCACAATGTAAAGACAGTTACATGTGTCCTTCATACTCTTTTATTTGCTTTAAAGGTTTTTTTCTGAAAAATATTTCTAAAAGCCTGATCATCTCATTCTTTTTTATTTTCAAGATTTTCAGTAGCTCCTTATAATGTAGTTTCCAGAAGTGAACAAGATACAGAAAATGTAATCTAAACAGCACAGAATACAGAACTCTTGTGTTCTGTGGTTCATACCCTAATAGTTCATTGTTACTGTATATATATTTTGTTAGGTTTTGAAACCATTGCATCACTTTATAGAGAGAAACACATTTGGCCTCTGTAGAACTTAAATTATCAAATAATGTTCATATAATTATTAAAAATACATTTGCTATATTTATTTTGATATACTTTCAGCTGTTGATAACTTTTAGAAATTTTGAGATTTCAAACTGCCTAATTTTCATTAAGGATTTTAAATATAAGTATATATGTATATACATATATATATATATATACATATTTATATATTAAACTGCATGGATATACTGAAAAAAATTGAAAATTGATTTAGCAAAATTCTCTGAGTACAGGGTAATCTGTAACAATTGTCATCTAATATATGTCTAGATTTTTATACTTAAAAATATTACTTAAAATGAGGACATACTGGTATTTACCATAGTTCATAATTGTTTTCATACATCTGAGAAGTTATCACAAGACTATAACATCCTCTAGTTTATAAACCCAATCTTATTTATTTATTTATTTTAGTCCTGAGCATCTGGCCTTACACTTGTAACAAAACAAGCATTAAATTCTTAAGTGCTAAAAGAGCAGGTAGGCTTTAGCTTTCCCAGAGAATGTGGGCATGTTGCAGGGAAGCAGACATTGAATCTGTATAACAAGAATTTTATAAAATTGAAATTACTCCCAATGGGCACTGCTTTGAAAAGTTACTGTTCTTCACCTGAACTACTCAAGCGGGTAGCTGGTGATGGGCTGTCAATGTAGGTATTTTAGAGTAATATACTGGAGTGAATTATTAGATTCAGCAAAATCTTCATCTAGATAAGCTATAGAGTTGTTTTCAAATACTAAGACTTTATGGTATGAATTTTCTGAGATACATATAGAGTATAGGGACCTTAGTTGTTTTATATTCCAATCATAAAAAAGACAAAAATTTTTTTTTTAAAAAAGAATAAACATTTTGTATATTTTAACATTTTTAGCCTAAAATCTAACATGAGCATAGTATATATGTAATGTTCAATCTGAATAAATAACATTTAAATAAAAAAATTATGATGGAGATAACTATTAAATTTGAAATTTGCGATTATTTATATCCTTTGAGAATGGCATACTCAGCTTAGCTCTGTTTGTAAGCCTATTTTTTCAGTAAATGCTTAAAATGATCCCTGAAGGATTTGTGAGTGATGGTTAGTCAAAAGAGGGTGAGAGAAAAGCAGTCTATGTAGTTGTAGTAGCATAAAAAAGCAAGAGGTAAGCCTACAGCCATTTTGTATAAATCAAATGATGACGTAGTGAGTGATTCTATGGTTATCAAAATACTTAGACTACAGTATATTTAGCTTCTTGGCTCTGAACAATGATATTTTTACTCCTTTTACATAAGTATGTAGAAGAGTCAAGTCTGAGATATCCTTAAGAGGTTGGAGAATGCTACCTCCAAATAAGAAGAATATTCCCTAGAAATGGAAAAGAAAATAATAATGGTAAATGTGAAAGAAACTAGCCCAAGAAAAGATGATCGATAATCATGTACATAAACATAATGAGGAAAATATAAAGTTATCCTCTTAAATTTGGTTCAACTGTATTTTTATCTTATTATTTTTTTTAATTAAAGTTGAATACTTCAAAGTAAATGAAGATTTAAGGGCAATTTATTCCTCTGAGAAACGATAGTGTATTCTGCTTCTGCCAGAATTAAGGATCACTCACCTCATCTGTATAACAGTGCAAGAGTCATAGTCTAAAGACAGAATCACTTTAAATGGTGTTGAAATTCTACGCATTCCCGAAGCTCCCCAAATCCTCATGCTCACCGTGGGAGAACTGGAGTGGACATTTCTCTCCAACTTAAGGAAACAGTTTTGAGCCTGACTACCTCTTAGAGTCCTGATAATCAATGTTTCACTCTCAACATGGACTTTCTAAAGATAAAAATATATCTGGAGCTACCTCTGCATGACACTATCAGAGAAAGAAGGCTATATTAAATGGAAAATGCACTTAAGTAAAGGTAAGGACAGAATGGAATACTCCAAAGATCAGCATTATTACTGAGAGAAAGTCAGCTCTGGCTTTTCAAAAAAGATTCTGCCATAAAAGATGACCATGAAAAAAAGAATGGCTATACATTAAAAGGGGACAGTAACTGCTAGAAGCCTAGAGGCTGACTGAAGAAGAGAAGTCTTAAATGCCTTGTCAAAGAAGAGGAGAAGTAGTATCAGGATAATCTCTGAAAACAAACAAACAGAAACAAAAACAAAAACAAAACAACATAAAAGCACAGGAGGGAAAGAAGCATCAATCGTGTGCTTCCACCTTGAGTAGAGAGAACCACTGTCAGATTACAATGTCACCACTCAGAACAGTGTGCCCTCTTCTCCTGGTGCCAGAGAGAAGAGAAGGCACAGAGCTAGGTTACAGATAAAACCAGACTACACCTATCTCCACTTTAGCATTCCAACACTGAACAGGTCTAAACTACGGGAGATAAAAAATGTTAAGAATTAGTTGAAGCTCGTAAAATTATTACAATGGATAGACATAGTAATCTCTGAAGTAAAAATGTATTTGGGACAGCAAAGAACACAGAGCTTTGAGACATGCCTGAACATTCTTTCATAGTCTAAAAAAGACCAAATCCAGAGAAGGCCTTTGAAGGGATCCTGGCAAAAATAACTTGACTTTATACATATAAAATAGCTAGGAATAAACCTAACTAGAAATGTATAGTATCTATATAAAGAATACTTTAAAATCCTTTTAAAGACTTTGAACAAATGTACTTGGAGAGAAAGGCCGACTAGCATAAAGACATAAACTCTTAAATTTGTTTTAAATTTAATGTGATCCAAATAATAATACTAATACTTTTTCTCACATCCTTGAGGTAGGGACAGTATAGATAAAATAAGAAAAGGATTAACAAATGAATAGAAAAATGAACAACGGGTACAAAGAAATAATTTAAATAAATGAAATTATCTATAAATGCTTTTTAAATATGGCATGATGTTTAATCTCAATTTAATAAGAAAATAAAAGTAAAGACAAAAAATGTTCTTTTTCTTTTATCCACATGAACAAAACACTTAAGTCTGATAATACTGAATTGCTGAGGCTGTGGGAAAATACTACCATTGGGAATATAAATTTATAATATCCCCCAAAAAGAAAATTTGATAAATTTCTTAGATTTATAAATTCAAAGCTCTTTTTCGCCCAGCAATTCAAATTCTTGGATTTTATCCTACACACGTATTTTCACCTATGTGAAATGATATGTGTAAGCCTGTCCAACAAGAAACTGTGGTGGAGTGGTATCATACATCAATGCTTCCTGATTGATGGGAGAGAGACAACCTTTGTTTTATTTCAAAGACCAGCTGTCCAAGAGAGCAGTGGTTCCAATCAAGTCCCGAACTTTGAACATATAGACATCTTTGGCTTCCAGAATAATCAGCAGTTTGTATTTAAACCATGTCTCATTGCATCCCTCTCGGCATTTGGCATTTGCTGGATTGGTATGTAATGGTTGCTGATGCATGATAGATGAAAGTACGAAGTGCATTAGCAATATGGCTATATTTATCACTCTTTATCACTGCTGCTGCATTCAGATTGAATATTAGGTACTGCTGAGAATCATCTACCTCGACTAGAATGTAAGTTCTACAAGAGCAGAGATCTTTGCAGGTTTATTGTAGATGTGTTTCAAGCACCTAGAACATTGCTTTGCACAGAGTAGGCAGTAAATAGTTAAATGAATAAATGAAGCAAATATTGCTGCACAATCTCTTTAGCACTGCTGTATCTTTTATTTAGTGTACCTGTCCTCTTAATGTCTGCTGACCTCTTGGCTACTAATTGTTCATCTGTACTTTGGATAACCACTCTCTATATCTGAGTCTTCCCATTTGGGCTAGTTTTGCACAGGTTCTTTTATTTAGAATTTACATAATTTTGAGATTTTTTTTAATAGACCTTACAAAAGTTTTTTTCTCCCCATAAATAGATTTTATATATATATATGTGTGTGTGTGTGTGTGTGTGTGTGTGTGTGTGTGTGTGTGTATGTGTGTGTGAGTCCTTCTTAAGATGCAAATATGAATTTGTTTTGTCTCTTAACTAATTTATGGACATCAGTTAAACTTCAAATGTGTGTAGACTAGTTTTAGTGACCATGCAGGATTCATAAAAGACACAGTTTCTCAATTAATGGCCATGTGGACACAAAGATGAAAATCTTAACTTTGTAGATTGAGATAATAATTTGGGACATATTATTTCCATGGTCTAAAAAACCATAAAGAAAGATATGTTCTCTAGAACAGTAAAAACTCTCCCTTCATGCCCCTGTGCTCTATATTTTAAATGTCTTCCTCCTGGTGCACTCATTTATGGCTTCTGAGTTACTTGATCTCTTAATAAATTATTTAAAGACCTCATCAAGTAGAACATGGGTTCTGTTAACAGTAAAGATTTAGAGGCAGATGGGATCAACACAAGGTCAAGCCTTTTCTATTTGAGTTAAGTTGATTTCATATCTAGATTGTGATGTTGCCTTGATGCCATTTTAGTAATGATTTGCTGGCTTTGTGGAGACCTTGTTTGTTAGGAGAGCTCTATTTTAATGGCAACATTAAATTTGATCTTCCCATTATTTAAGGATCTGTCGCATTTTATCTCTCAAAAAATGACAGCTCTCAGTGATTAAAGATTAGTCCAACTATGTCCCTTCAAGTCTTTTATTGAAGGATGGATACTAAATAAGTAATAATTAATAGTGTAAACTCAATGACAAAAGTGCCTTTGAGCATGCCCTTCGTCATTCACTGTCCAACTACCATTTGTCAGCTCCTAGTTAAGAAAACTGATCTACCGCCTTTCTTCTGGGTTAGGAAACAGTCTTTCTTACATTTATAGCACAGTAAGAATAAGTCTATCATAGCGGATAGATTGCACTGTATTATAATAACACTTTAACTTCTCCATAACTTTTTACACTAAAAGCTCCTTAAAAGCAGTGGTTATGTCTTTCGTTTTTACATTTTTGTGAGTAGCACAGAATGTGGCAAAAAGTAGAAGCTCAAAAAAGAATTGCTGAACAAAAGGATAAATAAATAAAATTCGACTCTGGAAGTCTGAAAGAAAATGTATAGAAACACTGAATGCAAGAAGAATTATAATGTAAGTTGCATATTTCTGCTAATATTTAACACTAAGCATGGTTTTATTCCTAAGAAGCTCACTGATATTTAAATACCAATTTGTTTCACCAAATTATTATATCTAAAACTGCATTTTTATTTCATTTATATTTTGATTAAATTAACTATTCTAGATTAATGCTATGAAGTTCCTTTAAGCCTTGAATCTCTTACGCATGGAAGTATACTGTCAGTTACTGGATGATAATCTGTCTGCACTACATTCCAGCCCCAGGTATAATTGCTACACTATTGCCGATAAAGAAAAACTGAGTTCTACTGAGAACCTGCTGTGTTTCTTATAAGAGGTAGACTATTATTTATTAAATGTAACTTTTAGTGATTTTAACTTGCAGAAATTCAACTTTATGTGATAAAACACACACACGAAAGAAAACAACATTTTTCATGAAATACACAGAGTAGAGTATAGACCATAATCATTAATATCTACACATCATCCAAAATGTACATTTGTCAATTCATAGAAAATTTTCAGCATCCTAGAAGCTCTCCCTTGTGACTCTTTTCCAATTTCTACCCCTTTTCTTCTCCCGAAGAAATCACTGTGCTGATTTCTGACATCTTGGATTAATTTTTTCAGTATTTGAAAAGTATAAAAATGGTGATATCCTTATGTAGCATTTTATATCTTTTCTTATTTGCAAATTATAGGCGTGGAATTATAGATTACATTTTTTAAAAATCCTTTTGAGATTCATTCATGTCATGTGTTTGTATGGCAATAGTTTGTTTATCTTGAGTTCTGTAGAATATTCTATTGTCTGAATATTTCTCATGATACTTTTTCATTACACCAATTCCCTCTTATTGCTGGGGGACACATTCCAAGAGCCCCAGTAGATTCCTGGAACTGCATGTAGTACTGAACCTGTATATACTATGTTTTTCCTATACATACATACCTTAGATAAAGTTTAACTATAAATTAGGCACAGTAACAGATTTACAATGGTAACTAATAATAAAGTAGAACAATTATAGCAATGCATTATAAGGAACATTTATGTGAATGTGATCACTCATCTATTTCAGGAGAGCCCATGCTGATGTCTTTGTACAGGCTCAACATTTTCTTCTCCATAATCTCACAAATGAAGGATTCATTCCTCTGTAGGGATTTTATTATTTTCTTATTAAATGGAGAATTTTCCCCTTTCACTTAAAGGAAGCACTTTATAGCTTCTTTGTGGCACGTCTAAATTGCCAGCATCACTACTCTTACATTTTGGGGTCATCGTTAAGCAAAATAAGGGTGACTTGAACACAAGCACTGTGATATTGAGATAGTTGACCTGATAACTGAGATGGTTGTGAAGTGACTAACTGGTCATTAGTACATAAAGCCTGGAGACACTGAACCAAGGGACGATTCACGTCCTGGGCTGTACAGAGCAAAACTCATGAGATTTCATCATACTATTCAGAATGGTGTGAAACTTAAAATTTATACATTCTTTATTTATGGTATTTGCCATTTAAAATTTTTAGACTGCAGTTGATAGCGGGGTAACTGAAACTGTAGAAAGTGAAACCGCAGATAAGCAGGGACTGCTGTATGTTATTTATGTGTACATTTTAATTGTTTTCAGATTGGATCTATTATAAATAGTACTGCTATTTACATTCTCATCTTTATTTTTTGACATGTGTGCATATATTTCTGTTGACTATATACCGAGGAGTGTGTGTTAGTGTTTATTTCATTCTTAAAAAATGAGGTAATGAAGTATGAAGTAGGCTTTTATATTAGTAAAATCTGAAAAACAAATGTGTAGAATATTCTGTCTTTCCATTTATTGACAAATAACTAAAAATCTGGCTAGATTAGTGGATGGTCTTCTATAATTGACATCTTAGATGAAGAAATAAAGAAATATTAATTTTAAAAGCATAGAGAAACTGATAAAACTATATAGAAGACTAAGTTTTACTGATTAGTAGTTAACTTATAACTTATTCTAGGACAAGTTATGTCTCTATTGTACTCATTATAAAGCTTGAGCCTACAGCATATATTTTTTAATCCACCAAAAAAAAATTGTCCAAATTTTACAGATATGAAAACCAAATTTCAGTGAACTTAAGCAAATTACCCAAAGTAAAAAAAAAAAAAAAAAAAAAAAAAAAAAAAAAACCTATTAAGTAGAAGGTAAAAGATTTATATAAATTTTATTCAGAATTATTATTAAATAAATGATAAAAGCATTTCATCGACAATATGAATTACCTGAGATGAGAGAGAGAAAAAAATTCACTATTACCTTATACAATTAAGGGATAGTGTGTGTGTGTGTGTGTGTGTGTATTCACATTTGTATATCTAGACCTGGGCTTTGTGACAAAGATGGCATTTACTTAAGGTTGGGAGTGGGAAAGAAATGGAGCATGTTTTCCTACTGGAGATACACCAAACTGAGTCACTCTCACTAAATACAGACCTGCTAGGAAATATATCTTCTCTTAGTCAATAGATTTGAGCTTACGACCTCTTCTTCTACTTCCCACTCCTATGAGCTACAAGACTCTCACATTAGAATTACTAGTCTTTTAAATATTTCTAGGAATTAGGAGAGATTGAAACTGCCTGGAAATTTGAGTTTTATTTGACTCTTCATAATATTTGCAATTAAAAGAGAAAAAGCCTTTTTAAAAAATATTAAAAACAATTGAAGATTTTATTTTGTGACCTTCTTCAATGAGACATAAAAGTTAAAAAGTAAGAAAAAATACATAAAAATTATGGATACTTGAAATACTTTCGGAAGTCTTGTTATTCCCTAGTGTTAGAGATCAGTGTTGTGGAATACAAGCTGTAAAATACTCTTGTTTGATTCTAATATGTGGGGTGGTTCCTAGAGAATTTCTGTTTCTGGCTTTCCAGATATGATGGTCTGGACCAGCTGAACTCGTAAGAGAATTGATTAGAAGGGACTGAATAAAAAAAAAACTATCTGCCAAGGCTTTTAGAAATTAGGCTTTGCTGAGTTCAAAGGATAAAACCTAAGGGAAAAATAAAAACAAGGCAGAGTAAAATATTAAGTGTTCTTACCACAGGAAAATAAAAACAAAGGGACACATCAAAATTTGTGGAGGCATAGGGTATATCTATTACCTTGATTGTGGTGATGGTAACAGGGGTATTTGCATAGATCCACACTCATTGAATTGTACACATTAAAGATGTACAGTTTTTGTTAGTCAATTATATTTTGATGAAACCATTTTTTATAAAACTTTTGGATCAGAAAGTCTAAATTCAAACCAACCAATAGTGAGAAGTTTGAGTTTCTCTTTAATTCTGTGATCTCAATGTTGCAAAAATAGGAGTAAGGCTTAAAGAACTCTATGGTTATAAATTTATGATGAGGTAAATGTTTTGTATATACAACATTAGACACCAGTATTTTTAACAAGCTTTAACAGTCTGAGTTAACTGATACTTATTAAGCACATTTAGTATGACTGGCACTGTTTTTGCTGATTTTTATATTGGGCCATTCTCAGACCCTGATTCTCTATTCTACCTTAGACATCTAGTCCCCGAGCCCAGAGAAGTTTAGCAAAATAAAATTAGAAAATAGGGGCAAACACCATGAATAACAAGTGAGAACTGATAGCCAGATTGCCAAAGGGGTTCTAAAAAATGACACAGGGCTTAAAAAAAAAAAAATGAGGATTTACATAATGAATGTGAATGTATGTGCTGAGTTATTAAGATAAATAGTACTCAACTAGGTAAGATGTATAAAAAATAGTGACACCTAAAACAATAACCCCCAAATATGTGCCGCACTTCCTTTTTGTGGTCCATTTCCTTAGTCAACAATGTAATACGATTGAGCTATAGCTGGAGTAAGCCAAACCTGTTTATGTTGCTTCCTTCATATATAACACTGGGTGCATATCTTAACCTCCTTGAGACTCAATTTCAATTAACTGTGAAATGATGCTAAGATATACCTCACTGGTTTAATGAAATTATAAATAAAATAACAGTCACACCCATATATACATATACTAAAACATAGTTTTAATCATAAGGGTAAGAAAATTAAACATAAGGTTACATTTTTAGCTAGGTCTGATTTCAAATACTTACTGGACCTTTTCACCTTTCCCATTACTAACTGAGATTTGATTGCTATATGATGACGAACATTTAAAATAGATTTTGTAAAGTATAACGAGGAAGAAAGTTCTCATATGCTCAAGTTTACATCTCCACACATATCATTACAAAATCAAATGTAAGCAGTTTATAACGTTAAATATAGTTAGCACTATCAGTGACAAGATTTCATTTTTTCCCCCTAAAGAAAAAAAAGGCTCAAAGGGAAAAAATAAAACAGACAAACAAAAAAACACACACAATCCCATCTCTGCCAGAAAGCTGACAACATATAAGGATAAGTAAATACTTGTTTAGCATAATTTTCTTTAATGAATATCTTATTATTATGATCTTAATTTTATCCCTGAAGTCATGAGGAATTCTCTTGAGTTTCTTTTTTCTCCTATCATGCAGTGTAAGAATGAAAATAACATCTGCAAAATGTCTATTTGATGTCAATAATTTTATTTTAATAAGAAGCTTCTTGTTTTTCTGCTTTTATTTGACAGATATGATTGTATTTCTAGAATCAAAGTTAACCTTCTTTATTTTTCTCTTTTATTAATAAAGATATTCAATGAAAAAGAGTGTTAAGAACTTTCTACAAAATGAAAACAAGGTGTCAAATCAATTAAGTATTGAACAAAGCAACCATTTGTCACACAAATTAAAACTCAATGCAGAAGGCACATCGATTCTACTTATTGGGAGCTTACTCTGTGCCAAAGAAGAAGAAATCAGCTTCCACAATAAGTACAATTTTGTCATGAGTAAAAGTTAAAGTCTCAAGAAACAAAGAGATGTTGCAGGAGAGCTCAAGGCTCCAGTTACCAGGTTCTTGTCTTATTCTGCATGAAAGAATTCAAAGGCAGGACGAACAGCAAGCAGAAAAGTGCAGGGTTTATTAAAGAGAAAGTACACACTCAAGTGGGGAGTGAGGGCTTGAGAGAGAGAGAGAGAGAGAGAGAGAGAGAGACAGAGAGAGAGAGACACCAAATGTCTGGTTATGAACTTTTTGCTCTCCCTGGAGGCAGAACCCAGAAACATGATACTGATGTAGCCTCATTGTACTGACATAGTCTCTTTGCCTCCTCTCGGTAGGTGGGGAGCTCGGTTTCCAGCTTTTTCTTCCTTATATAGTGTTTCTGGAACCGTCATGGTGTCAGGCGCATAATGGGAGTTGCAGTACTTGCAATACAGATGAGATTATAATGATGTTATAATTAGTCAAAGGTCATGCCTTGGCCAAAAATGGCATCTAAGCTGGAAAAGACCAGTTTTGGATTTTCTCTCCTTGCTAGGACTAAAACAGGACAGGTCTGAAGAAAGGAAAAATTTCTAGAGCCATATGATGGAGGGAGAGGGAGCATCACTGGGCTGTTTGTCCTGCCTTTAGATAGTTTGTACTATCCAGAACAAACACTGCAACCCTATTATTTATCTTTAGTGTTTTACTTCTTTGGATAAATAAATTCTGAGACTCCTTCATAGATTCTAAATCTCCTACAGAAATACGTTTTCTTTCAAATGCATCAAATCAATATCTCTTTAAAATAGTCACTGTTTTCTATTTTCTTTCTTTTCTTTCTTTTTTTTTTTTAAGATTCACTTTCTTCTCTGTTGTTAAGTATAGCTTGGTCTCCTCTCTTCTCTCAGTGTCCCAAGGTCCCTCTTTTCCTGTTCAATATAATTATTTGAGAGGATCTTAGGTTTTGCTTATGTATAAATTGTAAATTTGCTGTGTTAAAAAACATGGATGTCACAATCACCAAGCCTCTGGGTGATATACATTCCCCCTTTTTCTTTCTGAAATACTGTTCTTTTGAAAGAAAAAGGTATTTTATAAATATATATATATATATATATAGTCTGCAGTCTTACTTCACATGACATAAAACATATCCCTAGTGCTTTTCAAATAGTGTTATTAAAACCTACAACAAACATAATAAGGTATGTATAATACTATCAAATTTTAAAATGAAAAAAACAAGATTCAGAGAGGATAAGTAATTTACCAAATATATTACAAATAAGTGATAAAACCAGAACTTTAATGAGGCTCTGATTTTTAGAACATCTGTTGAAACTTCATAGTTCTCCCTCTTTATTAAAATACCCCTAGTATTTGAAATGCATGGAGAAAATGTTATCTTCCAAACAATTAATCTGAAAGTTTCTTTTTGGGGAAAATGGCTTTGATAACTCTGTTGAGGAACTGAAAGCTGCAAACATTTTAAGACATGAGAAGAAGGCTGTCTAACTCAATAAGGAAAAGAGGGAGAAAGCTAGAATGCTGAGCAATGTCGGGGGATGTATGGAGTGGAGGGGGTGGATGGAGGATTGGTAGCTTCCGTCATGGAAGGGGCTTTGAGAAAAGTATGAAGGACTCCTTAAGTTTATGATGGTTTGGATATATTTACTGTACATCATTTTTAATAAATATTCAGTATATCTTAAATTGTATTCTAATATTTTTTTAAGATTTTTAAAAATTAAAGCATGTGAAAAAATGCCAAATCCTGCTGCAAGGATGGACTACTACAATAGATACTGCCTCTGGGGACAGCCGACTTATGGGTATGGCATGCATTTCTGCAATATATTGAAGAAAAATATAAAGTGAGAGGGCATAACTTCTGCCACTGAAGACTTAAAGTGTAGTTTAAAATTTGAAATAAAATTTAGAATAAACACCAAATATTTTAACTAGCTTGCCTGGTATTACATGAGTAAAAAAGATGGATCTGACAGGACTCTTATAGAGAATTAAAACAATTTTAATGATGTTTAAATAACATGATATTTTTAAAAATATTAAATAATTTAAATTATTATAAAAACAAAGATTTACACATCTATTTAGAAAATATGAAAATAGTTCCCATATGTTTTTCTATTACCAGAAACAACTACACGTGAATCTCATTTTAATTTGGATACATAAAAATTATTTTCCTAACACAGTTTCACCAGTTAGAATTGTTACATAAGGCCAAAATGGCCAAAATTTTTACAATATGACTGTAACAGAAATCTCATGTAAGGTTCAACTCTAATTCTCTTGTAGTTAAATAGATTTATTCTGTTCTCTGATTCAATGTTAGCAAATGTCTGAACACCTGATACTTGTAACATATTGTTAGGTACTGCAAGGAACAAAGAAAGTAAATGTCAAAAGCTCTTCTACATGTTGTCATGGAAGAATCAAGGCTGCTTAAAGTGCTTCCTGGAGTCATCAAAATGCAGAGTATCTTCAATCTGACCCCTCTCCCATACCATTCACAGAATAGTTGTGAAGTGACAGGCTCATTGTTTGCCTAAATTTAAAGATTCTAAAGAAAAATAAAGCAGAAATTTAAAAGAAAACTAAAAACACAATGCAATTGTGACAGTAAGCTGACTTTAAAAAAAAAAAACAATGCATCTAACATGTGCCAAGGTAATAGGACTATTTTGTATTATTGTGTGCTCTTTTATATTCTGTCACGAGTACAATTTTTCAGGGAATTATACCTAAAAATATTATTGTTATAGTTTTCTTTATCCTTCTAATGGCAGAGATTATACCAAGAACAGAACATTTTTCCCAAAAAAGTAATAATAATCATTTCCTTTGACAAGGACTATAATGAGAGCATGAAATGGAGGGGGAGAAAGTATACATTTATTTTTATGACAAATATTTCAATGAGCAGAAAATTGTGGACCATTAATCTATTTGTATGACAGGCTTTGGTTGGACTATCATGGGACTCAGAAAATGTCATATTCTATGTCAGTTTCTCTTTCCAGGAGGAAAATTATTCATCTAGTGGAATATGGAAGAATACAAATTGCAAGTACAAATGTACCTTGCCAAACTACACATAGAAACATTTCTCTCAGCAATTCTGTAAACATTTATTTTCAAGCACCATATGATACAATTATCATAATTAATTAGCTATATGGGGTTGTGTTCAGCAGTCACTTTCTTTCAGAAGAGAATTAAAATAACTTTATGATAAGTTAAAGAATCATTATCAATGGGACTGCAATTATAAACTATAGTGTTTTTATGATATCAAGTTTTATACAGAAATGGAAAGAAAGAACTATTTCTAGGAGTCACTAAACTTTTTATGGGGAAAAAAAGTGTAAATAAGCTGTACAAATATTTATAATTCAATGGGGGAACCAAAGATCAACGGCGACAATGTAGTTGAGGTGAGGACTTCCTACAATCTTCACATACTTTCTATCATTGTCATTGGATTAGTATTAGAGACTTTTTCTGAGTCAGATAAAGTAATGTTGGCTACATATTTACATAGGGCTTAGGATCTGATCATTATGATTGTTGTCAGGCAAAATGTCTAGAAGAGAAACCTAGAACAGTGGAAACAGATTGTATATCATTTTTAGTACTCTGTATTTTTCTAAAGAACTTTAAATTTTGAAAAAAATGTCTTTTAAAAATAAACCTGCTTGAATATATGTATTTTGATACAAAGCAAAACTTTAGAAGAAACCAGCATGTTTCAGAACTCAGTTTAGCCATAGATAAACTGGGACTTTTGCTAATAAGGGTGGAAAATATTGCACACTGCCTGAGCCAAGAAAAGATATACACTAACTAGGTAACCAGGACTAACAAAACCAGAAATTGGTGTAGAAAGAGTTTGTGTTACACACTGCCATATGCACCATTTTGATCTTATATAAAGTAGCTTGAATGGTAACCCCTATAAAGATACGCTTATGTTCAAATCCTTGGAAACTCTGAATGGTAGCTTATTTGGGGGAAAAAAAAAAAAAGTCTTTGCAGATGTAATTAAGTTAAAAATATAGGTGTGATCATCTTGGATTACTGAGTGGTATGTAAATAATGGCAAATGTCCTTACAATAGAGAAAAGGAGAATACATGGAAGAGGAGATTACAATATGATGACATAATCAGAGACTGAAGTGAGGCAGCTGCAAGCTAAGGAATGATAAGAATTGCCAGCAACCACCAGAAGAAAAGCATAGAATAGATTCTCCCTTGGGAAGGAGTGCAGCTCTGCTGACACCTTGATTTCAATAGACTTGGGTGGAAGAAGTCTCTGGGCAGAAAACATGGTGGATTCTTGGGATAGACTAGAGAAAGGAAAAAGAGGCTGATGCTGGCAAATCTCATATTCTCGTTGCAGCCAACATGGCTGAACCTTTGACTATTAGTTTAGTCTCCATGCACTGTTAGCAGCCTACCATTTCCCACTAAGATGATGTGGGTTATAAGAAACTGTTTCAGTAGTTTGAGACCTGATGGGATTTATAAACTGCATTATTTCTTGTTTCTTAAAATAGCCCCTTTCAGAATTCTAGAACTCTAGGTTTTATTTCTTGTTTTTAGAAGGATGTGAAAGCCCTTGTGAAGGCACAATGTTTTCAATTTTCCTAAATATTTTTGGGTTTATTTAACTGCTTTACTGACAGGGGTAAATAATAAAACTTAGTGTGTTAAATTTTTCCACAGTGTTCATCGTGGTTTAATAGTCAACAGACACTGACATATCAGGAAGATTATGCTGTGTGAAATATTTTTTTATTTGATGACAATTTCACTGTCATTTGATGGTTCTGGTGCCATAGGGGAAGTCACAGTGATGTATTAACATCGCTGAAATCTTCCTAATATGATAATTCCCCAGTAATCCTAAAACCTCTGCCCCTATTCCTGTCAGGTTTCAGCCACAGGCCTCTGACTATCCCTTAGGCTAGTTTTCTGTAAGTCAGCAGGAAGGATAAAAAGGGCAGAGGGCATTCAATGATATGCAGTGAATAAAATAAAATATTTTAGCATAGTGACAGGCTTTAAGTCATCTCTACCATTTACTTGGTGTGTGATATGAGAAGTATTTTACCCGCACAGAGTCTCAGCTTCTGTGTCAGTCAAGAACTATAATCTGCTCCCACAATTAATTTATTCATTCTTTTGTCAATGAGCATATTGGTAGCTTCCAGTTTGGGACTATTATGAAGAAAATTTTATAAAAAAGTTGTATGTATTATTTTTGGTGAATATATGTATCTACTTCTATTGAGCATATATTTAGGAATGGGGTTACTGGGGCATGTTTTATGTGCATATTTGTTTTTTTTTGTTTTTTGAAGATGATGCTTAACAATTTTCCAAAGTCAATATATAAATGTTATTCTTTTATCTTCATTATACGAGAGTTCTAATTGGTCCATGTGCACACTAACACATGATGTGGAACATAATTATATCATAGCTACTGATTTTTTCCTTGAAGTCTGGCTTTTCCATAGTCTTGCACGTTGTAATAAGTGACATAGCTGCATCACACACCTGTGTGTCTGGATTGATTTCTGTCTCCATTTCACTCCCTAAATTCAATGAAGCCAAATCCCTGATAATTCTATTTCTAAAAATCTTTCTAACATGTCAGTTTCCCTTTCTCTCCACTGCCAACTTTCTAGTCTAAACGAACAGTATTTCTCATTTGGTCCACTGAAGTAGCTCTCTAACTATTCTCCCCACTACTCTTGCTCCTTCCAACTTATTCTTCAAATAACAGACAATGAAATTTCAAAAGTAAATTTCAAGAGTCTTTCCCATATCTGCTTAAAAACTCTTTATATAAACTGTTCTATACTGTAATGTTTTCAAGGTTTATTCTTCAGGACATTATTTCTTTTTAGGACTGAACAATAATCCATTATACAAATATACCACATTTTCTTGATCTATTCATCTATTGATGTACATTTATGTTATTTACCTCTTTTGGCAATTGTGAACAAAGCTAATATGAACATTTGTGTACATTATGTTAAATGAAAGAAGCCAGACACAGAAGGCCACATATTGTATAAATCAATTTAGATGAAATACACGGAATTGGTAAATCCATAGAGACAGAAGTAACTTAATAGGTTCCAGGGGTTTGGAGGATGAAGATTGGACAGTTACTGCTTAATGAGTATGAGTTTCCTCTGGGGTGATAAAAAAGTTCTGGAAATAGATAGGGATGATAGTTGCAAATATATATAAACTATTGAATTATACACTTTAAAATAATTAAAATGATAGATTTTGTTACATGTATTTTACTGCAATAAAAAATTTATAGTGATGGTTGCACAACTCTGTCAATGCACAAAACCATCAAACTGTGTAAATTAAATGTATACATTTTATAGCGTGTTAGTAATATTTCAATAGAGCATTTTAAAAATGTATTCATATAATTTTCATTTTACTTCAACTAAATTGCTCATCTAAGATAATCTGATTCCTTTGACCTGTTATTACTTAAGCCATTCTAGTCAAATTAAGTAACCTCTAGCCATTTTTATCTCCTTTTATTTCCCATTAATACACTGTATTTTTCTTAACTAAGGTCTTGTGTACTTGCCATTTCCTCTGCCTGGAATATTATTCTCTCTATTCTCTCCCATGTCTGAATCTTTCTCATTTTGTAAGATGGTTTTAAATATTATCTCCATGGACAGACCTCCTCTCACCCTATGCAAGTAGCCCTCAGGTTCTGCTTCCTGCACTCTAGTCATTCAATTGATTCTATCATGACTCTTACTTAGTCACTTTCATACTTTATTCTCAATTTATAGTAACCTACTTATTTGTTTATCTGTTTAACATACTTTGCTCCCCTACCAAAGTGTAAGCTCCATGGGAGTGGGGAGTATGTTTACTTCACTCACTTCTAACAATTTCTGGCACATAGTCAGTGCCTAAGAAATATTTATTGAATGAAACAAATTATTAAAGCATGCCTTACACACGTTTACACTGGAAGTTCACATTTCAGCAGATGCTTTGAATAAAAGCACTTCAGACACTTATGTAGAGAATTCTTATTCTGCCTGACCCATCTACAACTCCAACAATATTTTTTTGAATAAATGAATGAGTGAATAAGTTAACATGTAACACATTAGCTGAGACTCTTAGATTCTTAAATGTAAAGTATATCTTACCTGAAGAGTAATATACTTTTCGAATGATCTTATTTTTTTAATATTTGAAAATTTATTTATATACATATACATAAATATAATATATTTATATGCATACATATAAATATGTGTTTATATGTATACATATAAATATACATGTACATATATACATGTGTGTGTGTGTGTGTGTGTGTAATCTTTGTTTTTCATCTAAATCAAGTTCCACAAGGCCAAACTTTGTAACTACTTAATTACAGTGACAAAGTAAATTTTAATTTTTGATAATTTTACAATTATACTAATTTTGAAAATTCTTACATATAAAGATAAATGGATTATAGTCACCCTCAGACACTTTTTAGGTAAGTGGCAAATCTCTTAGTCTTCCTATAACTTACTGTTTTCGCCTACTAAATTCAAGGATGGGACTAAATGGATGTTATAGCCTTTGTGAATTTCACTTCTCTGAGGAGCTTTCTATACAGAAATCCCTTGCACAGATCTGCTGACCGGTTGATATTTACTCTGTTCACTCTTCTCACTTCCATAAACATAAATTTAAAAAATAAGCCTCTAGACCAGATTTTAATTCTTATGGGAGTTATATTTCCTTTGTTTCTACAATTCCTTATTTATTACTAGTTTAAATTATTTTTTGAAAGTCATATACCAAATCAGAATTATAACTTAATATATCTGGTTGTCTAACAGCATTTACCATTCCATTTTGCAAGGAGATCCAGTTCAAATCGAGCCTGGAATTTATACATACTGGTAAATTATAAATTGAGCCTTGTAAATTACAGACATTATATTTTTGTAATGCATAGCAGAGATTTTGTATCAGAATATGAAATGCTATAATATATCAAGATTTGTGAAAACATATGCCAAAGTGTGATGGTTTAGTTGAAAACACAGCTGTTGTAAAAAAAAAAAAAAATGCAGGAAAATTGTTTGGTGAAAGAAGTACATTAACTGCACTTGGAATGGCTCTAAAAGATGTCCGTATAGGCTCCAGATTCTGTCTACTGTAGGAATGAAAGATTAAGATAACTGGTCCAGTAGTATTTCGTAGCATTGTCCTCCTTACTTTGAAAACTAACTACTGATAGAATAAAGAAAAAACATGAGGAGTTATGGAAAGCGACAAAAAGAATGTACATAAGTTATCCTGAATTGATAGGAAAACATTAATCAAAAGTATTGGAGAAGTTTACAGAGGTGCTGTGCCTCAGATACACAATGCCTTTGTTTTCCTTTCAAAGCAGTTAGTATTTTAGTCATCTCATCTTCTAAGAAGCTTTTTTGATTGTCTGTTAATTGAGATCACACCTTTTGTCCAAACAGCAGCAGTGCTTGTGTAAAGTATGTGAAGCCAAGTATAAACTTGTTGTGTAGTCATTTCATGTTTGTGAGATGCTTTCTTCATGTAACTATGTGACCCTAAATTCTCTGTGGGCAGAGATTACCTTCCAGTTTCTTTGTGTGTCCATATCACAGTGGAAGTTGCCTACTGCAAAGAGGAATATTTACTGCTTAAAGTCTGCTAATTGAATCTATGAATATCGATCGACATCTTATTTTATGTCCCACCACTGGCTGCTGCAATAATTAGTCATAGCCACAGATGCTTTCTATCTCAAAGGGGTATCTCAATGTTCTTTCACATAAATAATACTTGGCCATTTTTAATCTTGTCACATAAAGCTGAAGGATTGGGTTTTGAAGATGTGTAGAGTAGTGCTGAAATACTTCTGTGAGAGCCCACACCGTCATCCTGGTACCTCTTTCTGGAAAGGAGGGAGAAATGATTAAGTGAGTCCAGGCAGGAATTGGAGAGGGAGTGGGGGAGCAGGGGTTTAACAAAATGAAAACTTGTCTCAGAGCCTCAGGGAAAACTGAAACATCAGTGGAATACTTTAATATTTTCATTAATGAAGACATAGATTTTTTATTATTGTGCTTTTAAAGCCATAGTAACACAAAGAGTATTACTAATCCATTAATGATGAAAACCGAGCAAAGTTGAGAGCTTTTCATCCTATGTGGACAGAAAGTAAAAATGTTAATCACTATTATATTCTGGATTTCATGTTAAGAACATCACAACATTGCCTCAAGTAGGCTTTATTCCTTCATTTAAATAATTTTTTTTTGAAACAAGCTCAAAGAAGTGAAATGTCTTTTTTAATTTCATGAAACTGAAAAGAAGCTGAACCCTCTAAAAGAATGTTCTATAGAACTTCTTGCTGTAGTGTACAAAAATTTGGAATGGAGTGGTGTATATTAATATTCCTGAAACAAAGTGTTAAATATAACTTTACAAAATCTATATAATTTCACATTTTTAGCTAGTGTTATTATTGAAAATTTAACAGTTGCTGCATTAAAATAGCAGATGCCATTATATTTTCCTCCAGCAGAAAAAACAATAAAGAAAAACTATACAGTTTAATTTTACATTTGAAGTAAAGGCTAATCACAGTAGCCTATAAAGTTATTCTCTGGAAAGTTGTTCTGTAAAACAAATGTTACTGATTTTAATTATAGTACATGTATGCACAATTTCACATTTAACGCTGAAACGGGAAATTAAAGAATTCAATCTCATTGGCCTTAAGTCAATTCAGAATGAAAAATAGCTTCTCACTTCAAAGCTTAAGCACTAAGCACAGCTTTACAGTTCCATCTTCGAATTTCAGGCTAGTCATGTTTTTTTCTTTATCATTTGGAAGGTTCCATTTTCAACACAAGTTACCTCCTATAAATGGTCCTCTTCCCCCTGCCCAGGAAACAATTTATTCTGAAAATATAACATTTTCAGAGGGTCAAACACAAAGGCAATAAGAGGAAAAAAACTCCAAAGAATTTCTTTGTAAAGATGTTTTTGGTTTAATTTCAATTTCTCAATCTGCATCTCCTCATTTGTAATGCAGAGTGCATTTACTGTAATTTCTTTTCTCTTTGATAACCACTGCAGAAAGCACTTCTGCTTAGCTTTAATCAGCAATAGATTGAGTTACCTATGAGACCTGCTAGTATTTAAATGACCTAAAATAAAATATAGTAGAAATATAATTAATAGTTAAGTATTTCAACGATGAGGTCTTTCATATTTGATATATGTTGGATAAATTGCTTCATAAAAAAAAATGAGAAGAAAGGATAGCGCTTCATTGAGGAGAAGCATTTAATTATTCCACATTGCCTTTGGGAGAAGATGTTTACTTCTTCCAATCTGCTATGTAGGGTTCTCCATTACTGAAATCTAATTTGCTTCTCTGTGGGGTTTGTGTAGCCGTAGTTGACAAACTAGGACTAGAAACTGGACAGGAAGCGTCAGGAGCATTAACAATGGAGCATAGCCTCAAGGGCTTTTGTTTGTTATTCAGAGTAGAGGCTGAGCAAAAGACAAAGAAAATTTCCAGGCAACATTTTTCAGAAAGCTGTGATGTGAAAAAAAAAAAAAAAAAAAAAAAGTGGATGAATAAATGAAGATATTCATAAGCTAGGGGGTAACTGTATGTCCTAACTGGACTTAATACATTACCTAGTAACTGAGAGAATATATTATGTTAACTTCATCCTTAAATTCTTCAAAATACTCTATATACTAATAAATGATTGTTAGGTTGATGAATAAGTGAATTAACATTCCGTATGAAAACAAACCGAGCCCCAGGAAACTAAATAAGTGGCCCATGGTAATGTAAGTAGATGGTGGCAGAGACTGTCCTCTAATTTCTCGTCTAGAACATTATATTACAACATGTTTGGACTTCTTTTCTTCATATTTTTATTCTCTTTCTTTTCATATCAAACAATTTTCATGTTTATGCTTTTGGTACTGACTAGTATAATTTCACAATACAATGCTCAGCACCTGCTTTCTGCTAGACCATGTATATTAGCATATTTTCCCAGCCAAATGAGTCACAATTCATTAGTGAAAGTTTGGAAAATAATCTTTGTAGATGAAGGAAACAAAACATTAATTCTTCCTATTTACACTCAATGATAAGTCCTGAAACATTTCATCTGGATACACATTTGCACAAGAGAAGACCATGTAAATCGACTCCTCCTCCTACCCAACATAATGGGGCAATAAAAGAGTAGAATGTTGCCGAGTAATCTAGAGTAGAGGAGGAATATGTTTAGAGTTAGGTGAGTAACATATAAGACTTGTACTAGAACTTTTGTAATTTGACTCACTCAAGTATAATACTTTATATCAGAGGTTTCCAAACTTTGTTCGAGTTACCCTTAATATCTCAGTTATTTTTTCACAGTTACTTTAAGCCAAAAGGAAGGCTGAGGTTATGGGCAGGTTAGGGTAGTACTCTCTATGCATGTATTTGTAGCTGGTATATGGTCTATCATTTGTTCCTCAGGATGCAGGGGTGATTTATAACTATAAAATGGATGTTTCTAGGCATGTTTCTATGGTTACAGAGCTGGGCCTTCGCTCCTGTCACTCATGACTGCCTAAGTATTGAATTGAGAACTTTTTTTCCATTTAACCATGTTCGACATTTTTTTTTTTTTATCAGTAGGTATAAGTTTACCTCAATTTTTTAACTGCTGTTTATATTTTATCGTATTTTGTGCTGGGAATCTTTCTTATATTTCTCCAGATCCAGTCTCCATTCTGCTCCACCTTGCTCCATGCCCTGGGAAACTAAAGTGAAATGACTGGGTAGAAGAGCTCTCAATCTCTAACACTTTCTTTGCCTACTGTCTTTTGGTTGCTCTAGCCAATGGAGTGAGAACCACTGGCAGGAGATTCAGAAAGGAAAAAAGCAAAATTGGTACATTCGTTCTCCACCTTCCTTCATACTTCATTTCCTATTAGTTTGCCATCTGCCTTTACCAAAAATCATCCCTCCTGTCTGGTGGCCTCCCACGTAGAGCTGGCACAAGTTTCTGATTACAGCTTTAACACCTTGCCCTTTCAGACCCAGAGATACTAGAAGTGTTCTACTGTTACTAACCTCAGAGTACTGTATCACTTTGTTGCTTTTCCTAAAATTTTACCCATATCATTGCATATAGTGCCTTTATTAAAATATGTTCAGTTACCAAACTTAGGTGTGTCACCTATTCTCTTTTAAGTCTGACTGATTAATGTACCTTACTTAAACTTTAATAATGCATTTCTAGTTGCTTTCAATGTTTGATATTTTATAAAAAGATAATATAAATAAAACGATCTTCCTTAACACCCTTCTCTATACATACTGCAAATATGCTTTTATGATTGATCAGTAGTTATAATTTAAGTATTGATATTTACTACTGAAACTCCTTTCAGAAAGGGAGGATCAGTGTAGTCTTTCTACAAAAGTGAATGAGAATGTGTATTTTTTCACCTCATTGCTATCGCTTAATTTTATAAATATTTCTTAAAATGTTGTATAAAACATACTTTTTTATTGTTTTAATTTCTGTTTAACTGATCACTAATGAAAGTAAACTTCTTATATGTTTATTGACTGTTTATACTTTATTTCTGAATTCATTCAAATTTTCTGCCATTACCATGAGAACAAGGAATGATAGCTGGAGTAATATGAGAAACACATGGAGTGGAACTGAGACATTCAAACCCAGATCATCTTAGGTGAGCCAATGCCAGCCAATTCACTAACTGACTGCAGACACGTGGGCAAGCCCAGGCCCTGTCAGCAGTATTGATCTAGGTTAACAAAATCTCCTAGCTGGCGTATAGACTCATGTGGGGACAAAAAAGTTGTTACTTTAAACCCTAAGTTTCAGGTGGTTTATTAAACAGGAATAAATAATTGATACAATCACTTTAACCACTTTGTAAAACATTACTTTTGTGTTATTAAAATCTGGTGGCTCCCTTCCCAAGTAAATATTGCTTCTCCTATAAGATACTCAAATGACAGCTGTTTTACTTTCTTTTCTCATACTGCTTGGTCGGCAGATGGAATTTGGTATCCTCCATGTCACCTCCAATCTATTGTCTTCCCCTTTTCCCTCAAAACACTTAGCTTTGATAATGTTTATTCCTCATCCCTAGATACACCCGATTTAAATTTTATATCATCCTTCCTTCTTAAAAATATCCACAGATACTTGGGTTTTTTCTCATATCCCTTAAAATTTTACATCCCAGTATATTGTCACTCTGTCCAACATTGCTACTTTCATAACTCTTAATTATTTAAATACTAACATGTATAATTCACCCCAAAGTCACTGTCATATCATAGATCTTATTATTACAAATAGATGCAAATATTCCATAATCTCAATTTCAAGCATGTTGCTCTCGAATTATTACATTTTCTTTTCCATGTTTACATGTTCTAAAATCTAAACACCAACAACCAGAACCTAAAATGTATTGATTCTCTTATTTTTCATTGTTCCTCTTTCATTTCATGGCTTCTTTTCTATCTTTACCCAGCCTAAATTCCACGGTAAATCATTATAATCAATCTCTTGCTTACATCTCTAACTTCCTTCCCCCTCTACAGCATTACTATACTCATTTGCTAATACCACAATCCTTGTTCACTTTCTGCCTTCCTCACAACTGAGTCTACTCACTTGAACACAGTGATGAAAAACATATCATCATGTTGACTGTTTGCACTGAAAATCATTTTTCTCACTTCTGGGCATCCCTATTGCTTCTTGACAATCATATTTTCCCTTTCTCTGTTCACTCTGCCACTCTTCTAGGTGACCATTCCAGATATTGTGCTCTCTTCTCAAACATCTAACATCTACACTATTAAACTGAACATCTCATTTTTTGTTTTACTAAAGAAATTGTCACAGTCAAAAGAGAACTTTCACAAACTGCTACTATCATTTCAAACCAAATAATTGTATTTGTGGTGACATATATCTTTCTGGTTCACTACAGATAAATTGTCCACAGTTTTGCCGAAGGCAACACCTTTGGTTGTGCAGTAAATTCTATTCTCACTAGTTTCCTGAAGTATCACTCCATTACTTTTTGCCTCTTACACTTATTATTTTTAGTCATGTGTATGATCTTTCACATCAGTCGTTAAATCTGCTGCTTTTTCCCTCATCTTAAAACAAACTGAAACAAAACAAAACAAAAATCTCCATATCCTGCTTTCTGTCTTTATATACAAAGCTTTTTTTTTTTCCTTACCTTTACAACAAAACTTCTTAGAATACACTTTTAAACTCATTTGTTCTAATTCTCCTCTTCATATTATTTCTGGAGCCTAGTCCAGTTAGGTCTCTTGCTCCTATAGCTCTACCAAAATTACTCATATGAAGTCAGCAATGAGCTCTTAATTTCTAAATATGACAGTCAATTCTTAGCTTTCCTCTTGCTTGATTTATCAGCAGCATTTGTCCCTCTTATCCCTGAAACACATTTTTAACCTGTATTCCAGACTACGAGCACTATCCTGGATTCCCTTTTATACTCTGACCTTTCATATTTATTGTTTTCAACTGATTTCTCTCATTTCCTGTTCTAACAATATTGGAATTCGAAAGGCTTAGTCCTGGGATTTCTTGTTTATTTGTTTGTTTTTATTTACATATATACATTTACCAAATCTCATTCAGTCATATATTTTTTAAATGCAGTTTCTACACTGAAGACTTTAAAATTTATATTCCCAAGCTTGATTTCACCTTGACACAAAGACTTATATAATCAATGTTCTATTTGACAACTATATTTGGTTTTCAACCAAGCAACTCAAATGAAACATGCCCCAAACTGATGTCTCAGACTAACATGTCATCACTACCATCTGTTCTTCCAATGGTCTTTGCCATCACTGTTTAAGGCAACTCCATTCTTTATTTCATAACCCTGTGAAATTTCATCTGTTACGTGTCTTCTCTCTAGAGGCCAAAGCATGCCTGCTACAACCTAAGCTTTTAATGTAATAGATTAAATAAATAAATAAATGTTTTTGAAAGATTACAGATGTTATTAATATACAGATAGCTATGTGTCCTCTTAAATGTATTTAACTAATATTTTCTTAGTTCTAATATTGATAATAACACAACTCGTGTTTTTACATATATCTGATACAGACCTCAAAAGCAAGGGAAGTAAAAGCTAAAATAAATGAATGGGACTACATCTAACTAAAAAGCTTCTGCTCAGCAAAAGAAACTGTCAACAAGGTAAAGAGACAACAGTCCGAATAGGAAAATATATTCGCAAGCAACGCCTCTGATAAGGGCCTAATATCCAAGATATACAAAGAACTCATACAACTCAATAACAACAACAACAAAAAGCAAATGATCCAATCAAAAAATAGACAGAGGACCTGAACAGACACATCACTCAACATCGCTAGCTATTAGGGAAATGCAAATCAAAACCACAATGAGATAGCATCTCACACCCATTAGAATAGCTAGAATCAACAGGATAAGTAATAACAAATGTTGGAGAGGATGTGGAGAAAAAGGAACCTTCATATACTGCTGGCGGGACTGCAAATTGGCCAAGCCACTATGGAAAACAGTATGGAGGTTCCTCAAAAAACTAAGAATTGATCTACCATATGATCCAGAAATCCCTCTACTGGCTATTAACCCCGAAGACTTGAAAACCCATATCCGAAAAGATATTTGCACATCGATGTTCATAGCAGTATTATTCATAGTGGCCAGGACATGGGAGCAACTGAAGTGTCCTACAATAGATGATTGACTAAAGAAGCAACGATGCACATATACAGTGGAATATTACTCAGCCATAAGAAGAGATGAAATACCGCCATTTGAGACAAGATGGATGGACCTTGAGATAATCATGCTAAGCAAAATAAGCCAGACAGAAAAAGTTGAGAACACATGATATCACTTATATGTATGATATAAACCTAAAAGCAGTAAATGAACAGGACTCATAGACATGGACTATAGACTAGTGGTTACCAGAGGGTAGGTGGTGAGGAAGGAGAGGGTGGTAGATGGGGTAAAGGGGGGTCATATATAGGGGGTATGGGGAGGGTGAAGTGGATAAAAGGGATCAAATATGGTAGCTGAAGGAAACTGGAATTTCGGTGATAAACACACATAGAATATACAGATGTCAAATTATAATGTACACCTGAAACTTATATAATTGTATTAGCCAGTGCAAGCTATCCTAATAACCAATCCTCAAAAAAAAAAAAAACAAGAAAAAGATTCTAAGATAAAAAAAAGTTATTTTTTAGGTATTCATTTTATTTGTGATTACTGAGATGTTTAGACTGTTTCCTTACTATCGTATGTGTTTTATGTTCTCTGCTTTAAAAAATATATATTATCTTTTGATTTTATTGCAGTTTTCTTAGTTCTTTTTTCTCTAATGATTTATAAGTTTGATATCTCAATAGTGTTTTTCAAGTAGGCGCACTTGAAATTTTATGCGTTTACACTTTGATATTTCTATGGAATGTCTTATGTTAATTTTATTTGTATGTTTATTATATAAATCAAAATCTTAGCATTTATTTTTCTCTTCCTCCCACCTCCTGCCATCATTTACATCAGTAAACTGGAAAACCTATTCTACGTTGAAATCACTAATAAATTAAATTTACTTTAAAATTAAACTTGTCATTTAAAAAATTTTTTAAACTACCCTTATTTAAGCCTTATTATAAATTACACTGGTTTCATTGTTTTTCATTATGTCTTGTGTAATCTCTCCATTTGAGTCATTGTTCCCTTTTTTCTAAGTGTATCTTCTAGTAATTCTTTCAGATAGGGGCAATGAGTGAGACATATTTCTGGGCAGGCTTTAAATGTTTTTATTTAGCTCTCACAGTTGGATGTTAGTTTGGTAGAATAAAGAGTTACAGTTAAATCTTTTTGCTTCAAAATATAAAGACATTCTTTCAGCATCTTGCACCTAAGGTTACTAATGAGAGTTCAGTTGTTTATCCACTGGTTATTCATTTAATAGTTGTTTCTACTCCCATACATCCCATGGAACTTTCAATGAAACAACTCGTTCAAGTTCTAAAATTTTATCCTGATATGACAAGGTACAGGCCATTTTAAATTTGTTTTTTTTTTTCTATCTTGGATTGACAATAAAAATGTAAGGACTTGTGTTTTCAGTTCTAGAGGATTTTAAAAAATTATTTCTTTGTTTATCTTTCTACCTACTCTGTATGTTCTGCTATCTTTGTACATAACATGTTAATGAATGATGGAATATAATTTATCTTCTGTGGGTATTAAATTTTATTTTATTCTCTCTTTCTCTATCTCTGTCTTATACACTCATACATACATGCCACACCCTTGTTGTTGTATTCTGTGGGATTCCTTGTCTAATCTCCTAGCTTACCAATTGACTGTATTTAGCACAGTTCTTTTTAGCTCATCTGCTGATATTCTACTCCTCACTCCCTCAATTTTGATTTTTATGTTATGTTGTTCTTATTTTTTACTCCAAAGATATCCACTGAGATCTTTTCTTTTTAATATCTACATCAATATTTTCAAAGTTCTTTTAATCTGACCTCATATTTTGGTCTGAACAACACAAAGCTGATTGTATACAATTTGCTTTTACTCTCTATTTCATTTATGCATATCTCATTTGTCCAGTAAGGCGTTCAAATCACTACACGTGCTTTTTTCTCTTTTAGTCAGCCTTTTCTTAATTATCTTTTTACCTTGATTGATACAAGATAAACATAAAGATTTATTGATTCAAATGCAAGAATCTGTTTACTTCCTCGAATCCTCCGTTTTTACTCATGAACATGAAGCTTTCTTCGCATTCCTAGAAGTATATGAACCTCTTAATTTTCTTTCTTCCCCTGAGCTTCTGAATTTCTGGACCTCTGTCCTGTGTGGTTTTATACCACTTTTTCAGTTGAAATAGTATATAATTTTCACTCATAGTCACCCATTGGCAGCAACAGTATTTTCCAGGAATAACTTAGGGTTACAATACAAGTCAGAAGGAATTATGGTCTTTTGTTATGCAAATATTTTTATTTGCCTTATAAAAACTGCCTTATCTAGATAGTGTATAATAATAGCAATAGAAATTGCTATAAAAATAAGTATAGCAATTTATAACACCGAAACATTTCTGTGAGCTGAACAAATGGAATCAGATGATGGGCAATGATTTCAAAGGAAGATAACCTAGAACCAACACTGTAGTAACAGTTACAGAACGTCAAAGAAACTACTAGACCCACAAATTATTAATTACGGCATTTATACCCAACCATTTACATAGTAATTATGAAGCATTTACATGAAAGGAGAACATATAGCTCCCACAGTCTAAGATATTTGATTTTGAAATAATTATTATGCACCTATCAAATGGCCAGATACAATCCCAAGTCAATTTCAGTCTAATGATTGAACTAATCAGTCCAAGTGAAGACAAGAAAAAGTCTGAGAAATTAAAAATAGATTACAATAGGAAAAAAAAAATTACCCAGAGTAGCGACTATGAAAATGTTTATAATTTTCTCTTTAAAAAACAACACAAGTGGTTTTTAAAACATTTTTATAAAATTAAAAGTAGTTAAGAAACTTTTTTCAATTATTATTAAACAATGATCTTATCTTTGTACTCAAAGTCAACCAAAACATTATTGGGTATGAGATACAATTATTTATAAAATACAAATTTAATTTTACTCCATCTGAAGGGCAATTTTTAGAAAGACACATACAGATCTGGGTATATAAGACATGGTGGAAGATCTGAAATGCATAAGATTTAGTCCCTGAGCCAAAGGAAATGAAAATGAAAACATAGTATTATTCCTTTGGCATTGGCTATAATTAAAAGTGGAGATATATAATGGATAGCAAACATAGTGAATATTAGAACCTAGTAAAAATAGAAAATAGTCTTCTTTTGAACCTTTAAGTAGACATTGTAAAATAAAAGAGAAGCTTATAAAAAGGAATATATGTCCACATTCTCTTATTTGCAATTCTGAATTTCAATGTGTGAGGAATAGATTTTTTTTCATAACCTACTTAGTAGACATGATAAATCTAAACTTAGTATGGTGACCTAGAGTTCGTATATATTTTACTTGATATGGCTATTCACATGTCTGCTGAAGAAATACTAATGTGCCCTTGCGGATCCTAGGAATGTTACACATATAGAGTATCTTTCTATTTCTGAGAAATTTTGAAATTTGAACCATATCTTGCCCCAAGTGTTTTAGGAAGGTATGGTAGATTTTATGTGAATAGTCAACAATAAATACATAAGACTGATTTTAGCATTATTTAGTATTTAAAATGTTTTAACCTATGTGTTATAACAAAACAAAAGGGTTTCCAAAATGTTTAGTAACTGAATATTGAACTTTTTCAAGTAACCATGTCAAAGTCAGTTATCTTGTTGCAAAAATTCATATATGTATATTTAAAACTCGATTTTTCTAACTTGAAATTAACAACCTACATTTGCTAATGTTGAGTAAGAAGACACAAGTCATTGGTATTTTATTATTTTTTATTTTGAAAATAAATATTTGCTAATCATACTTCTATATGGCAATCCCAACAACTCCTCATACGAAAGACATGAAATTACAGAATTAATATTTTACCATTTATATATGCACAATTATATATAATTGCATGTGTGTGTGAACTGACCTATGCTATTTTGGTCGTTCAATGATTTTGAGTTCTTTTGGTAAACATCTGTAGACCCTAACAATTATAAGTGGAGAGAATTTACTTGATTCTTCTACTAACAAGTATAACTTAGAATAAAAAGAAGTTTAATAATAGTTTTCTCAAAACTTGAAAATATTTATTGTCAAACAGGTACACAAATAGCTATTAAATCTGTTCTTGACAGCTCAGGGAAGCCCCGCTATCCTCTGCCATTCCAACAAGCCCATTGCATGAAAGGTTCACTCATGCTAGATACAGCAATATTTTAATGAGCCATACTTCTAGGTGACTCAGGCAACACAGTTCTACAAGAAATTGGAAGACATAAGAGTAAAGACAGCACTAGACTGACTACACTGACCTGGATCTATTAGGCTTTTGAATTTGATAGAATTTCGTAGCACATCTATACAGAAGTGATGTACATAGTTCTAGTAACTATATTTTTTGAATATCACTACTTTCAAATTTTAAAATTAAATTTTACAAATCAAATCTTCACTTTCTATTATTTTAAATGCTCCTGTAATCACTTTTAAAACGTGGATTCCTGATTATGATGTCAAATCTTATAACCTTCTATTAAGTCTAGAACTGTGGTTTTTCAGCAAAGGATATATTATTCCCTTTGAATGTGGAAATATATCACAGAGTTTTGGGATATCATAATGATTTGGAAGAATTCCTAACATTTTGTGTATGGAGGCCAGATATATTTTAGCACTGGACATCCTAGACAGTGGAGCGCAGTCGCGGGCATGGGTACGCGGGTGCGTGGGTGCGAGCAGAAAATGTAAAGTTATGTTTTTCCCTAGTTCTTAAAAATCCAAAAATTTTATGTTTATGTATTTCCTCTACTGCAATCTTCTATTCTCTCCTTCTAGGACTCCAACTGTACATATTCAAGACTTCCTAATTCCATTAAGAAGACTTCATTTCTTTCTACCATTTCTTTGAGTTTATTGTAGGTAATTTATTCTTATTCATCTTCCTGTATATTATATTTCTCTTGATCAGCGTTTAATCTGTTTAACGTTTTGAATGTTCATTTAAATGTGTAAGTATTATTTTTAGTAGTTCCATTTGCTTTTATTTTTCTGATGCATTCATATATAAAAAACTCTTTTTAAGTTGTCCATCTTTGAGATTTTATCCCTTATGTTCTTAAACACTATAAATGGCTGTTTTATATTTCTTAACTGACAATTCTAACACCTTTGGTCTTTGGTAGTCTAAATCAGTATTTTATTATATTAATTCTTAGTCTTGGTGGCTAGACTCTTTGTAAACTCATGATCCTTATGCTTTAATTTTTTTTTTTTAACAATATTTGTTTTTAATTGCATGAGTCGTAAGGCCTACATGGGAAATTTATATAGTATTTTTGAAGATGGGATTTGTAGAGGGTTTCGGAGGTGAGGATTGTGGATCTAGGAACACATTAACTCTTATATAGCATGAGTTCTGTTATAGGCGTTTCCTTACCTCATCATTGTCAAGGATTAGTACTGTCAATAATATTTATTCTCAGCCTAATTTCTGTCTTACAGATTACCAATGTATGAGTCTTTGCTACCCATTTTTACTGGAGGAGAACCCCTGAAATGTTTATCAACATTTTTCAAAATTATTGGTTTTACAAAAAGAATATCATATGCATGATATAATTGTTCTACAATGTCAGAAACTCTTAGAGCAGATAAATAGCAACGATGTTAATAGCAGAAGTTAGATGTTTATGTTCTTCCTTTCTATAATATCTAGTTCTGCAATTTCTCTTTTCTGAATACCCAAAGGACTTAGCTTTTTGTTTTTGTTTTTGGTTTTTGGTTTTCTTTTTCTACAACCTTAAGAATTCTGTTATATTAATAAGCATTATTGTACTACCTCATAAATTATAGTTCAGAAAAAAGTATACCAGCATATTTGAAATAGAGAAATATAATGAAGACGGAGCTCTTCAAAATTTTTTAAATAGATGTTTAAATTTAAAAGAATGAATCATAAAGGAAATATGGTCTGAAGTACTGGCACATACATTATTTAAAAAGATGCTATGTGAAGCCCAGCAGATTATCTCTCCCCAAACTCTCTGACTTTAAACTGTGTTTATATATTTAATGTTCATGAAGACTTTATGTTCCCTATATGTTGATTTAGTTATTAATATATGTTATATTTGTAGCATATTTCTCACCTGAAAAGATCTTTGGAGGTAATAATAGTATCCTACCATATACGGATTTCATGATGAGCATGGACAATTTATTTTTCCTATCCATATTCTGCATCATATTATGTTATCTATCTCAATGCTTTAATTAAGATGTACAGCATTAAAAATTTTGTTTTTATGTTTTTACTATTGAATTAATATGCGTCTCTTTAAATATTGTTTTCACATGAATAAAGCATCTCACTGATATTCTAAGACAAAAGTGGACAAAAGCAGTAATTCAATATAGGTTTTCACCTTATCTGTATCAGCAGAAATGGCAATGAAAAATGAAAAAGAGGTAAAGCATTTGTTTCAAAACCTGATGACAATTATAAATCAACAAAATTGATCAGAATATTTGTATTTATAGAATTAAAACAGTCCACTCATCTTTACTGATGAATAGGCTACATCATGGTGGAATAATAGCAACCAATAAGATACATTGTATTTTTAATTAGGGTTACATCTGCATATTAAAACCATTTCATGATAAATTGCCACATCCAATATGTCTTTTATATATGTCATTTTCACTTATGCATCATAACCCGAAGTAAATGCAGAAAGTCTTTTCATTTCACATGTTATGCACTTACAGAAAAATGACAGGGGATAATGTTATGTTAGAGTTGTTTTGAAAAATGTTTTCATATCTTATCTTGTATAAAATATACTCATTATCATACTTATTATTTTATCACTAACATCTTTCAATAAAACATATAGAGGTCCAAAAATATAGATAAGATATCCAAGAATGTCGCTAAAACAAATGAACAGTAACCTATTGAATCGTGCATGGTGGATTTAAATTTGTAATGATTTCTCCTTCCTGTTTTTGTTTGCTAGTGGATTTATTGGGGAATAATAATATAATGAATGAATTATAATTCTTACATCACTTTATTAGCCTTCCTCCTACCTCAATTAGTAATCATTTTATCTTATTGTATTTCTTGGCTCAAGGTATCAGTCCCCTAAAACAGGGATCCCCAACTGCCCGGGGGTGTGGACCGGTATTAGTCTATGGCCTGTTAGGAACCAGGCTGCACAGCAGGAAGTAAGTGGCAGGCAGGTGAACAACTGAAGCTTCATCTGTATTTGAAGCCAATTCCCAGCACTAGCATCACCTCCTCAGCTCCAGCTCAGATCAATTGGCATTAGATTCTCATAGGAGCACCGGACCTTGGTGCCAAAAATGTTGGGGATTGCTGCCCTAAACATGTGAAAAGTAACAGTCATTGTCATAATCTAATAATTACCCTTACTGTTCATTCTTTCCTTTTGGAAGAGCATTTGTTGTTATGAATGAGATGGCATTAAAAAAATAGTGGGAAACCTTCCTGCTTCCTCTTTAGAGATTAAAGAATAAGTGAGAGACAATATGGTCTTTTTCTTTAGATGAACAGTCTGATAAGTGAAATTCAAGTCAACAGTCCATGGGCTTTAAGTGTAGTAACTAGAATTGAGTTATTATTTTTTTAAAATAAATTTTACTCAGTTCCAATTATTAACAACACATATATAGATTTTACATCATTACATATACAGGTTTGTAAAATTTTATATTAATATATGTTAATATATTAATATATTATATACTTTGTATATGTACACACATACATATATAATCTGTCTTCATATTTAAGAATGGTGGACCATGTACCCTCTCATACTTGACATTATTTTGAGTTTCAGTGGTTTGTGTGTTTCAAGGAATGAGTTTTTCACCTCAGTTATCTATTTTCAAATTTTGGGGCCTAGAATTGTTCACATTATTCCTTTATCATTTTAATATCTATGATATTAGCAGTGACTGTCTCTCTTTTATTCGGAAATTGGTAATTTTTGTCTTTCTTCTTTTCTTGGTTACCTTGGATAGAGATTTATTAACTTTATTGATATTTTCAAAAAATTCACTTTTGCTTTTGTTTATTTTCTCTATCATTTTGACAAATGACTAGCTTTCATTGGGCTGAAGAAGGAAGTGGGGCATTTCTACCAAAAGCACATTTCTGCCAAGGGCACAATGAATGATAATGGGAAGCACAAGTAAAAAAGTGTTTATATTTTTAATAGAACAGAAATAATTACATAAATGAGAGATTAAGTCCTAGCGCAGCATGAACCTCTTTCTGAAGAATTACATCTAGCATAGCTACTTCTCTCAGCTCACTGTACTTAGTTGAGAAAAAGCTGAATGGCAGATTGAATCAGTTTAGTTTGACATATTAAAACGGCTGTATGGTATCTTAATTTCCACTATCTGAAAGATAACAAATAGTCGTATCTAATTAGAATTGTTGAGGTTTCTTATCTCTAGTAACAGAAATATGAAATCACCCAAAATAGTTAAAGATGGATTGGGTACTACTTTTTCGATGTATTGCTTAAGTTCTTCTTAATTTCTTTTTATTTCAGCTCCTATTAACGTAAAACAATTATTAAAGTAAAATTAATTAATTAATTAAAAATGAGATGACCACTCCTTTAATTAGCTCTTCTTGTTTTATTGTTTTCACATACATTATAAAAGCTCGTTCATTGTTAGACAAGACAAAACATCAAATACTCAATTTCATAAAGTTTTCTCATACAAAAGTGACGAATTCATAAATATTGGGTAGTCTTTCCTTTGTAAGATGGAAATGTATTCAAAGCCTGGGCCAACTTATTAAGTGGTTACAGAGATATAGCACAAGTTGAAGAACTGGTCATCTGTCATGTATCAGCCAATCCACATATTGACACAAACAGAAAAAAAAGCAATTGTCATTATGACTGTTAGAGTGAGGAATTAGTAATTCTGATTTATAGGTAAAGAAATGGACACAGAGAAGCTAAGATTTTTGCTTAGCATCACACATCTGATGGATAGTAGGGCAGTAATTTGAATCTTGGCCTCCCTCGTCAGCTTCCTCATTTTCCAAAGAAGATCTGGAGCACAGGGTATTAAATCACACGCCCCTAGTGAATGATAAAGTCAAGGTCAATGCTTTAATAAGATGACTTGCTGCCATAGAAGAGTTGAGAGCAGATTTAAATACAGGAGCCATAGGTGTGGTGTCTCTGTTACTGTTATTACCTGGAAAATAGAAATTGATTTTAGCAATCTTAAACTAAAAAACAACGATTTTGTTAGAATGAGAAAATAATTTGCAAGTAACAGTTGACTTTAAAAGTTATTTTATAATAGTTTTAAGTGTACAGCACAGTGATTAAACATTTATATAATTTAGGAAGTGATCTCTCAATTAGTCTAGTACCCACCTGGCACTATACATAATTATTGCAATATTGTTGACTATATTCCCTATGCTGTATTTACAACTCTGTGACTGTTTTTGAAACAACCAATTAGTACTTAATCCCTTCACCTTTTTCATCCAGACCCTCAATTGGCAGCCATCAGTTTGTTCTAGGTATCAGTTTGTTCTAGGTATCTATGAGTTTGTTTTCATTTATTTGCTTCTTTTGTTCCTCATATTCCACATGTAGGTGAAATCATATGGTATTTATCTTTTCCTGTCTGACTTATTTCATTTAGCATATTACCTTCCAGATTCCTCCATGTTTTCACAAATGGAAAGATTTCTTTCTTGTTTTATGGCCAAATAATATTCCATTGTGTATATATATATATATATATATATATATATATATATATATATATATATATATATATGTACCACCTCTTCTTTATTCAATCATATATTGATGGACACTTAGAGGTTGCTTCTATACCTTGGCTATTGTAAATAATATTGCAATGAACATAGGGGTGCATATATATTTTTGAATTAGTATTTTGGATTTCTTTGGATAAATACCCAGAATTGGAATTGCTGGGTCATGAGGTAGTTCTACTTTTAATTTTTTGAGGAACCTTCATACTATTTCCCATAGGGGCTGTATTTACTTTGCAGTCCCTTTGTGTAAGGGTTCCTGTTTCTCCACATCCTTAATAATACATGTTGTTGGTTGATTTATTGATGATAGCTGTTCTGACAGGTATGAAATCATATATCACTTTAGTTTTAATTTTCATTTCTCTGATGATTAGTGATAATGAGCATCTTTTCATCTATTAGCCATCTGTATGAACTCTTTAGGGAAATATACATTCAGATCCTCTGCCATTTTTTAAATTGGATTGTTTGGATTTTTTTTTTTGGTGTTGGATTGTGTAAGTTCTTATGAATTTTGCATATTAACCCCTTATTTGCTGTATCATTGGTGAATATCTTTTCCATATCTTTGTTTTGTCAGAGGTTTCCTGTAGTATGCAAATCTTTTAAACTTGATATAGTCCTTCTTGTTTATATTTCTTTTGGTTCCCTTGCCCAAGGAGACATAGCAAAAAATATATTACCAAGAAGAATGTCAGTGAGATTATTGCCTATGTTTTCTTCTAACAGTTTTATGGTTTGGGATCTTACATTTAAGTCTTTAATTCATTTTGAGTTTATTCTTGTATATGGTGTAAAAAGGTGGTTCGGTTTCATTTTTTTTTTTTTGCATATATCTGTTCAGTTTTCTCAACCCCATTTATTAAATAAGCTGTCTTTATTTACTCCATTGTACATTCTTGCCTCCTTTGTCATAGATTAATTGACCATATAAACCTGATTTTATTTCTAGGCTCTCTATTCTGTTCAATTGATCTATGTGTCTGTTTTTATGCCAGTACGTGCATAAGATATGTGTAGGTACTAGTCTATTTTATTAGTTATTACCATAAAAACAGTGGGTTATTAGTAGTTAAGTTTTTGGGGAGTCAAAAGTTATGCATGGAATTTCAACTATGTGGGGGGCGGTGTACCTAACCCCTATGTTGTTGAAGGGTTAATTATATATTAAAAATGAGACTAATAACCATGAAATTCAGAACAGATGTTTTGTCTAGAAGGAAGAAAGGCAATATATGTGATAAAAGAGAAATGCCTGGGATTGTTTTTAACTATATTTGTAATGTATTTCTAACTTAGATGGTGGATTCAAGTGTAATTTATCTTTTTGCTATGTTTATTTATACTTTATTTTTATTGTAAACATTATTCATTTTGCTTAGAGAAAGAACATATGTAAAAATGAAATCTGTTTTTTGGAGATATATTTTCATGTTAAAAAAAATATGAGAAAGTTCTGGTCAAGACGCAGAGTAGGTAAACACTGTGCTCACCTCCTCCCCTGACCATATTAAAATTACAACTAAATTATAGAAAAAATAACCTGGAGAATCATCATAAAACTAGTTGAACAGAAGTCTTATAACTAAGGATATAAAGAAAAAGCACATGGAGACTGGTAGGATGAGCAGAGATGTTGAATGGGCTGGCTCCACACTCACATGTGGCAGTTGAAAATTGAAAGGGATATCTTAGCTATAGAGGTCCCCTCTAAAGAGCGAGGGGTACCACCCCCACATTGGGCTCCCCAGCCAGGAAGAGGAGCCTCCACAATATCTGGTTATGAAAATCAGCAGGGATTCTGCCCCTGTGGTAAGACAGAAGAGGGCTGGAAACCCATGTGTCCTCTTAAAGGGCCTGACAACAGGCACACTCACTCCCAGGCACTCACCCTGGGCAATTGTGATGGGACAATGACTCAGAAGGAGCCAGAGATATACAGGTAGAAAACTGAGTTGTATGGCTTCAAAATGAAGGTTGGAGAGATAGCTGTCATTGTCCATGTATGATGGAAGAAGATATTTCATGAAAATGGAAACTTTAAAAAAGCTGAGGTAGCCATACATATACTAGACAAAATAGACTTTAAAATAAAGGCTATAATCAGAGAAAAGAAGGACATTTCATAATGATAAAGGGTTCAATCCAACAAGAGAATATAACCCTTCCTAACATATATGCACCAAACATAGGAACATTTAAATATATAAAGCAAATATTAACAGAAATAAAAGGAAAGATCCACTGTAATACAGTTATAGTAGGGAACTTTAACACCCCATTGACAGAAAATTGACAAGTAGTCTTAAGTTACTCATTAGAGCAGATGGATTTCATTGATATATTTAGAAGATTTCATCCCACAGCCCCAGACTGTACAATTATTCTCAAGTGCACATAGAACAATTTTCAAGATAGACCACATATTAAGCCACAAAACAAGTCTCAAAACATTTAAGAAAATTGAAATCTGCCAGTTTTTTTAAATTGTAGCAATTCTCTAAAAACAAAATTCCCCACATATTTACTGAAAAAAAATCTGTGTATAAGTAGATCCGCATAGTTCAAACTTGTTGTTTAAGGGTCGACTATACACTTTTATGCTGTGTGTGTCCCAGTGCAATCGATAAAAATTGTTCAAATTTGTTTTATTATGTGTGTTCTCATCATGATGTCTAATAGCACCTATGCACCACACCTTCATCTGGACCTAATATTACCAAATTCCTTTGTCAATATGAATGGTCTATAACAGTATATAGTTACGAGTTTAACTTTTGCTATTTAGTAATGGGATTCTGCATCTTTTCATATTTTATTAGCCATATATGTTTCTCTATTGTCTATTCATGTGTTTAACATTTTTAATGTAATTTTTCATCGAAATTTAAAATATATATTCTTGCTACTACTAATTGTTAGATAGACTGTAGATCCTTGCACAAGACCATGATTTGTCTTTTTATTTCTCCATGGTGGTTCTAGATGAACAGTTTTCTTGTTGACTGTAAATTTGATTTCTTTAAATTTATTTTAATTTTTTCCTCTCAATTTTAATAAAATTAAATATATTAGTCAGTTCTGTTTTTTTTTTAATATGGTTAAAAAATTCTTTCTATAACCAAAAGTAATAATTATATTCTCAAAAATTTTCTTCCAAAACAGTTTTAAATATTGCTTTTTTATAATTGATATTTGATGAACATGAAATTGATTTGCATGATAGTGTGTGATAGTGTAAAGGGAAGACAAAATATAACTTTTTTTCCATGTGAATGTTCAATTATCCCAGTATCATTTGTTGTAGAGGACATCATTCAGAGTAATTGCAATATCACTTCTGTCATATGTCAAATTTCTTCTTACGTGTAGGTCTGTTTCAGTTCCCTTGATTCTGTTCCATTGTTTGGATTATTTTCATATTTATGTTAATTTTCCTTTCAAGTGATTTCTGTTTGGGTATTATCCTTTCTAATTATATCCATATGCAATTTTGATTCTTTATAAATATTTTATATCATTCTTGTTTGGTGGGTTTGCATAATAATCTTTATTTTTATTTAATGATCCTGTTTACTGACTGCTAGATTTTGTATTTTAATTATAACTTTTATTCACATTTTGTGAGGGCATTGACTTTTTTTATTGATATTTTTATGGTGACAAATTCAGACTGTTCATGAGGATTTAGATTATAGATGTTTCCCCTGATAGCCTGGAGCCCAATACCAATTCCAATTATTTAAATTAATTTAATTAAAAATAAAATAATTTTTTCTATTGAAAATAATTAGCATACTCTAAAGACTACACTCTAGATTATTTTCAATATTTTAGAAGATTGAAAATTAATGACAATTAGACATGCTGTAATGTTTAAACATTTACAATAAATTAACCATCACTGAAGCAAAAGGCAATCTAACTAAGATAAAGTGTTAATTATCTCCAAAAAGATAGAATAGCATTTTTATGATTACCATTTTCATCTAAGGAAAATAATTGCATTTTGTATCAACCATCTTCTGAATTAAAGAGAAAACAACTATTTAAAAATTATCATGGTACTACTAGTGGTAAGTATCCCTTGAGATATCTCCAAAAACACTGAAAAATAAAAAATTTTCTTTAGATATGTGTCTCCGATGCCACTGAAAATGAGTACAAAAGGAAATATTATTTTTATAAATTTTCAATTTTGTCTGATATTATCAATAGGACTGTAATTTTAAATAAAGGAAAAATATGTGAGATCATACAATTCTCTCTTTAACATCTATGACAATAATAATTCAAAGCAAATATACTTATAACTAGAATTGGGATGTATAAAATCTTTTTTTAACAATCTCATCACTCCTCTCACCTGAAATCTCTGCTTGTATGGGTAACTGAATTAAGTAGTGTATTCATCAACAGAAAGTGACTGCAATTTAAAAAAAATTTTTTAAATCTGAGTCTAAAACCCTGTTCTTTTTAAACTAGCAAGCAAACCAACTTAATATCTTAAATTTTTTGAGCCTTTAGTATCTTCTATAATATAATAGACACATCAATTAATAACATAATTATTATAAATTTCAAAATTTATTTAATATTCGAAGAGTTTCTGGATTGGAGAACACATCCTAATACCAGGAGGGTAATACACCCTCATCCCACAGGGATAGAAGCTTGTTCCCTCAGATCTTTTCTCGATCTTACCCAATGTGCCTCTTCTTCTAGCTTCTCATCTGTGTCCTTTGTAATAAAAGTGGCAAAAAATATATATACATATATATATAATACAAACAACAAATATTTTAGGTGTAAACAACATATATTTAAAATTCAATAAATAATAAATTACATAAATAAAATGAAAATTGGGATAATAATATCAATGAATAGATGTATCAAATTATTCTGCCTGATGTAGGAGTAATGATGACCAAAGGGAAAGATATTTATTTCATATTCTTTCTCCAAATTCACTGTAAAGAACATGAGAAAATATACTTTAAAAAATCAAGATATTATTTTAACTTTAGATTTTAAAATATTAAAAATACTCTCACATGATCATACAAAGAGCCAACCTATGTCTTCTCAGACTACAAGCTTGATATAGTTTTTATTGAAAGAGGCACTGATTTGAAATACATATCTAATAGTTCTTGATTAAAAAGTTAAGTCCATGAATTAGCCACATAGTGCTGGAGGTGGACCAGTGAATGTGCCTAAAAAATGAAAGAGAAGTTGAAGAATCCAAGTAGCCAAGCTAATTTTAAGGTACACAATCAATCTCCAACAGAAGAAGATTGTTGTAGGTAAAGTGTATTTAAGTTATATGCAGTTTGCTGTATGTATATCCCCACCCCCATGCAAAACCAAAAGCACATATCAGATTTCAGTTAATTGGTGTGCTTTTCATAGTAGTATGGCTCAGCAATTGGAGAACTATTTTTTGTGCATTTTAAGCTTCAGTAAAAAAGTACATATATTATATACAAAGGAGATCAAATTTTTCAGATTCCTAGCTCTGCCTGACAAAAACATATAAAACAATGACCCACGAGTAGCAATGAATCACAGCTAGCACTCAGAGCAAAGCTCTTTGCAGAAATAGTTAAGAATTTTAGGGCTGAAGAAAGGAAAATATACTATGACTGTGGGATAGCTCAGTATGGCAGAAAGTAAAGAAGTGCTCAGAGAATGGAGACATATCTATATCTATATCTATATCTATATCTATCTATATCATCTATATCTATATCTATCTATCTCTATCTCTATCTATCTATATATATATAATAGTTGGGTTGAAGGCCTCACTAAGAAAATATGGAATGATTTAAAGTATCATAATAATGATGGTGGTCGTGAAGGATTATCACTTATTTAATTTAAAAAAAATCCATGACTCTATGCTGAAAAAAAAAAAAGATGGGTGGAAAATTTGGAAATTTCTGTCTTATAGCAAAATGTCATTAAATATGGAAAGGATTATGAAGTTAGAGAGTAATCAATGAATGCTAAAACTATTAGGTGTTCACTGAATAATAAGAATTTTACATAGTTTCAATGTATTTTCCTCAAAATTATTATTAATTACAAAAGATAATATAATAACTTTGTAATGAAAATCCTGACATCTAATTTGTACTAAGGACACAATGCTTCTGTGGTATTTCTATCAAAAGTCTATAGTCAAAATCTAATTATTAAGAAATATCAGACATACCCAGATTAATGGGTATTCTATAAAAACTTGGTTTGTATTCATCAAAAATTTCAAAGTTAAAAATAATGAAAAAGGCGGAGGGTATGTTCCAGACACCTAAAATGTCTGACCTGATGTTAAATTCAGAGGAGTCCCAGATTGGATTATGGCCAAGGGTGTGTTGTGAGTGACAGATAATATTGAGACACTTAAGAAAATTTGAATATGAGTTAAGAATAGTATAACAGCGTTGTATAAATGTTAAATTTTCTGATTTTGTTATGTGCTATGTGTTTTTATTAGAGAGTTTTTGTTCTTAGGAGGTAAAGTGCTTAGAGTGAAAGAATGATACCTCTAGCTACCTTAAAAATACAAAGTTTTTTTTACTGTTCTTGCAACTTCTCTGTAAATTTCATATTACATAATATTAAAAAGTTAAAATTTATATAGAGAGAACAAGATTTATAGGCTAATTTTCTCTAAAATTAATTAATGAGTCTACCACCATGCCACCCTGAACAAGCCCAATCCTGTCTGATCTCGGAAGCAAAGCAGGGTTGGGCCTGGTTAGTAATTGGGTAGGAGACCACCTAGGAAGACCAGATGTTGTAGGTATGAAAAATAAAAAATAAAGAATTGTAAGCTGACAAGGTCCTTGCAATCTGCTGACAAGGTCCTTGCAACCAAGGGTTGCCTTGCAAAAAAAAATTTTTTTTTTTAAAATAATTAATGCAGATTTTATCGGAGCTTGGTTAAACTGTATATAACTTACTCCATCAACAATTAATCAGCCAGTGGTAAATAGCAATGTATGTATACTTGGTACTATGCAAGAAATTTGGAAAAACAAAAAATACTTTAGCCATGCCTCCAGTATTCATAAAATTATAATCTGTTTGGGGAATCAGAACTACCATATATAAAAAAAAAAAAGTGAATAACCAGTTAGGTGGTGGCATGTGGAGTACTGCAGTATTGAGTATGAGAAAGAAAAACATGCTGTGCAAAACCAAGTCCTGAGGCAATGAATAACTGGAATAAGCAGACATGTGGTCCAATAAATCTGAATGAGAACACTGAGAATTGCTGGAGAGAAGAATGAAAACTATTTATTAAACATCTATCATATTAAATATCTAATATGCTAAATGTTTAATTTTTTATTTAATCCTTACAACAATGCTGGGAGATCAATATTTTTGTTTCTTACAATTTATGAGAAATTTTTACTAGTAAAGCTTAAATAACTTACCCAAGATGGTGGAGTCAGGATTTTCACTTATGTCACTCTATTCTTAAGCCAATTCTTAAAATAAAAAATGGGAAGCAAAGTTCTAAAGACTTAATAAACAATTCTCTTGTTATATCTAAATAATCTATCTAACCATCAAAATAATCTATCTTTCTAACTTTCCCATTTGGAAAGAAGCCTATTAGCAACAACCTGCAATCTATGTTATATCAACCTATCTGGATAAGAAAGAATAAAATGAACTGGCTAAATCTCTTTGGAAAAATGATAGTCCTTATCTATGAAATGTTTCTAGCATGATGTACCAGGTCTAGGTCTGATTGTTAAATTAAATAAGTTATACTGAAATGTAGAGCTTTATAAAGCATAAAAATATGACATAAGCTCTGCAAGTATTCAAGTGTAAATTGAGGATGTTTCATAACCCAAATAGCTCCTTTGTTTTGATGTTCCAGCCAGACATTGAATCTGGGTTAAGGCGTATTCTAATGTGGTGAAAAAGGACTTGGGAGCAATTGGCTGTTCTGTGCCTCTTATGTATCATGTAATTAGCTGTACTCCTCACTTTTTTCTTTTCTTTGTAAGATGTGCTGGTAGGAAAAAAAAAAATGCATCTAGAAACTCTGGTAATAATGGCAAAGGTGGAAGGAACAGGGATCAGAAGAATCGGGGTCCCCTGTTCTCCAAACCTATTGGTGACTAAAGCTGAGTTTGGTGTACTTGTAAAAGACTCTCACCCTCAACCATCCCCAGGGGCCACTGTTCCAGGCAACCCATGGGTATTTATGGCTAGCAGACATAGCATCCTGGGCTCCCTTGTTGAGCAAAGGAAACACAATTCATCATCAAAGTGTCAGGAGACCTGCTTCACCAAGGCTGATACCCTATACAGCTCAGTACACTGCACATAATTACTGTTCAGTAAATATTTGTGGAAGAATAAAAGAAATTTCTCATTGTTTCTTATTTTGCTCTGACCAGTCCTGTGGTCACTATTTAGTTAAAACTGATAAAAATAATGGATTTTTTAAACTATCATTTAAATAGTTGACCTCTGTATGGGAGAGGCATATTTTTCTCCATATTTGTAAAATTTATTGCTACATTCCCTTTCATCCTTTTTGTTTTTCCTCCTAAAGATTTTCCCTTAGAAAACTGGAATCAGAAAGGTCACCAGACTATAGTTAATAATAGTGTACTGCATATTTAAAACTTGCTAAGAAAGTAGATTTTTAAAAGTCTTCATCACACACACAAAATTATAACTATGTATGGTGACTTATTTGTGGTGATCAATTTGCAAAATTTACAAATATTGAATCATTATGCTGTATACCTAAAGTTAATATAATGTTATATATCAATTTTACCTCAATAAAAAACCAGAAAATGTAATGATATATTAAATGTTATATTAAAATCACCACCACCAAAACAACAACCACAAGAGACTGAGGTTAAATTTAATAACTTTTTCTTATCTAATTCTAAGAATTTGTTGTTGGTAGTGATTAAATTTGTCATATCCATTCCTAGTTTGATTAAATGGCTTCCCAGCAAAAATTTCTTTGTTGAACACCCAAGTTCTCCATGTGAATGATAACAGAGCCAACACTCCCTCTCTCTGATACTATGTACTGGATACTCGGCAACAATTTCTCAGGATTTATGAATTCTAGATAAGTAAGCCAGAAAAGATGAATCTCTTCTTTGATTCACATTGAAGAGATTTATTCTTTCATTTTTACTGAGCTCCACAATAGTTGTGGACTCTATGTCTTAATTAACATTTTTTAAAAAGCCAAAAATAATAAAAATTTGGCATTTTTCCCATCTTTCTTTGTTTCATAATTATAGTTTATTTTTCTTATAACACACCTGCTCTGCAAATATAACCAATTTTCTTAAGTAATTAAGTTGTCTATTTTGGATAAACATGCCTCAGTGTGAGAACATGTAAAAGTATCGGTGTGACTTGATATAAATTATGTTAATTAAACACATCATTGAAGCAATATCTTTTAAAAACAACCGCCAGAGTTTTAGTTTTCTATGTAGTACTCAGATTCTGGCATTTGGAAGACTTAAGCTTAACGAGCTCAAGGAGCTATCATCAAGTGAAGATTTTGTGTTTTCAATGACCTGGACCCACTGTAGGGCAAAGACGGGGTGGGGATCAGTTGCAGTCATCAGTACCACTATATAAGTCAGTCATCAATAGGAATAACATTGAAGACATAGCTGAGAAGAGAGAAGCAAATGTTTACTGAATATATACTATAAACTTCAAACATGTTCATGTGCTAACTTCAAACATGTCCATGATATATATGACATTTCTTTTATAAGCTGCCCCACAACCATATAGAAACATACCTTCCCTAGAGATGGCTAACTTGAATTCAGAGAAAGTAACTTAGAGAAGGTCACAGGCTAAAGTAATATAATGACATTTGAATGCACATTTTTGTATCTATAGAATACTAGTACTTTTTAAGTAACCACGATCCATTTAAGGGGGGGTAGCGTGGGGTATGTATAAGGGGAGATCAAAAGATGCAAACCAGAAAATAGATTAGAAGCTACAGAAAGTAAGAGAACTGGGTACATCCTGGGTACCTAAAGCTTATGAAATTGGAGGAGATCTCTTTGTGGAAAACACTACAAAATTATGAATAGAAAATTAAGTCTGAGAAAATGGCAAGGCACCTACTGAAAATAAATAGCTCTGAAAATACCTGTTCCAATTATTTATTCCTGCATAATAAAATACTTCCAAAATTTAATAGCTTAAATTAATAAATTCTTATTATCTCTCATGTTTCTGGGGTTTGAGAGGATGAACTAAGAAGTACTTGCCAAGTGTTCTTCATGCAATTTGAATTAGATACTAGCTGAGCTGGAATCAGTTGAGCATTTGATGAGGAGGACACTAAGATGACTCTTTCACCTGGCTGGTTGTTCATGCCGGCAGTCAACTATGAGCTTGGCTAAAGCTATTGATCATGATCTTATCTGGGGCTGTCATCATGGCCTCTGCATGTGGCTTGTGCTTTTGATAGCATGACAGCTGTGTTCTGAGTTGTAGTATCATTAGACATAGCTTTTCGATATGGATAAAGCAGATTTTACCAGTCTCTTTAAAGAGTTGCCAGAAGTTTCATGGCATTACTTCTACTGCATTCTATTGGTTAAGCAATCTCTGAATTACTCTAGACTTAAGGCAAAGGTATGACAGAAGTTGCAACCATCTTTAATCCACCTCTTCAAAGCAGATAAGATTCTACCAAAGAGATTAATAGAGCACTATGGTCTTTCAACACTGGTAAATAGATTAGCTGGTGATAAGCATTGGAGTTTAAAATCACTGGCCAAGGCAAGTGGGAAATCCTGTTACTTTCTGCCTTTCTTTTATCCTTCGCTGATTAAAGAAATAGTGAAAATGGTAAGGGTAGAAACTTACAAAGTTAATCTATAAATGGCACTCATAAAGAATAACAATATTTTCAGCTATGATAATCAAGATCAACAATCACACTTATATTACTTATAAGAAAATTTTCCAGAGTAAAGTAAGTGAATTGCTCAAAATTGCACAAATGAGGGACTAATTCAGATTAATTACAGATTAAGTACTCATAGATTTAAGAGTTAAAAGTCTTAACTCTTTTTCATAGAAAGAACTATAATTTTACTTATGTAAATGTATCCAAGTTTAAATATAGTCATATGTAAAAAAAGTTTGATAAGGAAGAATTTAAGATTTTAACTTGAACATACATCCTTGACTATTATAATGTAAGCTTCCCAAAGGAAGAGCATGGGTCTACTTCATTTAACTTTGCATCTCTGGGATTTTAGCACAGGGCCTGGCATATAACATACAAGCACAAAATAAAAATTGTTAAGTAAATAAATTAATGAAAATAACCTTTACTATTTTGACTTTCACAAATGTCTTAAATGTAATGTAATTTCTGTGTCAATTTATAACCCAAATTATTAGTTAAGTTGTATAGTACATATCCTGTTTCTTGTTCCTTACCTTTTCCCTGAAATTCCACCAGTCTTAGAAGAGAAGCTTTTGAGGCAGAGCCATTCTTCTTGGTTCATAGACCTGTACTCTGAGGCATATCTGCCCCAGTTGACCTGAGGCCTGTTAGAACGATAATAATTCTACATAGTTTTAGTCACTGAGCTTCGAGATGCTTAATTAGGCAGCATTAGCCTACCAATAAAAAGATGTTTTGGGGGAAGGGTTATTGTTATTGTTAATTTATATTTCATTTAAGTTTTTACTTCAAAAGAATAAATAAATTATCCAAAATGTTATTTTTTTCATAAAGAATATTTAGTAATATCCATGCACCAAAATAAAGGACCTCAGGATGTGTAATTATCTGGGAGTAGGGACAATTCATAAAGCCAGAAGAGAAACTGCTAATGACAAATATCCCCCACATTACAATTTAACTTTATTTTAAACATTAGAAAATGTCATAAAGCACCTTCCAGGATAATACAAGCAATGAACTGGCTTACTTTCCTATTTCTTGCACTCCCTCATTTTAAATTTCAGTTTATTAAATGACAGTAGAAATCATTAAGCTAAATGTATAACTACCTCAGCACAGATCTTTGTGTTTTAAAATTTTCATATCCAAAAATATTCACAGGTTTTTATTGCAGTGAAACTTAGCAATGATATAGGGAATACACATTCACTTAGTCATATTAGTATAAGTGAAGACCAAAATCATTTTAGCTAAGAACAAAAATCTTAGTTCCGGGTTTTTTTCTCCAGAGAGACATAGCATCATCAATGGTTCAACAGAACTGAGACAAGCATAGCTATACCAGTCTTTCAAATTCTCAAATATAAAATCATGTCTCACAGCCTTATCAAGTTTTCTCCAGTCCTGCATTGTGTATCCATGAAAGAGAAATGCACTGGGGTACTATTTTTAGACATTTATGATTAACAGAAAATAGTAAGTATAAGACAATGTAACTGGATAAATGTTGATGAGAGCAATAAACACCATATATAAAATTTAAAAAGGACTGAGGGTAATAAATCAGCAATTAAATGTTGCATGTGAAAACCAGAAATGTTTCTTGGCAGCATTGAGTCATCTCCTGTAGTAGGAAGGCAGGAAAACCTCAGAGCCAGTCCTGGGACATAATCAGAATTATAGCAAAACTTTAGAAAATGTTGAATTTTTTGTCCCAACAGGTCTGCTACCCCAAAGTCAAGAGTTTGATTGGAAGGAAAGGAGATCCTGGAATATGAATTTAGGAACATCTGGAGTAATAAATACACTCTGCTCTAGTGAAGGCCAGTGCTATCCCCATACTATAAGGTGATTAGAGATTTCTCTTAAACTGCCCCGACTACCTTTTGGCCACTACACCATTAAAACAACATAATGGAGCCAGACCACTGCTGGGTATTGAAAGGAGGAAGACTGTACCCTGAATAAGCCACAGAAATTGCCTGCATATACAGGTAAGAACTGAGAGTGTATTTATGAGAATGGGGGGAAAGACTTCTAGATCAAGGGACTAAAACATGAAGTCATGAAGTTGAATAAAGGTTAGTTTGTTCTTGTGGGATCTCTCTTCCAGTTTATAAGATTTTACACTCTGGAAAAGGCCATTGAAGGTAGTGCTAGCAACTGAAAGCCAGTAGACAACAGTAAGTGGATTAGAAATACCCAAGCCACTGTGACTGGTAGTAGAAGAAAGACTCAGAGGATTTCATATGGTACAGTGAATATATTAGGCAAGGTTGGGATACCCAGAAGATGACTATACTGGTGGGTACTCCATTTTTCAAAACAACAAAGAATGTGTTGGTGGAAGACACCCCTGCATCACTGAGAAGCCCTGTTGCAGATGTTTTCTGAAGTCCATAGCTGCATTTACATAACTAAGCAATAGGATAGCAATAGGAATAACAGGCTCTGAAAGGATAGAGCCTAAAATAAAGTTGGGCACAATTGTTTATTGTCATAAAAAGCAGAAAGTCAGAGAGAAATCCAGGGATCTGACATAAATTTACGGAGATCGTTAATAGCACATGGTTTTACCTTTAAAGCTAAAGACAAATGATTCCATCTTGTAATGCTCACTACTAAGAAGAAATTGTGGCCCATTGTAGGTCTTAGACACAGCACATATCACACTTAAGGATACCGTTGAACCCTATATTGGGTGACATGTGAGGCTCCAGCTTTGAGGAGGGCTCAGGGCAAGTAAGGGCTTTGAAGCAAGTTCAGGTTGAGATGCAAGAGGCCCTTCCATTCCGACAGTGGACCCCATGGTTTTAGAAGTAACCATGTTGAGAAAAGACACAATGTATTTTAGAGCAAGGATCAAAGAAGAATGATAACGTAAACTTCTATTGTTCTCAAGCAACACTATTCAAACTGAAGCAGAGGATTAGATCCTTTTTAAAAAACTGCTGTTGGCATGAAAATTGGCTCTGGTAGAGATCAATTGCCTGATGATGGAGCACAAATTTACTGTGCAGACAGAACTACCATGAGCTACCTTTTTCAGACCCACCTAGTCACAGACTGAAGAGGCCCAGCAGTAATCAGCTGTAGTATGTAAATAATACATCCACTACTGAATTGGACCATAGGACTCAAAAGGTTGCATAGGAAGTGGCCTAGAAGTGGCCTCCCAATGTTATTTATCATTTTTCGCTCTAATCCTCTCCGTCAGATCACACAAACAGCTACATAAGAGATTCCTTAGAATTCACCAACAAAGAAGTGATAAATCTAAGATAACATATAGATTAATAAGCTCAGTACTTCATGCAAGCTGAAAATGGATGGCAGTTGCACTATAGCCCTACTCAAGGATGCCCTGGAAAGACAGTGCTGAGGAAAAATTTTCTAAAACTTTAAAACTCTAGGTAGTCCATCTGATTATCTACTTTTTTCTGGAGAGAGAGAGATTGAATTTACATGGATTCATGAACTGTTTGCTCAAGGAGAATGAAAGGAGATATATAGGAAGACTGGGAGAAGAATATTTGTAGAAGAGACCTATGGATGAAACTATGGGAATGTATATAGTGCGTGAAGATCTTGTTATCACATGTTAATGCAGAGAGCATATACCAGAATCAAGGCTCTAAATAATCTAATAACAAAATGACAGGTAGCACAGAGGAGACAGCTGGAGAAACAGTTTCAAATGATATCTTGAAAGGATGGGACACTGTCGACACTCTCAATCAGTCATCATCATACATTACTGCGTCTGCAGTAAGTAGAGTACATGAGCCCAGAAACTAAATAGAATTGACTATGACCTAATTAAATAATTTGTTATTTCCTTTCTTGCAGCTCTAGGTGTTACAGGTTTAAGTCCTGTCTTCCAAGATTGTTAAAAAAGTTAATCTCACATACGGCTATTTTTTTTTAATTGTGATTTGCCTGTGTGAACATTTCAAAGAATGCTCAGCAAAAATATACAATAAAATATGAGCATCTACTTACCTAAACCAATAATGCTCTAGAATAATAGATATCTCATAAAGACATGAAAACTATATTGGGTGACAATACTGTATAAGTAAATATAATGAGTGCAAGCAAATAAGTACTTTAAGAGAGATAGTATATTTGTGATAGTGTAACTCTTAGTTTTTCAAAACTAGTGTATCTCCTACTTAAGCCTCATGTAAGAATTTGGATAAAATCAAGCATAATACCCATACAAAGCTATTAAAAGTTAAATTATTTTTAATAAAATCTCCCAAATTGGGACTATGTCAAGAAAAATAATAGTAGTTTATTGACTTCCCCGAGCCCACACCCCATTCTGTATTTGTGATTCTCTTTTTGTATTTTGCACTTGACCCCAGGGGAGTGGAGCTGGCTGGCATTGGGCCACTCCCCTCCCCACCATGGTTCTGCACTGTCACCAATAAAAAGCTCTTAAAAAAAAAAAAATGCCTTATGCTTACCTGCCCATACTTCCCTTAATTCTCCAAATTTTATACATTTATCTGATTAAACATAAAATTACATATAAGATTATGTATATTGTTTTAGGTTTCAAGGTGAATTTCTTTGGAATTTTTTTCTGAGTTCAGTTTAAGCTGATTTGCATGTAAACATTACTTTGAAGGCAATCAGCTTATTTTGGTACATTGTTCTGAGGAGGGTAAAATTACTTTGGCCTAAGGTAACAATAAAGGTTTATTAACAAATTAGATGAGTTTGTATGGTTTTCATTTTTGTTTTCACTTGGAGAATGATGAAGAGTTGAAAGAATGACTTTATTCTTTAAATTCTATAACTGTCCATGGAGTTACATCAGAATAGGTGGAACCAGTCTATGGAACCTCTAGCTACAGAGGTTTAAACTATTTTTTTTCCTTAATTTTGATAGAATTAATCTGGGCTGAGAAAGTTCTATAATGCCATTACTTTGATATATCTGGTGAAAATATGTAAATATAAAAATTTAGCACCTCGCCAGTAAGCTTAGTCTATGTAGTATTAAGTCTCAAGATATTTGGAAATATGTGATGATTGACTGACATTTTCATTTTTCAACAATAAATTCTGGCAGAATGTTGACCCAGCATTCATCTAAAGAAGCCTTATTTTCTGAACTAGAATCTTATTTTAGAATGATTGGCATATCTTAAAATTAACACATTTTTGAACTGCTGTTTTACTGACCTGTGAATTTGAAAAAAAAGAATAAAAGAAGTGATCATAAAGATACACACACACCAGATTAAATGCTTACTATATAAGTAAAAACTAACCTTTTTATAATTTAAAATATCATAAACCATTTTGTCGTTATTCTATGGTATTTACAAAAAAAACTTATAGTTATGAAATCTGTGGCACATGACTTTAATTGGAGATTTAAAAAAATTAGACCTTTTATCATTAGATTTAGTTTTATTTTGAATTAAAGAGAATAAAATGAACTTCTGTTGAGACATATTTTGCTAGAGACTAACACCATATGGTAGGAATTTTGGTCTTCTCAGCAGAAATATAACTCAAGGCTTAGGACTTTAGTATGGAAGTTATTCAATAAGTATTAATAAAATGAATAAATGAATAAGAGGAGTTTTGGACATCATAACTAATAGAGATTGTGACATCACCTTTCAAAAGATTCTGAAAATCCAAAAGTATACCCTAAATGAAATGAACTGCCTGTGTGGGGTCAGCTTTAGTTCATGAACAGAACAATGAAAGAGGATGGAGTATGAGGAAAATTTAAACAGATTGAGTGGAGTAGAGAAGCAGGGGAGATGTAGATTTGTTAGTGAAAAACATTTACTTAAGTCTTAGTGCCAGAGAAGATTACTCCTTACTTTGGCAGCTAGGGGTATCCTAATCTTTGCTGCCAGCTTCAAATCAATGGATTCTAAAGAGAGTAATATTAAAAACTATTCCTGACATTTTATACAGACCCTTTAAACAATCCTTCCACCTAAACAAACCCTTTTCAGGAATCTAAACCAGTCACCAAGAATCACAAACCACCTGAGAAAAATAAATAGCATGAAGGAAAAGGAACAAAGAAACAAAACCCTAACTTCGAAGAGAAGACAAGAAAAAAAAAAAATTAGAGAACAGAAGATATTCAGAAAAACCTACGTATTAAGTAAGATAAAGTTGAGAGATTATTGTATCCACAAAACAATGATGGACATTATAAAAATAAAGCAATGGGAAAAAATTATATATATGGAGAAATTTTACTTAAATTAAATATAATCAATATAAAAATAAATAATGAGGTGGAATAAGTGAAACTCATTTGAAAAATTAAAAGACAAAGAGGAGGAAATTACAAAGACAGAAGAAATTGTGAATGTGCTAAAAAGTTAGAAGACATAGAAGATTAATCAGGAGAGCAAATATAATTTTAATAAAGATAAGAAGGCTATGAAAGGAGAAGGATCGAGTACATAATAGATGATTTTTCTGAGCTGAGCAAAAGCTTGGATCTTCAAATTGTAGGAATCCACAAGCCTAACAGAATGAGTGAAAAAGTTCCCCACACAGTCTCATGTAGGTGAAAATCTTCAGAAATATTAAGTGGTAATACATGCTAATCTTTAAATGTGTGTCAGGAACTCTTCTTGAAGCTTTTTAGGAATTTAACTATTTAAACCTAACGAATATGTGCAGAAATGTTATTTTATTTCCACTTTTTAGCTGATGTGAAAGCTGTTACAAGAGAAACTGTAAATTGCTTAAGGGTAGAGATTTGAACTCAGACTTTCTAGATATAGAAATGGGCTTGAAAACACTAAACTGCTTTAAGAGCAGGAAAATATCTGAAAAAATAGGAAGGAAAAGTATGTTGATGTCTCATTAGCAAATTGAATGAGGAAAGACTATGGTGCAAAATTCTCAGATTTTGAGGAAAAGTTATTTTAAGCCTAGCCAATCCACTATTTGAAATGTGACCTGGACATGTCTACTATTAATTAAGATATAATAATAACAGCTTAGAACTTATAAGGAATCGGAAATTTAAAGTAAGAAATTAAAAACCTATAAATCTTCTCTGAAAGAATTGTTACTGAAAAAATGTACTAGAGCCAAAGGAAAAAATACAACAAATATATAAAATTTTAAAAATAGCCAGTAAAATACCTAGTTAATATTGCATCAGTAATAATAATGCATATGCAATGTGTATTATTTATGTGTATGTAATATATGATGATGTATAAATAATGCATAAATAAATGTTTATACATAAATAAAACCAAAAAAATACATATTATCATCTGCAACAAAAAATCCCAGGTGAATTCAATAGGGGAAATATGAGAGGCAGAAGAAATGGTATGCTGATTTCTATCTTCAAAGGAAAGAATATGGTTAGGAGTAAGAGGAGGAAGGGATATACTGATTAGTCTTGAAGGTTTATAAAATACTATGGGTGTTTGAGAAATTAACCATTAAAAAACAGTTATGGGATGTGAAATAATTAAATTTTCAAAGTAAAATTTGTTGATGTTCAGATTATAAAACAAGCAAAATATCCTACAATCTATTTACCTTTAAGAGATTTATCTAAAATAAAATTTAAAAAAATGTACAGGAACAATAAAAGATATACTACACAAGTGTTAATGGAAACAAAGTTATTGTTACAATATTGATAACAAGGAAAATAGAATTCAAGTCCAGAGTAAAATTACGCATTAATAAAAGGTAAAACTCGTCAAGAAAATATAAATCATTAGCCTTTAAACATGTAATATTAAAATTTCCAAAAATAGGAAGCAGAAGCAGAAAATGAGAAATGAGAAATTCCAGAAGCACTTTGGTAGAGTTCAACACAGAATTCTTAGAAATGAGTAAAAGAACAAAATAATAAATAAGACAATAGAGGATTTGAATGTCATCATTTAGATATTTTCAGTCGCTTTTCAACAAAGTTTTATTGAGTGTTCACTATGTGATTATTACTCTTCTGAGTGTTCATGACTTATAACAGTTAAAAAAAGACTTAATCCTGAGGATTTTACATTCTTATGAAGGAAGACAAACAATTAAAAAAAATATGTTATTTATTATAAGATGGTAAGTATTCGGAGAAAAATAAAACAAGCAATGGGAAAAGTAAGTCTGGGTGAGCGAGAAAATTGCAATTTCACATAGGGTCATTAGTAAAGGCCTTCCCAAAAATGAGACATATTCAGTAAATACTTGAACGACGAGTAGGGTGAAAGCTAATGGGGGATTTTTAGTAGAACAGTATCATGGTCTGACTTACATTAAACACTATGACTGGATAATTTGCTGAAAAAAAAAAAAGTACTGAATGGAGCTAAAAGTGAAAAAATGGAGACTCACTGGGAGCCCATAGCAATAATTCAGACGAGTCATGTTGGTGGCTTGGACCAGCATATAGCCTTACAAGTGGTTAAAAATGGCCAAATGTTGGATCTACTTGGAAAGTAAAACGAAGGTGATATACTGATAGGATAGGCAATGCGCTTGATTTTCCATAGCTATATGTTTGTTTATATCTTTAATTCCTATATCTATACCTGACTATCAATCAAAATTTTGTAATTAATTAAGAAATTCAATTTATCTTTAAATATTTATAAAATGCAGATAAAGAAAATAAATAATGTATTATATGAAACTGAAATTCTTTATAAATTCAAAAAATTATTTTTATAACAACTTACATCTGGCATCACGGTTAAAATTAAAAAGTAAAACACCAATTGGCAAAAATTATTTTAAAAGCACTGAGCTCAATAATTTGGAGATTAAAGATAAAATAAAAATATATATGTAATTATTTAGAAATGAGTGCAATGAAACTACTATACAACAAAAACTTTGAGATACAGCTGAAGAAGTAGAGTACAATTTAGTGATACATTAACTTCTTTCAAAATAAGAAAGACTAAAACTAAACTTTCATAGAAGAAATATTTTAAAAGAAGAGCCAAATAAAGACATGGTAAAAGAAAAACATAATTAAATATTTACAAATAAAATAACTATTGTAACAACTATTTAAAAATATTGATATAACTAAAAGCTGGTTATATGTAAAGGCCCATAAAATTAAAAACAATAATAATTTGAAAATGTTTTATTTCTGCTGAAGAATAAAATGATAAAATAAACAAACAACAATTTAAAATAAAGAGGAGTCATAATTCTAGATACATAACAGATAAAATAATTAAAAGAAAACACTATGTACAAATTAGCACCCTGTATTTGAAAATTTAACTCAATATGAGTTCTTCATATAATGTCAACATTATTGAATTGAAGGAAATAGAAAACGAAGACATAATAAAATTAAATATGATCAAATATCCTCGTGTTAGGCAGACTAATGGCCTTTCAGAAATGTTCACCACCTAATCCCTGGAGCCTGTGAATATTTTATATTACAAGGAAAAAATGAATTAAGGTACCTGATGAAAATAAGTTTTCAAGTCAGATGACTTTTGCAATAGAAAGGTGATCCTGGATTATATAGGTACACCCAAAGTAATTATAAGAGTCCTTAAATGTGACAGAAGGATGCAGAAAAGTCCATGCTAAAGTGAAAAAATATTACACCAGCTGTTGTTGGCTTTGAAGTTGGAAGGGGACCATGAACCATGGAATGCAGGTAGCCTCAAGAAGCTGACAAATACAAGGAATCAGATGCTCCTCTGGAGCCAGAAGGAACACAACCCTTAATTTTAGCACATGGGGTTTTAAGCCATTAAGTTTATGGTATTCTGTTACAGCAGCAATAGGAAACTAATGTAACCTATAACAAAGCATCAAGTCCATAGGAGTAGAATATAAATCTTATTATACACACGGGATAGCTAAATAACAGATTATGTAATTTGTTTCAAAGTCTGGCAAAAGCTGGATAGCAGTTATGTATTCTAAAATAATATTTTATGAAGTAATTGTAACATTAAACCTGACAAATTGACAATAACAGATAAAGGAAAAAAGAAAGAAAGGGGGAGAAGAAGCAGAGGAACAGGAGATAGAGTGGGGAAAAGAAAAAGGAAGAAAGAAAAAGTATTTGTTAAGATCTCTAATAAATATAGTTGAACATTGAATACATCAAACATATTTTACAACAAAAGTGCAAAGATGTTTTGACATTCAGAACTTAATAAAATTCACGGCATAAAAGGTAAAGTATAAAACAATTTCAAATTGACATAAGCTATTAATAATTTCTACACACACTGCTGAAATTAGACAAAAAGAGTTAGACACACAAGAAAATATCTACATCAAGGAATATATGAAAAAAAGGAAGTTACAACCACCATTAATTATAATGGTAATATAGTAAAAAATTTCCACTGAAATCTAGAACTAGAGAAACTAGTGACTGCTATTACCGCAAGTATGAATTATTTTACTAAGGATCTTTGTCAATGAAATAAGACAGGATAAATTATAAAGATTTATAAATTTGGAAGAAAGTCAGGAAACTGTTATTATTTGAAAAGGATATGACCATTTACATAGAAAAAATTTATATTAAAGATAATATGGAGTTATTGGAAAAACCTATTTATAAGTAAATTAAAAACATTCCAAATAACATAATTAAAAAACAAAGGATATGAACTGGAAATAGATATAATAAAAATAAATGATTAACAATTATACAAAAATATTTTGATTTTTGACTTTCTAGTATTTAGAGAATTTAATTAAAATGGAGTAGTTTTCACACAACAAAGTGACAAACATTAAAATTTTAATGGGCTTACTCATTTATAAGAGTGTAGTATAATGCATACTGATCCCTGATGGAAATTTATATCCTAAACATTGATTTGTAAAATAATGTGTACATTTCAATATGTCCATATCGTAAGCCATCATTTAAAAACTTTTTAAAATTTAATCAGATTTATAAGAATTGACATAGAAACACGTTTAAGTAAATCAAAACAAGTGTAACCTCGGAACCAGCTCAAAATGATTTTACTCTGTTTAACAAGATATTGAGTTGCTTTTCAGAGACAATAAATCACAAGTCATGCTGCTAAAGCATGCACAAAGGAGAGAACTTTGACCTCCAGTTGCACTCAGAACCAAAGTCACTTCTCCCGTGGAACCAAAGGACAGGGATGTATCTGAACTTGAACACCAGAATCCTTTCAGAAGTAGAGGGTCCATTGTCCAGGAAAATCCTGTCTTGACACCCAAGCTCCAAGGTCCTCCAATTAAAATTTGCCCTGCCAGTGCTTCCACATACCTGTTCCTCCTATACCCTTAAAATCCTGCCGGAACCCTAGATGGGGGATGGGGGGGTCAGGTTTTTGAGCATTAGCTTTCCATTCTCCTGAGTGGTGCCATTTAGAATAACATAGCCAATCTTTATCCACTGCAATTCTTGGTGTTTAGTGTTAGTCTCTGCTACTATCAGGTGGATGAAGTTTTTCTGTCCTATAACACAAGTTTAAAAAATGTGTGTATATATATACATGTAAATTCATAAAAATGATGCTATATAAAAATATATAGAAAGCTATAAGTGATTATGAATATAGAAAAAAACTGAAGAATACACAAAAGTGTAATTATAAATGAGGAAGGGAATTAAAGGGAGGAAATGAGCAAAAGAGATTTTGATTTTTTTGTTTTACTTTATGTAACTCCCTACTATTTGCATTTTCTTCAAAAGGATTGATTTTGTATATTTTTGGTTTAATAGGAAATTAATTTTTAAATATAGCTAACATTGTACTGGAGTTCATGGTCCAATTATGAGAAGAGAGAACATTCTAAGTATATAATAGAAAGAATTTAATACAAATATTTGGTTACAGCAATCATGGAAGAGCTAAGCAACCAATAGGAGACAGTGAGGCAACTAGAGATTTGTAAATAGAGGACATTACATACTTAAAATGCCCAGAAAAAAAGGCAAGAGTGGTATTACTGGATCACAGGGAATGGAGTCACTCTGCAAAAGCTACAATTACAAGAGAGTTTGGTGATGTAGAGAAGACATCACACTGCTGTAGATATTGCCTGAGGCATAAAAATTATAAATGCCTAGGTTTGTTCTCTTTGTCTCTCTGAATATGAATGCCATTGGCTGAAATATAGGTGACATCAATTGAAGAAGTTACTTGAGAAAGGACTCTAGAGATCATTCCACTGAAACTCCTAGCAAAGCATTGGAAGGACAAGGAAAAGATCTGAGGGTAAACTAGCTCTGGACTGACTCAAATACTTATAATGTCCTAATTAATTTTTATGATAAAATATCTTTAATAATTTTGCAAACTAGCATTTATATTCAAAATCTAGTAATAGATGTGCAGAATTTTCAACTGGAAAAAAATTCTAGTTAGGATGTCAAAGAACATTGTCTTCATTAAGAGTTCTAATATACAGTCAAAATAGATTATAGGTGTTAATTATGTGCATATCGGTATGATTTTTGCTCTTCTGCTTTTCTAATATGGAGTGAGAGTTGGACATTTCTGCCACACACACACACACACACACACACACACACACACAAAAAGCTTTTTATTTAATTCGTTCTCAGAAGTTGAGAATTCTAATTGTATAAGAGCTGGCAATGATTTCAGTTAAGTAGACATTTTATGCATTTTTGCTTGATTCACACTACTGAAATTTCTGATTTCCCCCAATCCAGGGTTAAATTGTTATGCAAATCATTTTGTGAGAAAACTTCACGAAAAGGCCATCAAATGTTTCAGGAGGAAATAACAGGCTCTTAAAAACCAAGGAAAGGCTGATGGAATCTGGGGAATGCTCCCTTGACTAGGCTATTTTATTGGATTCTGAAGAACTTTTAAGAACTATAGCTGAATTGCTTCAAAGTGAGTAGAAAAAGAAGAAAGAAAAAAGTCATTTTGAAGAGACAAATGTAATAACTTGTTCATTAATTCTCCAGAAACTACAATCAAGGCTATCCTTTTGAACCCTGAACATTTTAGGCTAGTAACAGCTGTTTATATCCTGCTTTGTGATGTGATGAGTAAAGGCTTTACATGAGATAGTCCAATCAAGAAATGCTTTGGGTGATTTCCTATGACTGTAACTAGGAGCTATTGTAAGTCTTCATTAATCTCTGCTTCCACTGCACCATGCAAAATTCAGCCCGTAAGGGAACGTAGGACTAATTTTTATAATCATCATTTTCATGTGATATTTCTTTATAGAAGAATCAGCATGCAAATTTTCAGCCTTATATTCAAGATTCATTATAGCTTTGAGGAAAAGAGTGAAGAAATAAAATGGAGTCACTATAGCCAAGCTGCTAAGTTACTAAAACCAGGTAGGTAAAGCCATGAGGAAATGATTGTATTCTTGCTTCAACTAGCTTGGGAATTTAACTTAAACCTATAACTTTCTATTTATGCCTTAATATATATACATATATGTGTATTATATAAATAATAGACACATATAATATATGCATATTATGTATATCATATATGTACATATATTCATAATATATGCATATATGCACATACACACATATATACATCTGCGTGTGTGTGTATGTGCATATATACACACGTATATGTATATATAGTCACACACATATATGTATATATGTGTGTGCATATATGCATGTATTATGAATATATGTACATATATGATATGAATACATGTACATATATGACATATTATGTACATATTATGTACATATGTACATATGTACATATTATGGATATATGTACATATATGATATAAATATATGTACATATATGACTATATATATATATATATATATATAGTCACCAATATAACCTTCTGATAATCCTTGAAGGAAGGATATTTATGTGTCCGGACCCCACCAGACAGTCATTATCCAGACCACCTGACATTCATTATCCACATGATTAGATATCTGGAAGATTACCATATCTGACCAATCTTATGCAGGACAAGGCAAATTTCCCTGAGTAGAGGTGGGGGGAACTGTAACCCTGTACTGAGAGAAAGTTCTTGGCTGAGAGCAAGAAAAAATTCAGACATACCAGAGTTAGAATCAAAAGGACAGTTTATTAGAGAAGGGATAACTCTCCATAGATAGACCATGGTCTCTCAGAGGCAGAGTGAGAGAACCTAAGAGAGACTCAGAGAGAGAAAAACAAAAACAGTGACACTGAGAGAGATAGAGTAAAGACAGTGAGAGAGACTGAGAGAAAAAGACACTAAGAGGGACCTCAAGTGTTTAAGGAATTCAGTTTATATACTATTCTTAGTTTCTATGAATTGCAGTTTAAGGACTTTGTTTACCCATTTTTTTCTTTGACAGTATGGGCATAGAGTATGAAAAGATGAGTATGTAGCGTGAAAGCCCTGCTGGCAATTCCCAGCCTCTGATCCATAGGTTCTCCATAGTTTCAACCATAGGAAATGAATGATTTTATTATGAATAGGGCAAAACTTAAAGATTCTGTTTTCCTATTTTCCTTTCATGGTATGGGTAAATAGTTTGTTAGCAATCCCAGCAGAAATCTTCCTTCGTTGTAAATGTTTCCTAGTCATCTGACCATATGACTGTCAGCATATTGCAGTCTCTGAATGTAGTTTGATTTAACACTAGTTCTCTTGTCTATATGAAATCCAGAGGCTAAGAACACAGGACTGATATTCTTCTTAATAATGTATATTACCCCTCTGGATGTAGGTATTTTGGTGGGATTATGCCAGAACTATTTATATTTTATATAAAAAACATTGTCTCACTTCCTCTGGAGCTGAAATAAGTTTTTGGCACCATTTCCAATCTGCCTATTTACATACTAAATCTTGTATTTTTAAAAAATTACTGTAGTTTTTTCTAAATGTTGACAACTTTCCATATTTTCTGATGTTTATGTAAGAAGAATAGTTTGTTTTAGACTTTCAACAATAATAAACAGTAATTCAATAATTCAATAAAATAATTCAATCATACATGGAAAAAAATAAATCATCTAATATAATAAATCTTTGTAGTTTATAAAACATTTTTATACATGCATTTTCACTTGTTTCTCCAAATTCATTTGTAAGGTAAGTTGGATGGGGGTGGATACAAGGCTATCTGGAGAAGATTTGACAAGAAGTAGCATATTAGAGAAATCCTGAGGAAGGATCCTGAGGATGACTTTTGATAGAGTACAACATTCTTCTTCCCTTTCCCTTTGGATTAAGAAAAAAGAAAAAATAAGAGTTAATAATCTCTAACTTTCCTAGTGCTTAGAAGGGTTAAGATCCAAGAGAAAAACTATAATGAAAGCAGAATTTAAGGCAAGAACTTTATGTGAAGGGGCTACCCCCTGATTGATAGGGAGGAAATAGCTACAAAACCCAGAGAAATTCCCAGGTATACATAGAAAAGAGTGTACTCTGAGTGTTTATTCAAAGAACTAAAATAAGTTTAGAAGAAGGAAGATGTGGGAATTTCCTTAGTTATACAGTTATAAAGGAGAGAAAAATGTACATGTTCCATGTTTTAAAAAAAGTGAAGAAAATCCATTTTTACCTGCATTTTTACCTGCATTAACAATCATCCCTTATAACCTCTTACCCCTTCAAAATCTTGGCTTTCAATCAGAAAATGGTATATTGATACATTTTACCTCATTTTGTATGAAAGCAAATATAAAAAGACACTGCTGCCCTGTGATGACTTCTTATACAATTTAGAAATACCCTTCTTTCTATGCTTTTCTTCCCAGAAACACTCTTTTAGCCAGATTCTTTATAAGAACAGCTGCATTAGTGTTTGCTCAGGTATATAATTTAAAAATAATATTCAGAATATTTCTGAGAAAGACATTTTTAAAACATTTATTTTAGGTGTCTAGAGTCTATGATCCAAGTACAGAACAGTGGATGCCAAGAATTCTGTCAAGAGAAATGAGGAAGCTACCTGTGATGGGCATGAATCAGGTACAGAATAAAACCTTCACCAGGTACATGAACCTTAGCCCTGTGATCACGCAGACCTTGGTGGTGCAAGTATGTATAATAATCATCATGAAGTAAACATAAAGGCAACTTTTAAAAAATAACGGTGGTGTAACGCTGAATCTAAAAGATATGTTTTTCTTTCCCTTTCTTATGAAGATAGCCTGGCTCCAGAAAAGGAGATATTTGAACATCTGACCCATTGAAAGGGAAACATACAGGAGAGTTATAGCTCTTTATTCAGTAAAATATTTATTATCTATTAAATGTATGTCATATGTGGCAGTATTTTATGCACAGAAGTATAGAAAGGAGATTTGTGTAACAGAATTTTGGACACAAATAGAAATAAAATTAAACAGACACAAAAACTGCAAAAAAATAGAATAAACAACTCCATGCTTATAGGGCACAATGTCTACAATAAAAGGAATAAGCTTGAATTAATTGCATAACTATAGAAAGAGAAATTGACAGTACTAATACCTGAAGTAACTAATAAATCTGAATTCAGTGAGGCAGAATAAACTACTTTGTTCTGTGTGTTGTATTCTAGTTTTAAAATAATATTTTCCTCAGAATTTTAGTACATTTAGTCTTTCGGCCTTTGGTATTGCCTTAGGGAGGACTAATGCCATTCATTTTCATTCTTCTATTTTTATAGTTTCATTTTTCTTTCTCTGAAAAAATTTATGTTTTTCTGTTTTTCTTTATCCCTGGTGTTCTGAATTTTTGCAATGTGGGTCTATTTCATGCATTGTATATGTCATATTTTGTCTAGAAAACTAATATTTTTAAAATATACAGTTTTCACTTTATAATTTCTGTGAAAATAGGTTTACTTCCCCTTTTTTGTTTATTCTTTGTTCATTTTGTCCAAGATATTGGATATCTTGGATTGATTACTTAATTTCCTTATCTTTATCTCTTGGTTTATGTCATCTTGACTTTTTCCTCTTATTTTTTCACAAATATACTCATTTCTAACTCTGCTGTGTAAATTTTTGTTGGTACTATAGTATATTTTAACTTTCAAAAACTCCTATTTTATAATTGTCCTTTTTATGGCACCCCATTCTTATTACATGGTTTCAATAACTATCTTCTCATTTCTCTGAAGATATTTATTCAAGTTTTAAAGTAATCTTTCGATATTTGCATTTCTGTTTCTTTTTCATTGCTTTATTTTCTATGTTGTAGTCATTTCTGTAGAATGGCTAAAATCTAAAACCAACTGAAATACCAATTGCTGGTGAGGATACAGAGCAACAGAGACTCATTCATCGCTAGTGGAAATGCACAATGGTTTAGTTACTTTTGATGATAGCTTGGCAGTTTCTTACACGGCTAGATGTAGTCTTACCATATAATCCATCGACCTCGCTCCTATGTTTTTACCCAATTAATTTTAAAATTTATGTACATAATAGCCCATACATGAGTGCTTATAACAATTTTTTTTATAATTACCAAAAACCAGAAGAAAACAAGATGTTCTTCAATAGATGAATGAATAAACAAACTATGGTGCATCCATACAATGGAACACTATTTAGAGATAAAACGTATTAAGCTAACAAGGAATGAAAAGACATGGATAAATCTTATTGCTGAGTAAAAGAAGCCAGTCTGAAAAAGTATGATTTCATTTAATAACATTTTGGAAAAGACCAACCTACTGAGATGATAAACAAATTAGTGCTTGCCATGAATCCAAAATAAGGGAGACTTGAATAAGTAAAACATGGGAGATTTTCAAGACGGTAAAACTAATTTTATATGATATTACAATGGTTGGTACATGACACTATGCATTTGTCAAAACCTATAGGTGAACCTTAATTTATTTACATTAAAAAAAATTTATTTAGAAACTTAAGGAATCTCAAGATGGAATACAGAATGGAACAAAATAATCTCATTGGATTACACATGGATGAAACAGCTCATTGAAGAGGTTAGGCAAAAATGATGCAGATCTAAGAATCTTTGGAAATGAATAGAATTTGTAAGACTAAAAGCAAAAGGAACTGAATATAAACTCTGTACACAAGCTGATAAACTTGTTTTCACAGGAATGTGGGTTAATAATTCTGAGATCACTATATATTATAAAAGAATGTAACATTTAAGCAAATTCATAGCGGATGGTGGGAACCAGGTTTCTCACTGCTGATTAGGAAGTTTCAAATAAATGAGGAGTGAAAGTTAGAATGATCCATGTGGTAATAATTTAGATTTAGAAAAATCAGCATGAACTCATGTTTAGGTTAGTGCAGACACAGATGGTTAAGTATAAAAATATTTATATTTATGTACGTAAATTGTTAATATATGCACATATATTTTCTCTTGCTTTATCAACCGAGAGGGCCTAGAAGCCACTAATGAAAATAATTTCATTAAGAACAAGTATATGAGGAAAAAAAAAAAAGAACAAGTATATTGGGAGCTTGGATCTTATTTACAAATACTGTTATCTAGAAAAAGGACCGGGGTCCTAAGAAATGTTGAGCCTAGGTCTGAAACAGGGTATATACAAGATAAATTAGTTAGGAGCATCTTCTAGTGTTAGAAATTTATTAAGTGTTTAAAACACACACACACACACACACACACTTATGGGTGTATGCCAAAGGGACACAGGAGCCATCTGAGAGTTCTCAATGGCAAAAATTGGAACAACTTGAGTAACAAATTAAATAAAGTACTACTGAATTATAAAACAAAGTATAAAAATTCATGAATCCATATTACTATACGTAAATGATTAAGCAAATAAATGAGAAAGAATAGACCAATGTTCCATGTGGAACAATTCTAAATAATTTATCTAGATTCCGCTTACAAGGAGGTGGACCATAACTCCTCATGCCTTAAATTTTGGGATGCACATGATGACTTCTTCTCACAGAGTGCAGTATGAAAAGAAGAAAAAAGAATGACTTTGTAGTGAAGAAATCTGACAGTTACTATCTCAGCCAGGTAATTGAAGTTAACTTCAACAATAATAAGTCCTGTTGATAGTATGCACATTTGGTGTGTTGTGATGAAAATGGCATTTCACTTTTGTGGTCTTCCTCTTCAAAACACACATCCCAGTCCAGTCACAAGAAACACATCAGACAAAGCCCAGTTGAGGAACATTCTACAAAATTCCTGGTAAGTTCTCATCAAAAGTGTCGAGGTCATCAAAAACAAAGCCTGAGTAGCAGTCGTGACCTAAGCAGGCATGATGACTAAATGTAATATGATATCCTGGATAGAATCTTGGAATAAAAAATAAAATATTAGGTAAAAACTAATAAATCTGCATAAAATATAAAGTTAATAATAACATATCAATATTGCTTTATTCTATATAAAAATGCTAAGCCAATGTAAAAAGTTACTAATAGTAGCAACTGGGTTCTGGCTATATGGAAAGAGTAGATCTTAAAATTTCTCATCACAAGAACAAAATGTAACTATTTTGAAGTAATGAATGTTAATTAAACTTCTTGTGGTATTCATTTCACAGTACATGCATATATTAAATCATTATGTTATATACCTTAAACTAATACAAAGTTATATATCAATTATATCTTAATAAAACTGGAGGAAACAATCAAGATCATTTTTTTCCCATCTTGGTATCTAGGCCATTCCCAGATCCTGCAACATGGGGAAAAGAATCCTGTGCTATATAACTATTTTTCACATGAACTATCAATTATTCTCTTTTGATTTTAGACTCACTCTCAACCCTGCTTTTCTATACCAAGTGTTTCTAATTTCTGAGAATTCATGAGAGATAACTTGCGTTTTGTGGTTTCTCCTCTTATATATCAGTTTTTTAGTATGTGCGAAGTCAGTTACTACTCATTTATTTGCCTTTTAGTTTCAAATTGTCATTGTTATATTCTTTTCTTGTCATTTTTAACACACATCATTTTTTCTTACCTAATTATGGCATTTTCTATTTCTTTACTATTATTCAAAGAAGAAAAAGATAGATAAATTCACATATTCAATACAAATGATATAACTGTTGGTTCTTAGGTTTGTTTTTAAATTTTCAATGTGCATTGGTATTACGTTAACATTAAACTGTGTTTTACTTGGCATAGGTTTAGCTTCTCTTGGCAAATAATTTAATTATTATTTTTATAAAATTATTCAGGAAATATTTTTATTCATTGAACAAATATTTATCTGAAAATTTTCTGTAGATCATGCATCATAGTGTAAATGCCTCTCAGGCTACATTAAAATATTTATATTTTAAGTAAAGCAAGAAACTATAAATGGTTTCAAGTATGTCTAATTTCAATATGATAATGATTTCTATTGAAATGTATGTCATTTCAGCTGCTGGCTATAAAATGAACTATAAGAACATAATATTCGCAACAGAGAGACCAGATAAAAAAGTAATTTCTGTAGTGGAAATAAGTGAAGATTGTGGATTGGACAAGAATGTTGTTAAAAAGTATGACAGGAATGATGGACTTACTTGAGAAATAATTTGAAGGTAAAATTATGGGAATTATTGATTGAAACTAAGGAGTAAGCAAAATGAAGAAAACAACTATAATCACTAGTTTTCTGGCTTAACTATAAAGAAAATCTTTACTGAGATAAGACAACTTGGAGGAGAATTGCAAGGGCCACATTTTACATGTGTGAAATTAATACTATCTCTAGGCCATGCTTACATCTGTATAATAATCTTATAAGTATAGTTTACTCCAAGTGAATTTATTAATTGTCACTGAGCTAGATGTGTCTGAAAGATGAATAAAACACATCGCTTACCTTCAAAAAGATCAACAAATTCTACTGCAATTACTCAAGTAGGCCCTGAAATCTATTGCAGAGGTCCCCAACCCCTGGGCCTTGGACCAGTCCCGGTCAGTGGCTGTTATGGAAACCAGGATGCACAGAAGGAGGTGAGAGCCAGCAAATAAGTAAAACTTCATCTGTATTTGCAGTTGCTCCCCAGCCATCACCACCTCAGCTTCAACCCAGATCATTAAGTATTAGATTCTCATAGGAATACCGGTCCCTGGTGCCAAAAAGGTTACACAGTGTGGATCTAGTATGATGAAATTTAAAAGAACAATGTAGGAAGGCAAAATAAAGCATTTTGCACCAGCAACTAACAGTTATTTAACTCCCACAGCGTTTACCAGTTAATTCTATATATTTTTCCCATGTAGGAGAAATGCTAGGTTGTTAAAGTGAATCAAACTTCCAAAATAATCCTCCAACACACATAGACACAACACACACACGTATACAAGTATTTGCCCCCTAAGTTTCCTTGGCGACATTGTGAGAGAAACAATTGGGGCTTCATGTAAAGCAATGAATGCTCTTTTATGACAACCATGAGCAGTATTTATTGCCTAGAATGGATTTTCAGTAGAAAGTCTGATTGTGATTGCAGCAATAAGCAGATATTGAGCACAGCAATTTTTCATGAAAGTATTTTGCCAATTTTTGACATGCTGTTCTCCAAAAAGGGTTTATCACTTTTATTTTTAGTTGCAATTGAACATTCTCAGAATGGCACCCAAAACTGAGCTGCAATTCTTCATTGAGCAACTAATAATTCCCCTGGTGGCGCTTGGCAGAGGATACCATCACTACTTGCTGCTTACAAAGTCAGTATAAGAGACAATAAGCAAAAATATTTATAAACCAAAAAGAAAGACAAAGTCCAAAGGTGCAAACTGAGGAGTGCTTTCCTACTTGGAAATATTTGTTTTCTATGGCATGCCTCAACTATGAAAATACACCAGATGACTGCCCTTATTGTTAAGAATACATATTTAAAAAATCATATTAGTCCCTAAGGTTTTATTCCTGTTTTCATGCTCGTATTTTATTTTCACTTTTGGCAAAAATGACAAAGTTAAAAGAAAAAGTGTGTGTGTGTCTTTAGTAATAATATATAAGAGCTGAAGAGTATTACCACTTATCAGCTCCAATAATATGAAGCAGAGGAAGATACATTTTATTGAGCAATATGTTTTTATTTCAGGTGGTGAAATCAACTCAAATCAGTGTTATTTGTACTGAACCATCTTCCATTACTTAAGCCAATACTTGAAAGAAGGTTATGACACTGTAATGAGGTAATTAGACATGATGATTCCTATTAACATAATCATCACTCCTGCAGAAATAGGTTTCTTTTGTTTGTTTATAATGTTAGAATGCCTCTGGTGGAATTTTTGGAGGGTAGAGGGCTCTCCAGATAAGCAACTAGATCTGGAGATAGAGCTGCTCTGGACTTGGTTCCCTGGGTTGTCAGCCTGTATTTCCTCATCTATTAAATAATAGCTTCCTAGATGGTAATCTTCATCCCCAATTAATATAAAGGATCTATGTAGTCTTGAATATATCTCTGTTAGTCTATTGAGGTTAGGAAATGAGAAGAATGTAATTGCAGAGATATTTCAATAAACCTCATTTCTTTGATGTTTGTGGGTATATTGAAGCTCATAAGCTGGTAAGAATCACAATAAAGTGATTGGACAACTCAAGACAAAGTTAATAATTGCATCATGCAACCATTAAGAGCTCTTGAGATTTTTGGAATAATCTAGTAGTTGAATTTTTAATTTTTCAAACTAGGAGGTGGGTGTTTTAAGCAGTATTAGATTTATTACTGGCAAATAACAAATCTCTTAAAATATGTTAATGAGAAGAAAGGAAATTTAGTAATTTTTGTAGTCTTTGAGTTCGTTGCCTTGTCTTATTTGGAGGAAATACATGTGGGTTGTCAGCAGAGTGATTTTTTTCTTTTCTGTTGTACATAGAAGTCATGGAAGTTTTATTATACTCCATTAAAAAAAAAAAACAACAGAAAATACAAGTGATATTTGTCATTGGAATAATAATTTCCATCCAGGTTGGCTAGCATATTTGTAAAAAATATCAGCATCAATCACTGGGCTTATAATGAACTGATTATAAATAAAATACTATTTTGCTGTGGCTTTGAATTTTCTTGATTATGTAATGATTGTTAATTCAGTAAAAAGCCCTCTGAACTAGATATACTAAAATATATAAAAATTATTTCCACACTCACAGGAAAAAATATTTATTGAAATTCCTCATGTTTGAGCCATAGAAACTTTCAGTCCTGGACAAACATGGTGCTAATAATTCTATTAAAATATTTTCTCTGTTCATTAAATTTCAGACTTTTGATTACATATAAACACCTTTCACTTAATTCAGAGGAAAAATACCATTTACCAAGTATTCTTCTTTATCGGGTACTCTTCAATTTAGCTCCCAGTAATGTGGAGGAAAACAGACAAATCAATATGCAACTATTTGTTAACATAATTACAGAATGAATAAAGAAGAAGAGAAATGAGAAAACATATAATTCAGAACAAGAGATCAGAAAGGCTCCAGTGATAAAGAGGCACACTTGAGGTAAGTGTTAAAGGTAAAAGATGAGAACAAAGTAGGGAAGAGGTAGTGGAAGGAGTATATTCTCATCAGAAGGGACATCATGTGAGAAGACAAAAAACAAACAAACAAACAAACAAATAAAACAGGAAAAGATCAGATGTTCCATTAGAAAACTTTCATTCAAGTAAGTACTTGGCAGAGAACATGGCAGAAAGTGAACATGTATTTAAGTACTCATGAATTAATCACACACATTTGACAATCAATTAAATCAATCCTAGAAATCAATGTGTTGAGAAATCTTTTGCATCTAGATCAGCCTCACGATTCAGATCTGTGCAATGACTTGCAACTTAGAAAGATAGCATACACTCTGAGTGAAGTGAGGGCTTGGAGTTATTAGCATGCTGGTGCCATAGCATTTAAACTTTTCCAATCACAAAGTATAAATATATTTTGACACAGGTACATTCAGCAGAGATGATCAAGTCTGCACTGACATTTTAGGGAACAACCAAATGTATATTAAAAACTAAAATGTTTAGGTCCCCGATGCTGAAACTTTTAAAAAAACTTTTTCTCCATCACAAAAATAGAATAAAAGTTATATTTCTCATAATAAATCAACCAATAACAATGCATCCAGGACCATGCTAGTTGCTATGAAGGATTCAAGAAAGAAACTGTATCCTCTCTTACTTTTACTTTGGAATTTACAGCTACAAAGGTATAGACCAACACAAGATAAAGTCAAATATAAAAGTGTATGATACAGAGAGTAAGATCTGTCAATCTAAAGAAGATTATAAGTCATTGTAAATTCAAAATAAAAATGTTTGTGGAAGAGATTGTGTCTTAGTCCCATATGGCTGCTATAACAGAAATACCATAGACCAACTAGCTCATAAACAACAAACATTTCTTTCTCACAGTTCTGGAGAAGGAAAAGTCCAAGAAAGGCAGATTCAGCATCTGGTGAGGACCTGCTTCTTAGATTGTGATCTTTTTGCCGTAACCTTCACACGGTGGAAGGTGCAAAGCAGCTTTCTCCGGTGTCTTTTATAAAACACTAATCCCATCCTTATAGCATAATCACTTCTAAAGGCTCCACCTGAAAGTACCATCATATTGGGGACTAGGTTTTCAACTTGAATTTTTGTAGGGGACAGAAACATTCGGACTATACCAGAAGGGATTTCCTATGATACCTATGTTCTATGAGACAAAAGTGTTCAGACCTGTGGATTGAACAAAAAATTCTGCTTTAAAAATATAAAGATGTTCAGAAAATATTCAGAAAAATTCTATTATGTTTATGGCATATCACTGGCAGAAATTAAATTTATTTTGCTTCAAATGCTAAGTCGAAATATAGTAACAATTATTGGGGAAGAATAACTCTTGTTTTCATTTTTTTTCAGGAATAATTATCTTGCCTGCAATAATTATATTACCTTCTCTGAAGGATCTTATAATACAGAAGAAAATTAACAACAACAAAAATGTCAAGTGTTACACACAGTTCATTTGCTTCCGACAACTTAAAAATAGCGCACTCATGCAATAATGGTAGAGACTCCAAGGAGAAAGATCAAGTAACATGTATCATTGGTTCCATAAGTGGCTATGATCCCAGCTGCATTTCATCACTCTGCTGAGTGGCAGACATCCAGCTCTCTTCCAACTTTACAAAGGAAAGTATGCATGAAGTTAAGAGAACCGTAGGAGAAAATTATGCTGCCAAACTGAGCCAGTCCCAATTCTTCACTCCAAAAAGATTATGTGGAGGTAAGAGTGGCCCAGTAAAAAATCCAGATGGAGATCTCTTTGTCAGTATCTTGTCAATCAAGTTTCTACTAAGCACCTACTATATGTCACATACTTTTCTAGGTGTTGGGAACACAGTTGTAAATAAACTGTAAATAAATAAGTGGCTCTGCACTTCAGGAAAACAATAATATTTTAGTAGGAGAAACAATGTATAAACAAATTCAGACATAAAAATAAAATTAAGATTAAAAACTGATAAGTATTAAGAAGACAGAATGGAGTATTCCTGTACAGAATGAATGGAGAACTGTCTTAAGAAGAATGAGCAGAAAACTCTCTGATGAAATTAAGACCTGAATGAAGAGAAGGAGCCAGCTGTGGTAGGATTTGGGAGAAATGAATTCTAAGCAGTAGAACAATTATTCTCTTTAATTTTTCATTCATAATTCTTTCAAATAAGCAAGCAAGCAAAACAACAACAAAATACATTTATCAAGCCTTTCCTATGCCCGGGCATTATTCTAGAGTATTAGAAGGCAATTTAACAACAACAACAACAACAACAATGACAAAGTCATCAAAGAAATCATAGTTGAATATGTCCAAAGGCAGGATGGAGAAAGTGAGGGGATAAGAAAACATCATTTTTTATTTCCAGATGTCAGATAATCAGTTTTACAAATTAAAACAAATGAGGTGCTAGGCTATATGTTATTGAATTGTAACAAAGTTCAACCACTTCTTTCCTCTTTTCCTTTGGTATGGCCCCTTTTGGTTTGTCTATGGAATTCAGGAGAAACTTTCTTCTTGTACTTTAAAAATTTTTAAGTTTGCCTTTTATCAAGTTTATTGAATCTCTGTACATTAAAATCACCCTGTTTTATGTATAACTTTTGACAAGTTTGTAAACATTGACAAATGTTTACATCATTTAACCACCACTTTACAAACAAGGTAGTCAACAACCTACCACACTCTGAAAGCTTCTTCATTACCCTTTTCATCGATCCATCTCCCCACTGCCAGCCTCCAGGCAGTACTTTTTTCTTTAAATATTTTGGTCAAAAATGATACTTTGTGGATCATAAATAGTACATTATAGTTATTCTGGATTTAATTATGTTCTTCTGATGATTTTTCTTCTAGCAGTAATTTAACTTGTCTGTACTCAAACAGTAAACTTTCCCGCATTGTTTAGCAGCTAGCAACCCTGTTCAGTTCTTCAGTTCTTTCAGCTTCCAGCAACAGCTTTTTATAAATTAAATTTTATTTTTTTATTGCTGTCTTGTTATTGTGGATCTCCCCTGAACCTGTGTAGTTAGTCAAGGGTTCGAGCTTTTGACAATCTCCATTGGAAACTCATCTTCTTTGTAGTTCCCTTGTTTCCAAATGCCATCCCTCGAAATGTCCAGCTGTTCTGGCAGCTTCAAGCTCTGTTCTTTGACACTTCAAGGAAGGAAGGAAGGAAGGAAGGAAGGAAGGAAGGAAGGAAGGAAGGAAAGGAGAGCAGAGCGACTGACGAGCGAGCAGAGTGACGAGCAGAGCAGAACTGGATCACCTTCTTATATCGTATACAAGCACCGACTCAAAATGGATTAAAGACTTAAATGTAAGACCCCAAACCATGAAACTTCTAGAAGAAAACATAGGCAATACTCTCTCTAATACTAGTGATTTATTTTTGGACATCTATCTTCAGGCAAAGGAAACAAAAGAAAGAATAAATAAGTAGGACTACATCAAACTAAAATGTTTTTGCACAGCAAAGGAAACCATCAACAAAATGAAAAGACAACCAACTGAAAGGGAGAAGATATTTGCTTATGATACATCTGATAAGAGGTTAATATCCAAAGTATATAAAGAACTAATACAACTCAACAACAACAACAACAAAAAACAAACAATCTAATTAAAAAATGGGCAGAAGACCTGAACAGATATTTCTCCAAAGAGGAAATACAGATGGCCAATAGACGTATAAAAAGGTGCTCGAGGTCAGTAATCATCACAGAAATGCAAACTAAAACCACAATGAAATATCACATGACATCTGTCAGAATAGCTATCATCAATAAATCAAAAAACAAATGTTGGCGAGGATGAGGAGGAAAAGAAACCCTCATACACTGCTAGTGGGATTGCAAATTGGTACAGCCACTATGGAAACAGTCTGGAGGTTTCTCAAAAAATTAAAAATGGATATACCTTTTAACCCAGTAATTGCACTTCTGTCTGTTTATCCAAAGAAAACCAAAACAACAATTCGTAAAGATCTATACATCCCTATATTTATGGCAGCAAAATTTATAATAGCAAGATATGGAAATAACCTAAATGTCCATCAATAGATGATCGGATAAAGAAGTTATGGTTCATATATACAATGGAATATCACTCAGGTATTAAAGAAAAATGAAATTCTACCATTTGTAATGACATGGATGGACCTATAGATTATTATGCTGAATGTAATAAGTCAGACAGCAAAAGATAAATACCATTATTTCACTTATATACAGAATCTAAGGAATGAAAAGAACAAACTAATCAAAAACAGACTCATGAATATAGAGGACAATCTGGTGATGGCCAGAGGGGAGGGAAGTTTGGGGGCTGGGAGAAAGGGGTGAAGGATTAAAGAAGTACAAATTAGTAGTCGATAGATGGTCACAGGGTTGGGGTGCATGGCATAGGGAATGCAGTTAGTATTAACGTAAAACTAGGTGGAGAACCAGGAGAAAGCAGTTAGGGGAATCATTTTATAAACTATATAAATGTCTAACCAATGTACTGTATACTTGAAACTAATAATAAAATAATTTTATTTTTTTGAAAAAAGAAGTGTTTGTTAAAGAGATAGGAAAGGCAGAGGTTTTAGATCTAAGCAAACTTCAGTTTTAATCAACTGTCTGAGCTGTGTTGGCTGTAAGACCGGCAATTTAATCTTAACACTATCTCTCACTTTTCAGCTGTATATTGTTAATCGTTCTTTGATTTATATGGAGCACTGGGTATATGTTAATGCTCTTTCCTTTTCACAACCCTCAGGAATTTAGTATCACATTACCTAAACAAAACAGTTACTCAATAATAATGAAGAAAAATCCATATTTTTTTCAAGTCATCGGATTCACTATTGCTGTACTCAGTCTTACAGGGGATTTTCTGTCCACACATATTATATTCATCTTGTGAAGTCGGATTACAGGTAATCATGTTGAAAGTGGCTTGAATAAAAATAACACTAATTTGTTTGTTAATTTTAGGTAAAGAAATTCTGTAAGCAGTTTACCTTTTCGTAAAGAGTACTCTCATTCTTAAAATCGATGTTGCCATGTTAACTTTTCAATAGGCATTTGAGCCTATATAAGGGAGAAAACGTTATTTGAAGAGAAAAAGGCAATACAATATAAGCAAGATACCCAGCTCTTTTTAGAGTCTTCTACGTCAGGCCCGTAGCCAATAAGCTAAATGAATGGCTTTAGAGGGAACACCTATAATTTCAAGAGAACTTCAGCCTGGATGTAAGATTAGTGAACATCACTGAAAAGGAATTAAAAACATCTAAATGTATAAAGTGTTAACAAGTATCACTTGTAAACAATATATTTCACAATAGTTTGGATTAATAGATTGGATTTCATAAGGTCTTCTGTATCTCGTTCCTGGTTATGCAGAGAGAGTGGAGATAATTCTCAATCTTAGAGAAAAAAATATTCATCATTGCAAAAGTTAAAAGGGATCGTTTATCACTTTTACACCATCTTTGTGACTTTGCTTTTTAAATGAATGGACAATGATATACAGTTTTTACTGTGTGGCCATGGGTTTAAGAAATCCCAACTTTGTTTTTTCATTCAGTTTTGCAGGAAAAGGAGACTTGTATGTAAAGTCAGTTCCTAGTTTCTTAGAATCATGGTAAACGTGGCTAGCAGTGTAGGTACAGAACTGTAGTTAGTTGTACACTTGTGATTTGATCACCCTTGTTTGTTTAATAATATATTTAACAATAGTTGGAATCAACAGACTGAATTTCACAAGGTTAGAATTTTACAGAGCACATTTGCAAACCTTTAAAGTTATAACAAAAACACATTTCACCAAAGAACTTGCAAAAAGCAATTTTCATCTATGAATAAGTGAAGAATAACATATGGTTTTCAATTAATGCAAGCACTCTGTAAGTAAAGGTCTCAGAAATTGCTTTCGAGCCAAAATTGCAAACTGGTAAAAGTAGCTGTTAAAAAACATTTCATATATAGCTTCTTTTCTTCTTAATGTGGGCACTGGTGGTAGTCTTGTATACAAATGGTATAATGAAAACTAGAGATATGGTAAAATATGTTGGGTTAGTTCTTTCTTACTGCTTATAAAATGGGTAAAAATCTGGCTTAACCAGCTTTTCCGGAAGGTTTGTTTCAGCTAGAAATAAATCTAATATCTACCTAGTGGCAGCAAAATAATAAAGAAGCAGAAAACGTATGAGATAGCAGCTTCAAATTCTTCATTGAAATCTCCAAGATATAATAATTCTTCATTGTTATATCTCAACAATAAGCATAAAGTGATCTCTTCTTAGTTCCTATAATATTATCTCTGAATGTTGGTTCACAGCTTTCTCAGGAGCTTCCAAGCTATAGTCTGAAACTGTTCCCCAAGCACGAAGGGTAAAGAGAGATAGAAGAAAGAGGTAAACCACTCCAGATTGCTAGGTGACAGTTTTAATGAGCAAGGAAACTTACACATGAGGTTTGTCTTGGGTGATCACAAGACAAGTAGATCTCTGTAACTGCCCAAGTCTTGAAAGTTTATGTAGAGGTTTTAACTGAGTTTAGGCATTTATATCAACCAACTGGTGTCAACAACACATTGCTCTCTAAAGTTACCACTCACCTATGAGAATGGCCAAATCCGGAACACTGACAATACCAAATGTGGGCTAGGCTGTGGAACAATGGGAAGGAACTCTAAAAACGAAAAATGATACAACCACTTTAAAAGACAGTTTGGTGGTTTCTTATGAAACTAAACATACTCTTACCACACACTCCAACAATCACACTCCTTGGTATTTACCCCAAAAAGTTGAAAAGTTATGTCTACAAAAACTGCACAAGAATATTTGCAGAAGCTTTATTCACAATTGTCAAAACTTGGAAGCAACCAAGATGTCCTTCAATGGGGGAATAATTAAATAAATTGTGGTGCATCCATAGACAATGGAATATTATTCAATGTTAAAAAGACAGGTGCTATCAAGCCATGGAAAGGCATGGAGGAAACTTTGATGAATATTACTCAGTGACAGAAAGCAATCTGGTAAGGCTACATACTGTATAACATTTCAACTATATGACATTCTGGAAAAGGCAAAACTATGGAGATGGTCAAAAAGATAGGCGATTGCCAGAGTTTGGGAGGAAGAGTAGGATAACTGCATAGGGCACAAAGGATTTTTAGGGCAATGAAAGTACTCTGTATGATCTTATAATAATAGATACATGTCTTTATACACTTGTCTATGGCATAGACAAGTGTATAAAGACATGTATCTATTATTATAGATAATAGAGAGAACTATAAAGTAAACTACATACTTTGGGTAATTATGATGTGTCAGTGTAAGTTTACCAGTTATAACAAATAAACCACTCTGGCGAATGATGTAGATAATGGGGGAAGCTTTGCATGTGTGGAGGTGGATTGCATAGGGGATATCTCTGTACCTTTCTCTAAATCTTTCTGTGAAACTAAAACTATTCTTAAAAAGTTGAGTTTATGAAAAACATTTAAATTTTAGAAGGAATATTGTAGGTTAAAAAATGACTAAGGCAGGGTAAATATACAGCAGTTAAGACTACCTTATATTCAATAATGCAAATTACATTGAAAACTATGCACACTTTCAAATCAAGGACCCCATTTTTTTTATATCAACAGCAAAGCAAATATCCAGGCAGCCAAGGAAATCAATAAAATCAAATAGGGTTTGCAAAGGAGAGCTTAAAATTAAAGACTGATCTGAAAAATAATAGAAACAATGAATTTGGAAGGTACAATCTACACAGAGGAAAGGAGAAAAATCTCAGAAAGGAGACAAAATTTGCCCAATTATAATTTATGAGGGATTATTTGAAAGAAAGAAAATCTTCACAAACTATAGTGTCTAAACACAATGTCAAAAATCAGAAATGCCCAATATGTTAGTTTTAAATATGCTTGAAAATAATTTGACGCACCGGGAATTGAGAAGTTGAGTTGATTCCATCCCCCTGAATCTGGGATAGCTTCGCTATAACAGGTGCTCCCTACAGTGGTCCCAAATTATCCCTGTCCACAGTATTCATATCCTTTTGTAAACCTTCACTTGGTCGTGGGTTGATCCTACTGACTTGCCTCTAATTAATACAATGCGGAAAAAGTGATAGATGTCACTTCTGAGGGTAGGATACAAAAAGACTCTGACTTCTGTTTTGATTGCCCTCTCACATTCACACTGATAGAAGTCAGGGACCGTGTTGTGAACTGCCTGATGGAGAGGCTTATGTAGCAAAGAAGTGAGGCAGTCCTCCAGCCAATAGCCAGGGAGGACCTGAATCCTCAGGCCAACAGCTCATGATTATGGGAGTGGATCCTCCCTCATTTGAGCCTTCAGATGATATTGCAGCACTAGCTGATACCTTGAATACATTGTTGTGAAAGATTTTGAAGGATATGAAACCAGATAAGCTGGTCACACTTGTGACTGATATAAACTGTGGGATAATAAACATTGGTTATTTTAAACTGCTAAGTGTAGATTTAATAGAGAAGTGAGAAGTTGCTGTATCAAAACTTAAAATGTGAGAATAGTTTCGAACTGTCTAGGTGATGGAGGCTATAAGAATTTTGAGGATCATGTTAAAGAAAGTTTATATTGCACTGAATATTTGTTAGTGGACTTTGAGAATGTAGCTGGTTAGGTCTCAGAGGAAATGCTGAACACATTATTGAAAAGTAGAGGAAGGATAACCCTTGTCATTTTGTAGCTGAAAGGTTAGCAACATTCTTATCTGAAGTCATTGTGAAAAGTATAAAATGTACCTAATGAACTTGATGATTTAGGAAAGATGCTTTATAGCAAAGTGTTGAAGGCTTTTTCTTGCTTGTTATAGTGAAATGAGACAGGAGAGACAACTTGAGGAAAGGACAGTTAAATAAAAAGGAGTCAGAACTTGATGGTTTAAAAAATTCTCAAGCTTTTTACATGTCAAAAGGTGCTAATATTAAGAAATAATTTTTAAGCAAAGTTCAAATCCAGGTCATGGTCAGAAAAACATGATTTAAAGATACAGTAAAGGCTTGACTGGAAAAACTACTGAGATATCAAAGGTTATACCTCAGAGTATGATTTAGTAACACAGATTCCCTTGACAAAAATTTAAGGATGAAAGGTACCTCACAAATCTCTTCAGTCAAACAACATTAAGCTGTCTATGGGAAGCTGTTATAAACTGAATTGTATCTCCTTCAAAATTAATGTACTGAAGCTCTTAGCCCCAGTAGACCAGAGTGTGACAGTATTTGGAGGAAGGGCCCTTAAAAAGGTGACTAAATTGAAATGAGGCCATGATGCTGGGTTGTAATCCAATCTGATTTGTGTTCTTACAAGAAGAGAATAGGACACACAGGGATGCATGTGCACAGAGAAAAGGCCATGTGAAGACGCAGGAGAGGATGTGTCTACAAGCCAAGAAGAGAGATTTCAGGAAAAATCAAACTTGCCAACTCCTTGATCTTGGACCTCTAGCCTCCAAACTTTAAGAAAATATATTTTTTGTTGTTTAAGCCACCCAATCTGTGGTATTTGGTTATGACAACCATAGACAAATAATATATGATCTTAATAAACTTGTCCCTCCACTGTCTCTATGAGCACCAAAAGTAGAGAAAGTTTTATGTCAATGATTTTTTTTTTTTTACTTCTGCCTAGTGGAGTAAATTGCACTGGTATTCACAGGTTTTTGAGTGAAGTATATCAGTGAAACACTAACATCATGATGAAATGTGACAGAGATGGAACAAAATGATAATACTTTTGTGCCTTTAAAACCCTACAGGCAAAAAAAACAGGGTGAGAACACTACGTAGCTACAAACACATGCTATCTTTCATAAAAAATAAAGTGTGAATAAAAGGCACAAGAAAAAGCGCTTGAATCCTAACCAAAGAGCTTCCAACATGAGCCTGGTTGAATTTCAGAATTTCTATCAGTGACTCATTTTGCTTCTTATTTCCCCCACTGTTTTGCACAGGAATTTTATAGGAGTTATCCTATGCCTGCCCCACTACTGTATGATGAGTATTTGATTGATGAAATTTGTCTCCTGTTTTATAAATCAACAGAATGAGAGGAACTTTACTTGAGAAACTGAACTTATCGTACTATGTCTAAAGAGACTCATCATATGCATTAGATGGTGAAATTCTGTACTTTAAACTGTTGATTTAATGTGATGTGAGTTTGGGGAACTTGAGAGGATATAAGATGTATATCGAATGTGGAAAGGACATGAATTATTGGGGGTCAGAGGGCAGATTGTAGAAGACAGCCTTTAAAATGGCCCCCAATAATTTCCACATCCTTATATGTTATTCACGCTCTTGTGTAATCCTCTTCCTTTCATTTTATACTGGCCTAATGACTCACTTTTAATTAATAGAATATGGCAAACATGTTGAAATGTCCCTTCTGAGACTGGCTTACAAGAAAATTCTATCTTTTCTCGTCCTTGGCCTCCCATGCTTTCTCTCTCTTTTATTTTGATGGGAGCCAGCTGTCATAGTGTATGTTGCCCAATGGAGAGTTTATATGGCAAGCAATGGAGGGAGGTTTTTGGCCCACAGCCAAGGAGAAACTGCGATCCTCCGGTCAACAGCAGAGAGGCATTAAATCCTGCCATCAATCATGAGAGTGATCGTGGAAGCAAATTCTCCCCTAGTCAAGGCTTCAGATGAGACAGGAGCTCTGACTAATACCTCAAGTCAAACAGTTGTGTGAGAATTTTGTGGCAGAATTATACAGTTAAGCTGTACCCAGATTCTTGGCACACAGAAAATGTGACATAATAAATATTTTTTTTGTTTGTTATAAGTTACTAGTTTTGGTTTAATTTGTTACATAACAACAGAGGACTAATATAATTTGTGGCTTGTTTTTAATCATAGTAGTGGGGCTATGACTTGTAAGACTAGATCAAAATACGTAATGTAATTTCTGCCTCCCTCACTAAAAAAAAAAAAAAAATTGCTCTTAGCGTACTGAGTGACCATGTTAGTATTCTGCTTATTTTGAAGCCCTCATGACAAAACCCAAAGCACATGTAATAGGTACTCAGTCAGAGGTACACCCAACCTTTAAGCCATTCTAGCCCAGGCGCCAGATAGACGGCTAAAGATGCTTCCCCAGACAGTTTAGTAATCACCATTTATTCATTTTCTCAACTGAAACCACACCATAATAGGCAGAGAAAGCCATCTCTGCTCTATTTGAATTCTTGGCACATGGAATTCATTAGTATAATCAAATTTTAGTTTTATGGCACAATATTTGGAAGCAACTTTTCACATTCCCTACTCTCTAGTAAGTAGCTATGAGTCTGGCAACTGTCTTTTTCTTCCTACCAATGATTGGTGACTATCATGAGTAGTTTGCTTTCAGCTGGCAAGGGCCACAGTACATTTTAATGATTTTACCTGATGGAAAATCAACTCTTCCACCTTGATCACCTCCTCATAGCACAGTGTATCACCCTGATCTGTCGCACTGAGGACATCATGCTAAATGGAACCAGTGAACAAGGAATGCTTACAACTGAACATTTTGGCAGAGGGTAGGAAATAAATCTTGTAAAAATTTAGAGTTCTGCCTCTTCTATGGTCTAGGGCATGTTGAGTTATTCCTTCCAAGGCGAAGGATATATTGCTGTATCTGACAAACCCAGAATCAAGAAACACACAGTTATCTGATAGGACTGTTCTGAGGGGTATATTATTTATCAAATTGTGCTACTATAAACTATTTACCAAATAATCCCAAAGAATTCCAATTTTCAGTGGGACTCTGCTGTGGTCTGAATATTTGTGTCCCTTCAAAATTTATATGTTGAAATTCTAATGCCCAATGTGATGGTACTAGAAGATGGAACTTTTGCAAAATGATTAGGTCACGAGAGTGAAGCCCTCATGAATGGGATTAGTGCTTTTATAAAAGAGACCCCACAGAGCTTCCTAATACCCTATGCCATGTGAGGACACAGCAGTTAGTCAGCAGTCTGAAATTTGGAAAAGGACCTTCCCCAGAACCGACCTATGCTGACACCCTAATCTTGAACTTCCAGAGTCCGGAACTGTGAGAAATAAATTTTCATTGTTTACAATCTGTGGTATTTTGTTACAGCATCCCAAATGGACTAAGACAGACTCCTAAAGGAAAGGTTCTAGAACAGATTCAGGATACATTGCAGGCTGCTCTTCTCCTTGGCCTATGTGGCTAAGTAAATCCAATGGTTGTTTAAGTATGTGTAACAGGTAAAAGATGTTTTTATAAAAACTTATAAGTGAAGCATAACACAATCCTTTAGAGTTTTGGAATAAAGTTATCTCATACTTGACATTTAACTACTTCCCTTAGTTTTTGGTATGGTCCCCTAATAGAGTCTGGCTGCTTGACCATTGATCATCTAATATTGTAATTATCTAGATGTCTAACAGACCAAGCTATAAATTTGTTTGGGTGCAGCAGGATTTCATAACTAAAAGAAAGTAGTATATAAAATAGTATATAAAATAAAGAGTTCAATCTTTTTTTATGGCTGAGTAATATTCCGTTGTGTATATGCATCGTATCAATACCCAGAGGGTATTATGCTAAATGAAATAAATCAGACAGAGAAAAACAAACACCATATGATTTCACTTATATGAGTTGTCTAAAAAATAAAATAAATAAACATAACAGAAATAAACACAACAGAAACAAACTCAGATACAAAGAACAAATTAATGGTCGTCAGGTAAAAAGGGAGTTGTAGGGAGGAGTGAAAAGGTAAAAGGGATTAAGAAGCACAGCTTGACAGAAAAATAGTCATAGGGATGTAAAGTACAGCATAGGGAATATAGTCAATAATATTGTAATACCTGTGTAAGGTATCACATAGGTATGAGACTTATCAGAGTAATTACTTCATAAGTTATATAAATGTTTAATCACTATGTTATACAGCTGAAGCTAATATAATATTGTATGTCAACTGTAATTTAAAATAAATTAATTTTTTAAAGGAAAAAAATAGAGCATTCATACAAATTCTGAAATAATAGTAAGTTACATGACCAAGTGGCGCATACGCCTATGACTCATTCCTACTTCAATACCCTCCTCTCTCTCACATCTATGAGAATCACAGCTATGGCCTCAGGGTGAGTTTCTTGAGATTAAATGAGTAAGGAACTAATCTGGCAATTTCCATTGATGAGTTCCCAACTTGCTAAAACCCGAAACCAATGCCAAGCCTCCAGCACTATTTTTCAGCATGATCAGCCAGCCACTTGGAGAGAAATTGGTTACGCTGGCCACTTTTATCATGAAAAAGCCAACAGTTTTTCTCTTTACATCTCCAGATTTTTTCTTTCTTCCTCTCCCACTCCAGCATCATTAATTTCTCTAATCTCTCTCTCTCTCTCTCTCTCTATCTCTACCTCTATCTCTGTCTCCGCTTCTGTATCTTTATCTCTATCTCTTCTCAATCATTCTCATTATGTCACAAACATAAGACAGAATATTATAGTGTTATTTTTTTTTCTTTTAATTCCACATGGGACTCTAGCTTTAATTATTCACTCAACACTCTAGGAAAACTGTACTTGTGAAGAGTAGTGATAACTTTAATAATGTCAAATTTAATTGCTATTTGTTTGACTTTGTCTCAGCAACTATCAAGAGAGTAACCAGATCCTTCATTTGAAACATACCCTTCCCTTGATTCTCTTGGTCTTCCTAATATAAAGACCCTTTCTTTTTTTTCAGTCTTTTTTGTAGGCTGCTCTTTACCACTTGCTTTTTATTCATTTTATTTTTTATTTTTATTAAATTTATAGGAGTGACGGTGGTTAATAAAATTATTTAGGTTTCAAGTGTACAATTCAATAATACACTATATATATATATATATATATATAATAATACACTATATATATATAGTGTATTCACCACCCAAAGCTAAATTTTTTGTCTCATTATATGCTTTATAAATGGACCTCTTTAAAACTTAGTTCAGAGCGTGTCTCTTTTTCCCAAGAAGGTAATAGGTTTTAAGCTTACAAGTTCTATACTGTATCCAGACTGTAAGAATTTAAAAATAATCTTCACCATTTACTAATTGTATAGCCATGGGAAAATTATGTAACCCTTCAAAATCGTGGGCTTTGTTTCTTTAAATGGGCTGTCATAACATTACCTATTTCCCAGAGTTGTTTCAAAGAGTAAACAAGATAAATTATGTAAGGCGTTTAGAACTCTTGGAATTCAGCTAATAGTCAATAAATGCTAGCTGTATTTACCCATATATTTCTATGTACTCTTTATAGGTAATCTCATCTAGTCTAGCAGCAATATATAACATCTTTATGCTAATGAGTTTAAATTTAAAGCTCTCCCAATTTCTCAAACCAGAAAAATGTAGAGTCATCCTTGGTTTTTTTTGCCATCTTTTTATATATAACATAAAACAACATGTGGCACCATTTTATTTTATTTGTTTTAATGTTTGCCTTAAAATTGTCTGCTTTCCATTTTTAGTGAACTAGTTAATTTCAGGTTATCATTATTTTTTGCCTTAACTACTTAAATAGTCTCATTATTGCCATTTCTATTTTATACTTCTCCTATCAGATATTTGGTCCTCAAAGTAGTAAGGATAATAAATTGATAACAAATCATATTACGATTCTCTACTACTTAAAAAATTCTTCCAAAAATTTCCCCTTGAAGTTCATATAAAATACAAATGCTTTAAAATGACCATCAAAAGCGTATGCAACTCAGTTGCCCTGTCCACTCCTCGCTTCATTCTAGAGGAACTGTACCTTTTGGTCACTACGTCTTAGCTAAATAGAACCTTGGACTCTCATGATTCTGTTTGTTAGTTTTTTTCCCTACCATCTTCATTACTTTCCTCCCTGTTTACAATGTGTACTTTTCCTTTCTATGAGTGATTTCTTATCATTCTTTCCAAGTGCACCCCTCTGTATCTAGTGGTTTTACAGATGCCTTCAACTAATGTAGTGAGGATCCTCTTTATAATATAGTTTAATATTGATAATTAAGGGCTCTTTTCTTAAAAGAAAATTGAGAATGAATTCTGAAGTTAATAAGTAACTTGTCCAGGTCAGGCCACCTGCCTTTTTCTGTTTCTTCTATCACTGTAGGCCTCAGCTTCGTTATCCTTACAACCTTACCAGCAGTATGACTGTTTTTAGCCTTCATACATGGGCTGGGAAACCCAGGCTGTACTATGAACCACAGCACAAAATGACTCTGTCCTCTAAAATTTCATAGGAAATAAACACTAAGCCTTTCTGCCAGTTTCTAATCTTGAAGCCCAAGGTTTTGTTTTGTTTTGTTTTGTTTTGTTTTCAATAGCTTTAACCCCCACTCACTGCTTTGTACTTACATTTCATTTCTCATCTGGAAAGATGTTGACCTTTTTTTAAGCTTTAAATTTATCTTACTAAATATTTGTATATTTGTATTATAGAGATAGAAATACATGTGTGTATAAGGATACATATACATACATATGTGTGTATGTTTATATTTTAAAACTTTTACGGTATTATTGTGTTTTGCAATAGGGTTCAAATCTCTTCCATCATGATTTGAAAGTCCTCAAAATGTCTATGTGCTCAAAAATATTTATTTTATGAATAAATGGATAAACGAATGAAGGAATACATAAGACCTAACTCAGATGTCCCGAAAATAGAGAATGTATTTAAAAAATTATTGGTTTTAAGATTAGGAATGATTTAGTGGCTTAAAAGGTGTAATAAACTTAGATTATGGACAATGTTTAAGTATTAATTTTATATGGAATCAGTGCTATTAACGTCAGTAACATCACAGAGGAACGTGGTTACATTTTGAAGAACTGATGTACCATTAGTTTTGTTGTACTATGTGTTACAAAGATCTTGGTTTAGACATTCAACAGAGCTAGTCTAAAACATAAACATATATATGTTCTTACAAAATTTATTTTCACTCTCTGAGCAATATTTCTGTTTTTCTCTTAAATCCTTTCTAATTTGAAATAAAATATACTTTCATTAAAATATAGAAAAACTAAAGTAATCCTCAAAAATTACCCAAAAGAAGTTGCTTATTTGGTCTACCTGCAGGTCAATAAAGAGAACATTGACCTCCCCCCCCCATAAACCTCTTTAGTGCCATTTTGCTCAATCATAACTCTCCATTTACCCACAATTTCATGATTCCAGTCATTGATTTTTTATTTTTAAATTGTTTTTATACCTAAGCACCACATCTCTAAAAATAAGAGTTTAGTTTTTCTTCTTTCATTTTAATTTTATGTAAATAGAATCATACAATGTATATTATTTGGTGCCTGGTCTCATTCACTCAATATTTTATTGTAAGATTTATACATATGTATGTATGTTTGTATATATGTATATATGTATAAATACCATTTATTCTCAGTTTATATATTTTTCTGATGTATGAATATAACACAATATATTTACTATTCTACATAAGTTATCGGCAGAATTTGGTTGTCCCAATTCGCACTCACAAGAATAGTATATAAGGAACCTGCTTGCTCCATATCTTCACCTAATCTTGGTATTTTTTTAGTCTTTTGTGTTTTTGCCATTCTGATAAGGCTGTACTGACATAATACTGTGCTTTAGAACTTCATTTCTCTGATTCTTTGTGAGGTTTATACCATTCAGTTCAAATATTTTATTTCTATTGTGATTTTTTTTTTACTTTGGCTCATGAGATATTCAAATATATATATCTTATTGTTCAAACATATAGCGATTAACTTGTAATATTTGTTATTATTCCTAGATGAATTAAATTGTGATCAGAGAACACATTGCATGTATTTAACCTTTAACATTTATTGAGATGTGCTAAATGGATGTGTGCAGAAAAAGAGTTAACATAGTAGGCCTCAAAACAGCTATAGAAAAGTCTGCTTACAGGTGGGCCCTGGGCTGGCATATGGAAACTTAGACATTGGGAGTGTTCCATCATTTTTGAAACCAGTAAAATCTACTCACTGTGACTCAAATGTTTGTACAAATAATGTTATTTATGCTGAACACCGGCTGTCCTTCTGAATGTCTGGAATTTTAGTTTGTGTAAGGAAGAAGATGTCTACTTATCAACCCTCAATGAAAACTCTGGATACTAAATCTCTAATGAGCTTTCCTGGTAGAGAATGTTTCAAATGTGTTGCCACGACTCGCTTCTGGAGAAATTAAGTGTGTCCTCTGTGACTCTGTCAGGAGAGGACTCGAAAAATCATGAACCAGGTTTCCTTCAGACTTTACCCCATCACCTTTTTTCCTTGCTGGTTTTTCTTCGTATCTTTTTGCTGTAAAAAATTATAGTCCTGAGTAAGATCATATACTGAGTGCTGTGAGTCGTCCCCTGACATGGTTGGTATCAAAAGTAGGATATGCTAGAATGACTGTGCCCCCCTGAAATATGGTGGAAATATTGTTTGGAAAAAGGGAGGCTCAAGGGACAGAGAAAGATAAATCTTCTTTCCTGGGTGTCTATAAGTTATCCATGGAATGAAACAGCAGCTGAACTGCTGTCTGTTATAAAATGTGAAACTTACATATGGAATTTGAAAATGGCATATCCACTTTAAGAGAGTTGGCTTGCTGGATTCTTTAGATGTTTGGGGCCATCTTAGCTAAAGTGAGGAAACAAAATGCAGCCTGGGTGATGTTTTGGTTGTTTCATCTCTCCTCCTGGTGGAAGGAGAAACAATGAACCCAAACATCCTGCGATGTGAGCATTGGATGGACAGGATATGTTAAAAGTTCATAATTTCTCTCTTCCGAGTGGGATAAAAGAAGTAAAATCTGTTTTCCAAGCTGGAGCAAAGCTTTAGATAAACCACAGCGCAGATGAAAGGGAAAACACTCTTGCCATCTTCAGCCTAACTGCTGCTTCTGCTGCAGCAGACTCTCGGCCCCACCTTGCATTCCATCTGGATCTCCCCTAGCAATTATAATCTTAAACCTGTAAAAGTGGAATTTACTGATAGAATTTTTAATGTATTTTCAGTAGCATAAGAAAGGGAAACTTGTAATTGTTTTTGCATTTTGTGGTTATAACATCTGCATATCTTTTAAAAATTTTTGTAACTGCTTGTAATTCTAGAGGTATCATCGCAATCAATAAAAGCTGCAAAGAAAAGTGTTAGTGGGACACAGATTCCTTGCTTTTTGTCACTGGCAATTTAGATGAAATTTAAATTCGTTAGGTATTTAAAATATGTCTTTGTAACTGATGCTTTTGACACTGATTTTTGCCTATTATTAGAGTTTCTGAATAAAAGGAGAGCTGAACAGAGTGTCAATCTCCAGATGAAGATACATTTTTGATGTTGCAAAAAACATTTTAGTTGCTAATGAGCTCTTATGAAATCAGATATCTGACCCTTAGAGGCAGATACTTTTCTAGCTTAATGTGCATATTTTTGAGTGGATCAATTTGGACTCTTAAACTGACAAGGCAAAAAAGGTTCAGGAAATCTTTGTCACTTGGACTTGAAGCACAGCTGTCTGGGTTATAGAATCTTGGCTTTGCTGCTGTAGAAGGAAAAGCCTCTGGCTTTTTTGTAATCTAAATTTGGATGCCAATTGCCTGAGCCTGACTCCAAGCTGAAAACTAGTATTTTCTGTTATGGGCTGTTTTGGCCTCAGCATGGACTATACTTAACTAAAGGCAGGCACAGGTTTAATGAACAGAGCTCAGATTCCAAGACTGCTGCAGATTTAGGAACCCCCTCTGTGAGGCCATAAACTATGAAAATATCTGTGGTGCTGACTGGACCATCTGTATCACCTACACATGCCCACAGAAAAGAGCTCATTATCTGCTGTAAGTATCTGAAATTGAGCTCCTGATTAACTTTATATTTCTGACATAGATTGCATTTTTAAACTAATCTGTGCCAAAAGCTGAAAGTTGGGAGGAGGTCACATCATGGGGATTGTGAACACTCCATTCACTCCAGGCAGGTAAGACTCTTGACCTACCTGAGGGTGTTTCACTGTTATTGACTAATATTTTGTTTTCCAGATGAGTTGTAGTTTAAGGCAAAGAACTGATAGCTTGAGTCTACTTTCCTCACCTTTTTCCTGATTCACTCAACTCTGTAAGGCAATTTTTATTATTAAATTCAGCTGTGCTCAGAAATGGGTGACGTTTTGTAGGAGGCCCTTTAGGTAAATAAATAAGTAGTTAAAAGAATGGGAGGTGTGTAAACTCATTTACTATTTTTTTTTTAATTTAGCATTTTATTCTAATTCTTAACACAATGTATCTTTTTGATCAAGTCATTTAAAAATGTTTTTATTTTTTGAGAAAATGCTTGACCCTCTCTCATATAACCTTTCTAGATGAATGATATAGGTAAGAATAGAGGATAATTGAGAAAGTGTAAGGTTATGATTGCTGAATAAGACACACTTACTTATAAAAACAAAGGGGAAAAAAAAAAATCCTGGCAGCTGGTCAGACACATGGAATGGAGAGGGGATTAATGACCTCTGTTTTTCAAAAACAGTTCCTGGAAGCATTTTCCTCCTCCCAAAGTAAAGAGAGAAAAATCCCCAGTGTTGACTTTCCAAGCTGTTGTGAGCATTTTAAATCAATCTAACTTCTGAGCCTTTGATCACACCTGTCTATGAGACAGCAGGGGTTGGCCCCAACACTCTCCACACCTAACACCTTCAGATGCCATGTACATCATGGTAAGGATGAACTGGTGTTAGGGAACTGACTGCTTCAGGTGGTCCCTCTTAAACTAAGGCCTCAACTAAACTAAGTGGACTGGACTTTGAATCCTAGGCAACAGGCCCAGTGATAGGAGGCCACATCAGGCACCCTGTTAACTTACACTTCCTGATTAATACAGATCCTATCTAACAATGGTAAACTTTTTTTTATAGTGTGCTGCATGTTCCATCTGGGATTGCACTTCTGTGTGTGTATCCTGACTATCATGCCTCTGCCTCAGCCCTGGAGGGCACTCATGTCTGCTTCACTTTACTGATTAGAGTTCTGCTGTGTCTAAATTGATGCCACGGGCCAGGTTAAAAAGAGTAATTCAGAAACTTAAGGAGAAAGCAACCTGGCTTTTTATGATAGACTTTTATAGTAAAAGGGATTTGTTTAAACTGAATAAATCTATGACCCCTAAAGGTTATAACTAAGATACTATTGCAGTTTGGTGAGTCCTCCTGATAATAATTTTGCTGCATATATGACAAGTGATGTGGAATAGAGTTAAAATAACAGGTTTGAAACAGCTATCTTTAGAAAAAGGCTGCTTGTAGGATTAGCCCTGGGCTGGTGTGTTAACTTAGATTTCAGGAAGTTTCCAGTTCATCTCAGAACTGATAAGAGTGGCTCACTGAGTCTAAATTGTTTGTACAAACAATGTGGTTCATGCTAAACACCTGCTTTCCTTCTGGGAGTCTGGAATTTTGATACGCGATAGCCAGAGTGTGCCTCCATGACCAGCTCCAATAAACCCTTGGCTACTGAGTCACTAATGAGACTAGTGACAGCATTTTACACATGTTGTCACAACTCACTGCCGAAGTAAGTATGTGTCCTGTGTGAGAGGACTCTTGGAAACTTTTTACTACATGTGCCTTTTCTCTTTGATGATTTTCTTGGTATTTGCATCAGTTTGCTAGGGCTGCCATGACAAAATACCACAGACAGGGTAGCTTAAACAACAGATATTTATTTTCTCACAGGTTTGGATTCTAAAAGTTCAAGACCAATGTGTTGGCAGAGTTGGTTTCTCCTAAGGCCTCTCTCCTTGGATTGCAGATGGCGCTCATTTATTGCCTCTTCACATGGCTGTCCTCTGGGCAAGCGCCCCTGCTTTCTCACTCTATGTATCCAAATTTTCTCTTTTTATTAAGACCAGTCATATTGGATTAGGACCTATTCTAACAGCCTCATTTTAACTTAATCTCCTCTTTAAAGGCCCTATCTCTAAATACAATAATATACTAAAGTAGTAGGGATTAGGGCTTTAATATATCAGTTTAAGAGAACACAATCCAGACCATAACAGTATCCTATAATTAATCATAACCATGAGTATGACCATATCAAGAGTCTTGTGAGTCTTCCCAGTAAATTGTCAGATTTGGGGTAATGTCGGGGCCTCCCAACAAAATCAGTATATAGTCATTTTTTAAATAAATATCCTATGTGCGTTTGATATGAAAAAAGACTGTTCCTCAGTTTGAGAATATAGCTTTTTTTTTTCCTGAAACACCTTTAATTCTTTTATTTTAATTTGTTTCTGCTGATTCTTATTGTTTTCTTCCTTTATGCCTTGTTATTTTGTGTTGTATATCAGGAATTTATTTGAAAAACATTTTGTAGAAAAGAGAATTTACTTTTACCCTTTTAAGATGCCTGGAGACACTAGCAATCTAAATTAATTAATCTAATTTAAGGTTTTGAAATTATTCGAAGTTGCTTTTTAGCCACTGAGGTTTGGGCTACTTCTAATTAATCCTTAATTCTGAGATGTGCCTTTCAGAATCCGATGTACATTTGTCATCTAAGCCCTACAAGGCTGTCAATAGCTCCGAGGCACTTCTCAGGAATTCAACTTCTTTTACTCAATTAAAAAACTCCCAGAGAAAGTGCTTCTCAATTTCGTTTCTCTAAATTTCCATTTTCTCTTGGATGTCATTCTAAGAATGCTTTATAGTCTTGTAAGCTCAGAGGATATGCTTTTATATTTCATCAAGCACCTCTGATCATCCTCAGTAGGTAAATAATTTCCAACTAACTAGTATGGAAGTAGAGGTCCTCTTTAGTCTTTACTTCTCATTTATCAAATATTATTATACCTGTACTTACTTTGAAGATTTATGATGATGGTCAAATTAGATGTTTGTGAAAGCCTTTTGAGAATTTTCTTGGCTACAGGTCTACATCTTAATGTTCCTTCTTTTCTTCATTTGATCTAGCCAGATCAAAGAAGTAAATTTTTGGGGAGAAACTGCTGTCATAAAATTTTTTTTTTTTCTTTTTTAGTAAATGATACATTTATCTACCTCATGAACATTTTGTAGTTAGAAAAAGCCATTTTAGCCTGATTTGCTAAAAAAAACTTCTCATCTGATTTGAGATCTATGTTTTCTTGGAAGATTAATTTAAGCTCTTTGGAAAATGAATATAATTTGCTTCTTTCTTAATAAATATCACCCTAAAACTTCTAATATGTTTTATGTAAAATACTGCATATAAACATACATAACTCGACAATCATTTAACAAGAAACTGTAGCATTTATCGACAAAAAACTGTAGAAGCTGCTATGAGAATGGACATGTTCATGCAGGAAACTTTTATATACAGTGTATTTCAAAAATATTATCGGGTGTCTTATAAACAGAAAAATTAAAAATGAAAAAATAAAAGGTATACTCAGCTGTACCAGGAAAGTATTTTGAAGGAAATATAGAGGATACAAGGCATACAAACATAGAGGAGGAAAGGTATATACAATAATACATTTTCATAAGAATCTCTAATACCAGTGGTAAGTAAGCACTGGGGAGAAGAAAGGTCTAGGCCTATCCTTGGCTAGCGTAAGTTCCTTTTGTGCTTTATTGGTCTTCTCAATAAGCAAAGTCTCATTAGAAACTTAGTGAAAATGTTTTCACTAAATTGTGTTCAACAAAGAACATAATATAATACAAAGAACGTAAAATAATATTGAAGATAAAAGATGCTGAATGTTCCAAGAATGGTAGCAGTATGTATTCTTTTTTTTTATGGAAGGAACGGACAACTAAAACACACTTATAGAGTCATATTTATTAATAGAATGACATTTTAATTCCACTGGAAATTTTTTTCACTAAAAAAATCATGCAATAAAGCCATTGTTAATGAATATAATTACTGTCTGATTATATGTAAGTTTGAACTTTTATATATTGGATATTTTTAAAGCAGTGTTGCTCATTATACTATGGGCATATACATAAGGAAATAGAATTTAGATTGGATTTTTTTTTTTTTTTTTGACTGCTCATCATCTATCTCCTCTTTGGTGGTAATGAAATCCTGATGTCCTTTTGGAAATCTACTCTTTGCTCATTGTAATGTTTTGACTAAACTTTTTCTAAATAAGGAGAATATGACCCACTAGGCCAACCAGACTCTTCTTTTTGGGAATTTGAATTTTGAGCAGAGTGATAAGGGTAACAAAATGATTGGATCTGGCTTCTCTCAGTGATAAGGGCCTGAAAAGTCATCATGGTTCTGCCACCTTGGTCCCTGAAGATTCCATGAGCCCTGTTTTTTGCATTGCCTAGCTATATTGCTTTTCTTTATATGAATCATATCACATCCTTCAAATAGACTTGCCCCTTTTTGTTTAAGTTAATTAGAATTGTTTTCTATTGTTTGCTACAAAAGAACACTAAATAACATAGAAGTGAAAATGCCTCACCAACTGGTGATTTTCATATAAAAGCATACAGAATGATAGGTAATGAGTTCATCATTCCTAAGGCTCATTTGTAAATTTTTAGTTCAGTCTGGCTGCTTGTTCTAAACTTATCTACTGCAATGGTTCCAAAACTAGCTTTATATTAGAATCACTGACGTTAAAAACTATGATAATTGCCAATTATTTCAGACTTTTTGTCATGAGGACCAGGCACAAAGTTTTTCATTATTGTTTTTTTAATTGTTGGTTTTTTCTCTTGTTTTGGTTAACTCTGTACTTTTAATAAGCGTGCAAGGCTGAGAACCACTAATATACTGCTGTGATCATTAGAGATATCACATTGCTTTTGATAGTACACAATTGATGACACTGAGTGATAGAAAATTTAACTGATAAGGAAAGTAAATATGGGGTAAGAGAATGAGTGGAACAATGCATATAAGAAGAATCAGTGCAGCAGGTGGCTTTCCCACTTAAAATGAAAAATTATTAATATTTCATAGAGGATGCCAGATCATCCTATAATTTTTAGAGCCTCTGCTCTCTGGAAATATAAGGATAATGAAGGTGTGATAATATTTCCACTGTTTAAGTGATCAATCCAATAATGATTGTGCCTCCATAGTTTTTTTTTTTAACTTTTTAATTAAAATTATTGAAGTGACTTTGATTAATAAAATCAAATAGTTTTCAGGTGTACAATTCAATAATATTTCAATTTTATATTGCATTGCGTGTGCACCTCCCAAAGTTAAATTTTCTTCCATCACCAAATATTTGACCCTCTTTACCCAAATCTATTTCCTCCCTCCCTGCTTCACTCTGGTAACCACTAATCCACTGTCCATGTCCATGAGTCTCTGTTTGTCATGTTTATTTGTTGCATTCAGTTTTATATCCTACATATGAGTGAAATTATATGGTTCCCAAATTTTATGTCTGACATTTCGCTTAGCATGGCTTTTGGAATTCCTTAGCATGGCTCTAGGAAAATTCTTTAATTTTAGGTGAGAAAACAAAGGATTAGAGATGACCTCTGCAAGGCCCACAGTGAGGCAGTATTATTGCCAAATCTAGAACCATGTTCTGTCAAGACCTCTCTGTGCCCTCTATTACCTCTTAATTTCTTCTTCTACACACTTACATGCACTCTTCTTCCTACCCTATATACCCTCATCTCTTTCTATTACATACATTAATTCCCTAAGAAGCAGTATATTGTGAGGATTAAAAGTTTTTGTTTTGAAATCAAAAGAAAAAAATGGCATAGATGATAGTGGCTCCGTTCATCCCTCTTGTGACCAAATCAAAGTCATGACAGAAACATGGAGCAAACAACAAGGAAAATCACCTCAGATCTAGATGAACAAGTCTTATGACTAGGGAGAGAAATAAGAAATCACCCTGCAATGGGAGGAGGTAGGATGGGGCGAGGACGAGAGGCTGCCTGGTCTCAAGCAGCTGAGTGGGATGGAGACTGCGGCAGTGGCAGCTGCGGAAGCCTCTTAAAGGGACCTGCTCGCTCTGAGCACCAGCACCAGTTCAGCTGCGTGGAGGACACCAAGGACTTACAGGGGAACACTGAGCTATCTAAATGAGAGCAGGAGGCGAGAATTCCTCTGAGGCAGAAGCGCTGGTGGTATCCATTATTCCTCTGTTGAGCCCTACCCCCTCCCAGTGTATCTACTCAGCGCAGCCATAGCTGAGACTTTATCTAACTGGAGAACATAAGTCCTTTGCCTAGAGGATTCCCTGAAACTCTACCTCTCCCAACTTGCAGCCCCACCCAAACCACATCCAGGTATATCCTCAACGAGTCAGGTACTCCTTGCTGAGCAGCACCTAGACTCACACTGGTGGCAGCTCTCCTCAGTTACTGGCATGGTCTCTTGAGGCAACTATAAGCACAGTATCTGTAGATTCCTTGCTGAAGCTTAACAGGTGGCCCCAGAGGGGCACAGGTGGGGACTAAACTTGGCCTACAGCTGAACCTCTCTCGGGACTGTGCCACTGGACAACTACTTCACAAAACCACACTAATAAGACTGAGAGATGTAGGAGTTTTTCTTAGAAACAGACACAGAAAGGCATCAAAATGGGAAAGACAAAGAAGCAGGAACCATATGAGAGAACAGAATAGAAATCCAGAAATAATGGAGTCAAACAGATGCAGAGTTAAAAATACTGCTTATAAAAATGCTCAATGAACTAGGGGAAGTGTAGATTAATTCAGTGAGAACTTTAACAAAGCTACAAAAAACCCATAAAAATGGAAAGGGAAATTATAAAAGGGAACCAGTCAGAAATGAAGAGCACATTATCTGAGATGAAAAGTATATTAAATGGAATAAACAGAGTGAATAAAGAAGAGGATCATACCATCTACATATAGAATGGAGAAGCCAAGGACACTCAATCAGAATGGCAAGCATAAAGAAGCCAAGACTGCCATAACAATTTAAGGAACCTATGAGACATTATTAAATGTAAAAATATCCATGTCATAGAGGTACCAGAAGGAAAGTAATACATTGAAGAGCTATTTGAAGAAATAATGATAGAAAACTTCTCTAGCCTGGTGAAAGAAATAGACACAAACCCCCAGGAAGCTCAGAGAGTGCCAAAAAAGAGAAACTCAAAGAGGCTCACACCAAGAGACATCATAATTAAAATGCTAAAGGTTAAATACAAAGAGGGAATCTTAAAAGCAGCAAGAGGGAATCTTAAAAGCAGCTAGTTACCTACAAGGGAGCACTCATAAGACTGACAGCTGATTTCTCAAAAGAAACCACACAAGACAGAACGGCTTGGCACATAATATTCAACATGATGAAAACCCAGGATCTACAACCAAGAATACTTTATCCAGTAAAGCTATCATTTAGAGTTGAAGGACAGATAAAGAGCTTCTTAGACAAAAATAAGCTAAAGAAATTTATTAACATCAATCCAGTATTACAGGAAATGTTAGAGGGACTTTTTAAAGAAGAAAAAACAGGTATCAAAAAGAAGAATAAAGAATGGTAATAACTACATTTCTATCAACAAATACTTCAAGTGGGAAAGAATTAAGTGCTCCAACCAAGAGATAGAGTGGCTGAATGGATAAGAAAACAAGCCCCTTGCATATGTTGCCTACAAGAGACTCACTTCAGATTAAAAGACACACACAGACACACACAGACTAAAAGGAATGGAATGGAAAAAGATATTGCCTTGATGGATGTAAAGTGTATTGAGCCGAATAAAATAGGTTGGATAGAGAAAGACAAATATCGCATGATTCCACATACATGTGGTATCTAAAGAGCAAAATAAACAATAACAACAACAACAAAAGTGAAAATAAACTCATAGATACAGAGAATATTTTGAAAGCTATTAGATGGGAGGGGCATGGGGGATGGTGAAAAAGGGCAAAGGGATTAAGAGATATAAATAGATAGATGCAGAATAGACATAGAGATGTAGAGTGTAGCATGGGGAAAATGGTTAATAATATTGTAATAAATATGTAAGGGAAAAGATGGGTACTATATTTACTGGGGTGATCACTTTGCAAGTTAGGTGGATCTCTAATCACTATGCTATACAACTGAAACTAGTATATTATTGTATGCCAACTATAATTGAAAACAAAAAACTCATTGAATTGTACAATGTAAATACAAGCAACTAATTGTATACTATATTTTGATGAAGCCGGAAAAAAAAAGTTTTTGTTTTAGAGACTAATGTCTTTAGGTTCAAATGCAAGCTCCATTTGTCATTTATTGCTAGACAACCACAAGTAAGCTTCCTGATTTCTGAGTGCTTTTTATTCCATCTGTATATTTTGTGAATAATAGCTCCTAAAATTGTAGTGAGAAATTAGTTAATTCATGCAGGGCAGTTAGAAGACTTTTAAGCACATTTTAAGTACTCAGCGAAGGTTAGCTATTCATCACAGGTTGTCAATGCTTCTCGTTTTAGCTTTTTTTTTTTCTGCATGGTTTTCTTCTCTTGTTTCAAAGAGGGCACGTCTTTTTTTGTTGGTTCTGAGGTAGAGTCAATATTTTTTCCCCTTCCTAGAGTCACACAGTCTTAAAATATTCTTTACCTTTCATTTTTCACAATATTCTTTATTCTGTCAGTAGTATTTTTGTTTATGCTTTACATTCATAGAAGTGCTTGTAACTAGTTTAAAATACCAAATAATTTATTGACATTTATATTGAAAAACATAGTTTTCTGACTCATTAGTTTCCTATCTCAATTCTCCTTCCCCTGGCACAATCACTTTGAACTATTTTAACTTTTTTTTCTGGTGTTTATTTCATATTACTGACACTTATCGATAATTTTTATTTCCTGATTTTTCTGTTTTTACATAATAATGTTGTAATTTGTATTAGTCAGGGTTCTCTGGAGAAACAGTACAATGAAATATATATATAATTATTATCTACAATATATAATACTTACATATAATATATTATTTTATTATAAAATGTATAAATAAAATGTTATATATTGAAAAATATTACATATATTATATTACATGTTTGTTCATTATAAGAAATTGAATCATGTGATTATGGAGGCCGAAATGTCTCATGATCTGCAGTTGGCAAGCCGGAGACCCAGAAGAGCTAATGGTGTAAAATTCTAGCTTCAGTCCAAGTTCAAAGGCAGAAGACCAATGTTTCATCTCAAAGACAGGCAGAGAGAGTGAATTCTTTGTTACTCATTCTTTTTATTCTAGTAAGTCTTTCAATGGATTAGATGAGGCCCACCTGCATTGGCAAGGGCAGTTTGTTTTACTCAGGCTACTGATTTGAATGTTAATCATATCCAGAAACACCCTCACACACAGACATACCCAGAATAATGTTTAACCAAATATCTGGACACCTAATGGTCCAGTCAGGTTGGCACATAAATCTAAACATCAATCCATTTATTAAAGATACAGATTTAGATCTCTTACTTACCTCTTCTCCCCCAAAATGCACACACATTTATTTACCACTTCCCATTTTCTTAATATAGATTTTTATCATTCTGGAGCCACTGGGTGTGCTATAATTAAATTTTCTTTTTTGCAAAACCTTTCTATATTTGTTGATTTTCATAGGATATTTAATTTCATCCCCAACAAAAGTATTTCCTCTAAATACATTGTTTTGTTTTGTTTTGGTTTTGGTTTTAGTTTTGTTTTGTTTTCTTTGTTACATTATTTTCTTTCTGAATTCACCTTCCACTATGTTATGACAATTTTTCTTTGGTGGTTTTATAGCTGTCATTCTTAATCCTTTTCTATAACTGGGGAATTCCTTTCACTATGCTCTCATGGTACAACCTACTTGCCTTCTAGTTTGTTGATTAAAAACATCTTTGGAAAGATGTGTGACATTCAAAACATAAGAGCTATTCTATTCTTACAAGTGATTGATATTTTGATTGGTCATCTTCCACTGTTCCATAGCTCCCAGGTTTGCAATTTAGAAGCTTATTATTGTATGCATTACATTGTTACTGTTTTATATGAGACTTAAGTTTTTCTTATGGAAAGTTTTACAATTTTACTTTTGTCTCCAGAGTTCTGAAATTCTATGATATTTTTTAGTGTAGTTTTGATTTTTTCCCTCTCTTGCTCTTCCTCTATCTCTTTTTTTCCTATTTTTTTCTTATGATGTTTTATTTATAATTTATTTTCTTTCATTTTCTCTTATAAACATCCTTTAAGTTGAAAATTTTATGTTGAAATCTGATTTTCTATGTTTCCCTCACCTCATTTTCCATTTATTGATCTTTGATTTCAGAAGTATTTTCTCAACTTTATCTTCTAGATCTTCTGTTTATTATTTTTATTATCTAGTTTTTTTATTTCCAAAGGCCCCTTTCTTATGCTCTAAATAGTGCTTGTTAATAGTTTCTTTTTTTTCCCCTACCCAAATAGAGAGAAAGTAATTTAATTTGCCTGTCACATAAAGTGAAATTATGTTCTTTCATATATATATGAAACTCATTAGACTATTTCCTTTTTATTGGTATTCCTTTTTCTATTGCATTTTGTATTTCTCTTTATCATATTAGTTCCTTTTCCCAAATTTCCTGTGATCCTTGGCTATCTATGTTGCATCAAAAAATCACTCCAAAACTTAGTGGCTTAAAAGAACAAACATTTACTATCTCATTGTTTCTGTGGGTCAGTGTTAAAACTTGGGAATAGATTACCTAGTAATTTTCTTCTCTTGGATTTATGTGTTTGTGCCTTTTATATTTTTGCTGCCATTTTTATGATGTTTTGGTAAGAAAAGAAGATAAACACCGGTAAGGCAGTCAGTTAACCATAGTTCAGTATTATTTTAAGGCCTATTAATGGTCTTTCATTTGTATGTTTGTTTCTTCACACTAAAACAAAAACAGCTTTATTGATATCTAGTGTGTCAAAAGTTTTCATACATATATTATTCTTCTCTACTTGAATTCTATTAGAATCCTCAGTTAATAAATACAACATTTAGTCCTATTTTCAAGTTTATGGGACATTTGTTTAGTGTGTCCCTGCTGGGCAAAAACAAACAAACAAACAAACAAACAAACAAACAAACGAAACCTTTCACTGTCCAGTTTTTTGGCACCTAGAATTAATAGCGAATACAGAAAAGCCATAGTTCTCAGAATGCGCTGTTATCATGGCTATTTGTTTCTTTACTTATAAGGATAACCCTTTTTAAGAAAGCAATGAACCATTGTAGCTTGATAGGAAGAAAGTTCTTATCTTGTTTTTCTTTATTTGTTTTCTTTTGTTTGGTTTTGTTTTTGTGAGTAGTAATCTATGAAAGGAAAAAAAAAATGATTTAGATAGAATGGGAGGATATCTGGTATTAAAAAGGAATACCCAAGTGGCTTCCATATCTTGGCTATTGTAAATAATGCTGCAATGAACATAGGGGTACATATATCTTTTCAAATTAGTGTTTTCATTTTCTTCAAATAAATGCCCAGAAATATAATTGCTGGGTTATATGGTAGTTCTATTTTCAATTTTTTGACTAATCACAATGTGGTTTTCTATAGTGTCTGCACCAGTTTGCATTCCTACCAAAAGTGCACAATGATTCTTTTTTCTCCACGTACTCACCAACATATGTTATTTGTTAACTTTCCGATAATGGTCATTTTGACAGGTATGAGGTAATATCTCATTATGGTTTTGATTTGTGTTTCCCTAATGATTAGTGATGCTGAGCATCCTTTCATATGTCTGTTGTCCATCCATATGTCTTCTTTATAGATAAATGGATAAAGAATATATATATATAGTAGAATATTCAGGCATAAAAAACTGCAATCTTGACATTTACAAGAACATGAATGGACTTAAAGGGTATTATACTAAGTGAAATAAATCAGACAGAGAAAGACACGTACTGTATGATTTACCTTATATGTGAAACCTAGAAAACAAAACACAAGAACAAATACACAAAACAGAAACAGATTCATAGATACAGAAAACAAAATGATGGTGGCCAGAGGGGATGTCGGTGGAGAGATAGGTGAAAGAAGTCAAGGGGAATAAGAGGAACAGACTTTTAGAAATAAGCCATGGGAATGTAGTGTACGACACAGGGAATAGAATCAATATTATAATAACTTTGCACAGTGAGAGATGGTTAATAGGCTCACTGTAGTGAACACAGCGTAAGATACATGTGTCGAATCACTATGTTATACACCTGAAACTATAACACTATACTTTAGTAAAAATTTTCTTAAAGTAATATCCAAATAGACGAGAGATAATTGGCATTTTCTATTGACACAAAACTTACATCTATATCCCTAGAACCCATGTAGAAAGATACTGAATTGTTCTGGTTATCAGTAATTATTTTGAATGTATACATCATGATACTAAGAAAATATAAATTATTTGAGGGCATAATTTTTATACAATATTTTTTTTACTTCTCACAGAAGTACAGTATCCCTCAGTGTTTTACAAGCAGTACACAAACACAAGCATTATAGAGATTGACTAGAAACTTATTCCTTTCCTTGACATGACCAAAACCACACTTTTCAAGTCCCAAGAATACACTTACATGTACAATCCAGTTCTAAAGTTGAAAAAATAACAGAGCATGTGAGCAAAGTGTGTATATAAATAAATATATATGTGCATGTGTGTGTATGTATGTATATATATATATACACACAAATCACCCCAAGTTAAAAATTAGTAAAGGGTGTGAGGTATTCTACAGTTCTCTGAATTTGAGAGTGGCTGCAATCACACATTACTCTCATTCTATTTGATCTTATAAACACCATTATAAGGCTTACCCATGCATCTTAGTGTAGAGTGTGTTTCTATACTAATCATGAAATAAAGACCCTCACTCATTCCCTAAATATTGTTATAACTGTTTATTGCTGTATACAAAAGCCACAAGAGACTAAGTGATTTGACATTCTCATGTAAATCACTACAGTCAAACAAATGAACGAACAGCAAATTCTGACTTTTTCTAACATGAACATGAAATGAACCAACAAAAAAGTTATTTGGATCCTCCTTCCTTATCCAAATACTCAGAAATAGCTGGCCTACTCTCATCACTATGTCCACATATGTCACATATTCTCCCTAACTCTTCCATTTCAGAGAGAAGCCCAAATCTCCAAGATCAATGCGTCATTAGACTGAATAGAAACTCACCTGGGAAAGGTCTAATTTTTGCTTTTTAATACTTATATGTGAATATGCTTTGTATTTTTGTGGATAAGTAAATTGTCTAACAATTGTTTATATATGTGATTCCAAACCAAACTTCTCATATTGACTATATTTTAATGATTTCTCTAAGTAAATTTTATTTAAATTATATACTGAAAAACTCTAATTTTTAAGTTTTTTTTTTTCAAAAATAGGTTTGAATGGTAAAAAGTGATATTAAATGTTGTGTGTCACCATCTACCTAAGGATATAAAAGGCTCTGATCAATTCTTCAATGATAAAATCAGTTAATATTTAATCCAGCATTGCCAATTTATTTGAGCACGGGACACTGTTTGTTCTTCTTCTTCTACTTCCTCCTCCTCCTCCTACTCCTCCTATTCCTCCTCCTTTTGCTCCTCCTCCTTCTAGAATTCACATTAATATCCTGTGGAGCCTTTTAAAAATTTATATTCCAGCCTAGAAATGCATTGTTTCCTTTACTTATCTGAATAAGAGAAAATGTATAATAAGACATAATATATTTGGGAAATCTAGTTCTTATTTAAGGAACAAGAATTTTTAGATGCTAATTGTGCTAAGTAGAGAGGAAATAATGTTCTACCTATCTATCTATATATCTATCATTTATCACCTCATTCCTTAATCGATCTCTCACTACAATTGGGTTCATGCCACTCTAACCCAGTTATATTATTCTAATGTTCCTTGTCACCTTCACAGAGGCAAATTTTAGTAAACAAATGCTTTCTTTATTCTGGTTATGATTAACGACTCTTGGCTTTGAGGTATATTTACCCAGTAGGCAGTACAAAACCAGATAAAGAAGACTCTTAGTCTCAAAATTAGTTTACTGGTTCTATCTGCTACACTCACTCTTGTTTTTCATTGTTGTGGAAAATATTAGTGACTAATAAAACTTCACGTGACAAAAAGTTAGGATTGCAATATGCTAATGAGGCAATAACAATGTAAACAAACAATAAGAAATATATTATTTCATGCTCTCAGTAAAAGAAGTCCAATAGCAAACACAGCAAATTTCCTTAACACTAGGACTTATCTTTCCCTATGATTTTGTTTTCCAACATTTCCTCTGCTAAAACAAACAGCTATGCTCTTTGAGACATGATCGATTCCATGTTTTGAAGCAGGAAAATTTCAATTTGGACTTAAAATATACTATCAGTTCTAGAAGAAAGTACTCTTTCAAGGATACCTGGTAGGATGTAGGGTAATATTAAAAGGACCTAAAAACTATACTAAAGGGGCTCATAATAGCTGACTGTGATAATTTTGAGTTAATAATGACATAAATAAACCCTTATAATTAATGAAAAACAAATTCAGTTATTGATAGGCAATAATTTAATAGTGAAATCTGGAAGTAAGAAATTAAAATAAAAGGTATTATACTAATTGCAATGCAAAAGTAGGAGAAAATTAATGTATATGCATAAATTGTTTCTTCTATTAAGTATATGTTTATTTATAAACTGCAGAGTTGTACTTGCTTCTCTCAGAGTAATAGAGAATGATGGATGGTGGGTGCTGTTAATTATGCAAATAATCCTAGAGAGGTTAGTGGCTATACCAAAAAAAGGAAGGAAAAATTAGTCTCGATGCCACGTGAATTTATACAGGCAGAAAGATGGTTCCACAATGTGTTTTAGGCCTGTAAATCTGCTATATTTTCTGCTCAGGAAATCTTACCACATTGACTTGATCCTTCGACTTGTATTAAAAAAAATTTTTGAAGGACCTAACTGGAACTAGATACAGATAAAACATTCTTATGTTTTTCTTGTTTGTTTCTGTTGTTTTTTCCAGCATTGTTTATTGTAGTAAAATACACATAACATATAATTTACCAACATAACCTTTTTTAAATGTAAACTTCACTGGCAATAGATATATTCACGATGATGTGTTACCATTACCACTATCCACTTTCAAAATTATTTTCATCTTGTACAACTGAAACTCTGTACATATTAAATAATAATTCCCTTTTTCCTCATTTTCTCTTGTTCCTGGCAACCAACTTTCTACTTCCTATCCCTATGATTTTGACAACTTAAATATTTCATGTAAGTGGAATGATACTGTATGTGTATCTGAAACTGGCTTATTTCATTTAGTATAATGTCCTCAAATTTCATTCAGGTTATAGCATATGTAAGAATTCCCTTCTTTTTTAAGGCTTAGTAATATTCTGTTGTATTAATTTATGGCAATTTGCTTATCCATTCATTCTTCAATGGACATGTGGGTTGCTTCCATGTTTTAGCTACTCTGAATAATGCAGCTATGAACATGGATATATAAACATCCTTATATTTTTAATAATATCCAAGAACAGACAAAACATTGAATTACATAATACCAAAAAATTAGAGAGTGCATAACTTGTAAAGAAAACAAATTTTAAAAAGACATATTAAAAAAAAGATCAAATATTGGTGTAACAAGTGAAGACTATACTTGAAAATAAAGCTTGAAATGATCAATGACTGACTGAAACTGCCTTTGGAGAATCAACCAGATTTAATGACCCAACAAAATGATTAATTTATTGAAAACACAGAGCCTGTAATTACTTTTGGCTTGAGAATATATTGTACATATATTAAGTCTATAAATATTCTATAATCCCAATAAGGTATCAAAATAAGACCTACTAAAAAACATTGGTAGGTATAAAACAAGAATAGAAATTATGCTGACATGATGTTGAGATTTTAAAATAACTCTAAGTATCTATGTAGTTATATGTTTTATAATAAATGCATTTGTGTATTTGGTGTCTCCTATATAAAGCATTTAAAATGGTCAAAAGCATCTTAGTATTTGATTTGAATTTTAGTTTAAATTATTTATAAAAAATTGATTCTACTAAATTTAAAGGCAGTGTCTAAATGCCTAAAAAAATCTTTTTTTAAGTTAAAAAAAATTTTGTGCAGTATTTTCTTATGCTTCTCATTAAATTGACAATTAATTTTAACACCACTACTCATCTTTTCCTATGACTTTTAAAAAATGTGTTCTCTACTGAAAAATAGAGAAATTCTTGGAAAGCGATTGGTTATTGTTAGAACAGGAGGATTCTTTGAAAGACATTTGGGAAGAGAATCAGGTAATCATACCCCTTCTAGGACTTTAAAGAATATTTAAGTTGCTTTCTCCTAACTTCTGTCTTTCAATGTACCTTCCGAGGTATCCACTGAAAAATGGAGTCCTCCTATAATAGCCAGAAGCACATAGAAACTTTAGAAATTACCAAGCCAAACTTCACTATATCAATGAAGAAACTAGGTTGGGATCAGCAAGGAAGTAATTTATTAATACTTGGAAGAACTGGTAGTCATACTTACATTTTACTGATTCCATGTCAAGAGCTTTAGCTATCACTTTGTAATTTTGTCTTTTTTGTTTGCTTGGTCTATGGTTCATGCTTGAGTCTTCCATCTCCATCTGCCATCCAAATATTTGGCTTCTGTCTGTCTTGCTGTCACATATGCCTTCAGGTTTACATTGATGTCAGATTTCACAACAGCTTCTATAGAAAGGAAACATTTATTGCAATAGCACAGTTAGAAACAATTTATTTTGCTGTGAAGATTTTAGGATTCCCTGCTCTTCTATTTTTTTTTTTTTCTGAACCCAAATCTAATAGTGGAGAGAATATGTTTAAATACCCGAGCATGGTGGCTATTGATACTATAAATCTAAAATATCTAACATTTTCTTCATGTCACTATTGCAGGATGCTATCTATGTAGGCTGTTTGCATTTCATTATTTGATTTCTCAGGAGATTGAAGAGGGAAATATCACTTTAAAAAATAGTTATCTTTTTGCCTTCACATAAAACTTCCAGGTGTTTGTTTTGTTGTGTTGTGTTCAAATAATTCTTTATGGTGAATATTCCACCTGGGTAAAAATGGAGTTGTGGAAGAAGCAGGTCATTATCAAATCACCAACAAAATTAAAGATGACTCCTCTCTGCCCTACTCCCTCTCTTCCAGGTTCTTGTTGCCAGCATCCTTTGCCTTTGTAGTTTAACTCCCAAGCATGTGTGTGACCTTCATCGTGTGCCTCTTGAATCCACCCTCCACAAACTGGTCAGAGTAACTGATGTGAAATATTCAGTAAATATGCCAATTCTCTGATGACAGCTAGCGTAAATATTTTATCATCTGTAAACTAAAAATTAAATTCTTTAACAAAAAAAGATTAGCTCCTTTCTAAACTGTTCCCTGTCTAGCTCTAGTTTCAGGTTCATATCACTATATGCCTTATATTTAACATTCTACCAAATACTGAGCTGTTTTTATTTGTCACACATACATGGAGTGAAAAGAAATGTATCTATTTCTCAGGATTGTTTCAGAATAATGTGTCTAGAGAACCTTTCTCAAGGAAAGTCCTCAATAAAATTAGCTTTTGAAAATTAACTTTATAGTGTTAATTCTATATATGACTTTCCTTCCCCATGGATATCCCTTCAACTCCCTAGTCCCTGTTCCTTTCTTGACCTCGTTAATTCTGACTTGCCCCACACAATACATTTCAGAGGTCATCTCCTCCAAAAATAGCTGTCTCTCTTTGGTATGGTGTCTCAGGCTCCTTTTTATCATTACAATATAAAGTTATCCTTCTAAAATTTTCTCTTTTCCATCTGTCTTTTACACTGCTGTGGATTTGTCTTGAAGACAAGAATGAGGACTTATTTTTGCATTCTTAGCATTTAGCATAGTAAATGATACTTAATAAGAATTTTATATTTTTTAACACAAGATGCAAGACTACTAAAGAGGATACCTGAAACATCCATACTCCACAAGAAAAATTAAAAATTATTGCAAAACATTAATTTATTCCATACATCTTCATCATCGTGAAATTATGGTAGTCATTTTTTAACAAGTGTCTATTCTGAAGCAGGGTAGAACTCAAATGTTGTGGTAGCTCTTACATAAGCATATTTTAGTTTTGGGGTCTTTTGAGGTATTGCCTGCTGTTAATTAAATCAGAGTATCAGAAAAAAAAAATCAATTCAAAATCCCACAGAAAGTTTTCTGCTGCTTTAATCCGGAAATGGAAAGAGTCAAAAAATACAGACTAAATTTTTTTAAAGCAAATAATAAAAGAATAAAAAGCATTTTTTTAAAATTTTATTTTAAGTAATGGAATGACTCTGGTTTAATCTCTGAAATACATTTAAAAGTCATAAATTGCATATTTCTGACCCAGTCTCATCTGATTGCCTAACTTGCTACTCTAGTAAATTGGATATTGGTTAATTGCACAGTTTATCAATCTGCAAACTGCATTGAAGTCCAGATGCTCTTTGAAATGTAATCATTCTAGATAACTACTGTTGCAATTTACATTTACATTTTTGATCATATCACAGTAATACATTTTCTCATTACATTTCACTATAGATCATGCCCTGACATTATTTTCTAAACTTGTTTACCAAATGTTACTTTCACAAAATATTTCTTGCAAAAGGTACATTTTATTGAAATGGGAACTCTGAGTGTCTTAGACTAGGTGGCATCCCTCAAAATCAGAACTCCTTTTATGTCATCAAAATCAGCCTAGGTCAAATGAAATGAAAAACACGTAGAATAGCATTCTATAAAGATGACCTTTGAAGTGTTTTCATTTTTGAAAATGAATTTAGTAATCAAGATCTTTAAATACTCACTTTTATTTTTTCCTACCAGAAGGATAATACAGATCACTTTTGCAGTAACATAAGAAAATATGTTTCTCTTGGAAAATACAGGATGTCACCTTGTAAATTAAGATAACTATTTAATTATTTTTAAATGTTATTGTTTTCAAAGAAATAGCAGTGTGAGGAGTAATATACACATGAGCTTGAAATGTTTCTATCAAATTTAACTTTCATCATTATAAAAAACAATAATACTCATATTAAGAAAGAAATACATACTTTAAAAAGTGAGACTAATTCTCATTTACTTCTCTTTGTGTACATGTATATTTTTACATCTCAGTGCTTTTACTTCTTTTATTGTTTAAGCCAATTTCAGGTTTTTGTTGTCATTACTTACAGTTAAAATCACCCAAACAAAGCCTAGGGAATGCTTATACACATTATATACTAGTATTTGAAATTGCTAGCCAACTACAAAATAAACTCTTGTATTCCCAAATTAGCGCATTATCCTTTAAGCAACTTTGTAACTTTGAAATACATTTCTTTTTTTCCTGGCATTGTTGAATTACAATAGACAATTAGTTGCTCATATTTACATTGTGCAATTCAATGAGATTTTTTAAAAATTATAGTTAGCATACAATAATGTATTAGTTTCAGTTGTACAGCATAGTGATTAGAGATCTATATAACTCACAAAGTGATCATCCCACTAAATCTAGCACCCTTCTTTCCCCTTACATATTTATTATAACATCGTTAACTATATTCCTTATGCTACACTTTAAATCTCCATGTCTATTTTGGAATTCTCCATTTGTACTTCTTAATTCCTTTGCCCTTTTTCACCATCCCCCTATGCCCCTCCCATCTAGTAGCCCTCAAAATATTCTCTGTATCTACAAATGTATTTCCACTTTTGTTGTTGCTCTTGTTGATTTTGTTTTTTAGATTCCACATGTATGTGGAATCATGAGATATTTGTGTTTCTCTATCTGACTTATTTCATTCAGCATTTTCTGTAATACTGGCTAAATGTTAGTAAATTCCTTTAGCTTATTTTTGTCTAGGAAGCTCTTTTTCTGTCCTTCAACACTAAATGATGGCTTTGCTGGATAAAGTATTCTTGGTTATAGATTCTGAGTTTGATAGCAAAAATTTATTCTCTCATAATAATGAGAACCAGAAGTCTGAAATCCAAGTATTCTAAAGAACTTACCCTATGCTTTTTTCTAGGGTGCTGTTGCTGTGGGCAATTGCTTTATATTTTTGTGTATTTTTATAACCAAAATAAACATATGATGAATTAAAATAGTATAAATGGATAAGAGGGAGGGAGAGGAAAGAGAAGGACAATATATTATCCTACAAAACACTTAGGTAGAGTTTGGGATACTCTTGAGGCATATCCAACAGGAGAGAGCTTCACAAGGCTTGTTATAGAATGGTCTTTGGAAATGTCCTCTGATGGTTTGTCACACTTAAGACTATGTCTTCTCAAATGCAATAGGTACAATTTGAGGTTCCAATTAATGTACCAATTATAGCATTATCCTTGAAATTTTCTACATTTTGGACTACAAACTGAATTGATTTTTTCTTGTTTCTTACTATAGATAATTTATTGAACTTCTATATTACCCCTCAGCCATATTCCATATTAAGTTCTGTATGAACTATTAGAAAAAAATCACACTCTAATAGTTTAGCAAGTGTTAGATATCTTTTAGTGGATGACAGACAATGATAGTATATTCCCTAAAATAAGAGTATTTTTCCCACTCTCCCCTTGTGTATGGAATTACTATGGCAATAACATTACCAAACTTGTACTACACCGTGGACCTGGCAGGGTGTTTGGCTTTGCAACACCACAATTTAATGGATGAAAACATGTTCACAATTCTACATTTATGCATCCTCACTGGGGTTATTTACACATGGTGACCAAGAAGAGTAAATATGACTGAATTGCTCCAATTCAAGTTAGCTCCAAATCTGAGTAACTAGAAGATAATTCAGATCAGAGAAGATGATTAAAGCTGAATTCTAAAGAACGATGATTGGAAAGATCTCACTTTAGACTCTCTGCCCTCTCTTTTAATGTATATAACTCTACATTAGTTTTATGCTAAAATCTTTATATATACTAAGTCTTTTAATTATTTCAAAAATGTTGGCAGGTGATATTATTCCTATTTTACAAATGAGAAAATTGAGACTGGAAGTAAGGAATTAACTTATTTACATCTACTTGATATGTGTCAAACATTGCTGTAGTAAAATATTTTTCTGTGTAATAGAAAATTTAAAAATTTAGAATTTCTTTGCATTTCTAGGGATTAGCTTAAAAAAAATGTTTATTTTATCCCATGCAGTCTCGATTTCACACATGTTTTATGAGTGAGAGACACCTAGAGAACATTCTTCAGAGAATGAAACCATCTGTACTTAGAAACTTGGAAAAAAAACACACACACACACACACATTGAGTACATTTACTATAGGCTGCATATTCCAGAAAATACTCAACCTCCAACCTCTGTTATTCTGATCTCTTTTCTTAAAAGCTCTATGTGCCATGTATTTGAAAAAAAATGTTTTTTAAATAATTGTATTTCCTTGTAATATCATCTGTCCATATGAAAAAGGGCCAACTAGTATCACTTACAAGGTGATCATTCATGTACGGAATTGGTAAAGATAACAAAAGTATTTTATTTTGTTTTCTTCTCCTTTTTCCCTTTTTTTGTGATGTCAAAATACTTTGAACAGAGTCCAATGACTTGGCCTTTAATTTCAGATCTTGGACCCAAAGTTCATAAGAATATAAGCAAGTCACATTTCATCTATGGTCCAGTATTGTTAATAGGATAGATAAATCTAGACAAAAAGTCAAAAAAACTTTAATCACTTTTAAAATGAAGAGATAAAAAAAGAAAATGTAGTAAATTTTTATTAAGAGATTTTATTTGTTTGTTTTTAATTCTGAGGATTTAATCTCAGGCCCTGTTTTTGCAAAGTGAGCATAAAGATAATATCCTAAATATTAATTTTTTTGGTAAAAAATGCTAAACATATGTACATTTTTATTTTTAAGTAATGATCTATAGAACATAAAACCTTGGAACCATGGACTAAAAAAAAAAACCACACTAAAATGTTTCCTTTCAGCATTAGTGTTCTATGATTCTATGGGTATACATTTTCAGCAGCTAACATTTATCATGTGATTAATTGTTCATAATCTTGAGCAATGGTTGAAGGAAATAACATCCTTTTTAAATATCGAACAAGTTATGTCTCTTATGACCCAAGATATTTCATCAAATCCAACTTCATTTTTGTCATGAGTAGATATTTAAGTTTTGGTAGAGCTAGTGGACAATCAAAAAATATAGCTATTGAGGACAAAAGGAAAAATGATTAGAAATGAATACGAAAACAAATACCTTTATGAGTTAAAATTTAGATTTAATACACTGCATATAATTAGTGTACAAATCGATGACTTTTGATACATATATATAGATAATTATCACTACAATCAAAATAATTAACAAATTCATCATTCCCAAAAGTTTCTTTATGTTCATTTGCAATATCCCCCTCTTTTTCCCCGCAGTATTCCCAGAAATCTGTGATTTGCTGTCTGTATTTTCTGCTGATGCAATGAGAGTATGTTATAAGGAGAAACATTAAGAGATACTTTAATTTCATAACTCTAAATTGATTGATGATTTAAATGCAGGAACTGGAACTATAAACCTCATAAAAAAAACCCAGAAAATATCAGGAAAAGATACTTGACATTGGTCTAGGTAGTTATTTCTTGGATAAGTCATCAAAAGCACAGGCAACGAAACTAAAATAAACAAAAGTACTACATTAAAGAGCTTCTACTCAGCAAAGATAACAATCAATAAATTGAAAAGACAATCTATAAAAAGGGAGGAAATATGTACAAATCATATTATCTGATAGGAAATTAGTATCCAAAATATGTAAAGAATATATGTAATTCAATAATGAAAAAGAAAATAATCCAATTTAAAAAATGGGCTAAGGACTCAAATAGACATTTTTCCAGACAGGACATACAGACAGCCCACAGGTATATGAAATGTGCTCAACATCAGTAATGATCTGAGAAATGCAAATCAAAACTGCAAGAGATATAACCTCATATTTTTAGGATGGTTTTTATTAAAAAGTCAAATATTGGTGACGGTGTAGAAAAAAAGAAACTCAACTCTTGGTGGGAATGTAAACTGGTTCAGTCACTATAGGATACAGTATAGTAGTTCCTCAAAAAATTAAAAATTGAACTATCATATATTGCAGCAATTCCACTTCTGGATACTTATTTTTAAAAAATGAAAACACTAACTCGAAAAGATATATGCACCCCATGTTCATTGCAGCATTATTTACGATAGCCAAGATATGGAAACACCCTATGTCCATCAATGGATATATGGATAAAGAATATATCTTATTAAATATATTTTATAATATATGTATATATCTAATTACATATATATATATATATATATATATATATATATTATTCAGCCACAAGAAAGTATATTCTGTCATTTACAACAACATGGTTGGATCTTAAAGGATTTATGCTAAGTGAGGTAAGTCAGAAAGAGAAAAACAAATACTGCATACATATATATGGAAACTACAAAAATTAACTAGCAAAAACAGAGTAGGTTACCAGAGACTGGGGATGGGAGAATCAGGAGGATGTTATTTAAGGGTACAAAGTTACAGCTAGTAAATAACTAAGTTGTAGAGATGTAATGTATTACATAGTGATTATTGTCAATAATACCGCATTATAAACTTCAAAGTTGCTAGTGATTAATTCTTAACTATTCTCAATACAAAAAGAGAAATGATAAATATGGTGTTAGCAAATGTCGCTATAACAATTAAATTGCAATATATAAATATATCAAACCAAAACATTGTATACCTTAAACTTATACAATGTTACATTAATTATATCTCAATTAAAATATATGTGTATATATATCTGAAAAAATTAAGTTATGACTATAGTATCTTAATTATCATGTTTTAAAACTATTTCATGTCTGATTTTTTCCTTTCGAGACATCAAAATGATTCAAATTCTGTTTTTATCTTAGTTTTACTTTTTAAAACATATCAATTAAAATGTTTCTTTTAATTTGAGATACATTGCCTAATAGATATTTAAAACCTTTTAATACCTTGCCCCATCTATATCCTCAGTAGTATAGCACAATTGTTACAGAAAAATGACTGTTCTAATGTTTGTTAATCTTTAAAAAATGACATGAGATAAATGTATGAAAAGTGGAAAAGACATATTTCTCCAGTTGTGTGGTTAGTGGTGATTTTTTTTTGTTTGTAAAAATGAATTGTGATGCAATTTGATCAACCTAAAAAAAAAAAAACCTCTAATTTTATATATAGAAATTTCTGAAAAACCTGCCCATCAGTAGAGGACTGAATGTCTCTTTGTATTAAGTTCCTAGGGTTCTTGAACATTTTAAACCCATGGGAGATATAAATAAATACTGGTGTTCTTAATAATAAGCAAAGACTTACAAAAATGCAGACCAAGTTGTACATTGTTTGTGGACAGAATCTTAACAACCATATTGAAGATTATAAACAAGTGGATGAAATCATCAGATTTGCCCTTTAAAATATGATTCTGGTAAAAGTCGAGGAGAACAGAAAGGCAATGAAAAATAAAGAGGATTGTAAGATATGAAATTATTACATTTGTTTACAGATAAATAAAAATTTTCTGAATTTTATAGCAAATGTAGAGGGTTAAATTCAAGAGTTCAGAGTGGTGGAATTTGTGTGAATTATTGATTGATTATCTGTCCTAGAGAAGTGGATATAAGGTTTTCTAGGTCTCTGAATTAGCACAGCATGGACATTGGTGCCATTTCATTGCCCTAAAGGATAAGGAGAGAAGGTTTCCTTTGGGGATTTGTGGGTGGAGGCATAAGCACTTATTTCACATGTTAATGCAATGAATCCATGGAGCATGTAAGTGTAACAATAGATAGGGAGCAGTATCTTTTCTAGTTCTTATGACAAAATTCAGAATTTCTAGGAGTTGCCTCAGAGTAACTTAAGAGAGACATAACATATTGGCATAACATTTTATAAAGCTATATAAGCAAATGTTATTTTTTCCATTTTTATTTTACTTTGGGCACTACTTAAATGTACAGCTTACCGATGTTCCCTTCTCTAGACCCACTGGATTAAAAAAAAACAAAAAACAAAAAAACTATAATTTAAGAACTTCATTTTAATAAATTGCTTAGATGATTCAGACAGGCTGTCAGATTTGTCAGCTACTAGTATACGGCCACTGAGAAATCAGACTTTGAAAATATGTTTAACTGGTTTTCCAATGACAAAGCGTTTTGTCAAACAAGTTTGTGAGATGTCACACACGTAATTTCTTAGAGATACACAATAAACAGTTTAGTAAATAAAGTACAAAAAAACTATTTAATGTGTTTAATGGTTAACTTCTTTTTAAAAGGGACAATTTTTCTTTATACCTATTAGTATCTTAAATTTTTTTTTAACCTTAACATGAACCTAGAAAATAATCTAACTTGGTATATTATTTTTGTTGTTGAAAATTAAGTTAATTGGAATAATTAGTTGATATATTCACCTTTATCAATCAGAATTTCAATTAAACTGAAATTCTGTCACCACTTGTCAGCAGAAAAATTATTTAATTTATATTTTATAGGCTTTTGTAAATTAAATAAAAAGCAGCATCTTTTATTAAGACTTACCTTAGGAATCTCTGTAAATATTTTTTGTAAAAATGTATTTAAACTACACATTGCATTATTTTCATTTTTTATACAAATAATGAATTTTATTTTTGTACTTTTAATTTTGAAATAATTTCAAATTCATACTTGTTTGTTCAGTCATAGATTACAATTAATCTAGTTTCAAAGCTACATTTCTATGAAAAGCAAACCTATTAACTCAAATTCGATGTATTTTATTTGCTTATATTTTACAGCTCTTTTTTTTAAAAAAAAAAACAGTATTGTTAAAGAAAAATGACTGGATGCTTGTTAAAGGTGATCAGACAAATTTTGTTCAGACTACTACAGTAGAGGCGAGAGATTTCAGTATAAACTGAGCTCAACTCCAACTGTGACAAAGGTAACTAAGGATTTCGAAGGAGAGCAGATGGAGAACAGAAAAGCACTATTGGAAAGTGAATAGAGGAGAGCAAAAAGGAGGACTAGAGGGCTGTGTGAAAATTGAAGAAGATGGTAAGTGGAGAATTACTGAAAATGGTTTGGTAAGGTAGGTTAAACAGTACATTTTTCGATTTGGCAGCACTGTGCTTTCTTTAGCCGACGGCATGGTGCCTAGAGTAACTTTTAGGGACACAGCAGGAGGGAGCCAGAATAAAGTCTGATTTAGTCTGTAAAACATTAATATAGTTCAAAAAGCCAACATTAAATGTGAAAGTATAGAGAAACAACACTTCCTCCCATTTCTTCTATTCTGCTCCTATCTATAACTTGGTAGTACTAATATTCAGCTATTTATTCTTCCTGTTTGCTTTCCAAAATATAAGAAAATTATATTTTATTTATAGATATGATTATATACATATGTTCATATGTATATATACAAACATGTACAAAATAATGTTTTATATTCTTATTTATTCTTTGATTTTGTCAGTTATAAAGATTATGTAAATCATTCCATATCAGATCAAGGTATCTCTGTTACTTTTATAGTTGTACAATACTCCATTGTGAAAATTTACCATTATATTCACCTAACCTACTGCGTATGGAAATTGACACTTCCCAAATTTTGCGTTATGAAATTCCTGCAGTGATTAACCTTATCAAACTATCTTCTATCATTAATGCTCTATTTCCTGGGTAAATTTTTGGAATTGGATCGCTGAATCAAAAAGTAAGCTGACACGTGATTTTTGTAGATATTGACAAATTCTTCTCTCTAAGAGTTCTACCGATTGGTATTCCCACCAACATGAAAATATGAAAATGCCTGTATAAAAATGCCACTCTCACAGTCTTGTCTGCTGAATATGTCAGATTCTCTAATATTTGCCAATCTAATATGTAAAATAGACTATCTCAATATAGTTTTATATTTGCATATCTTTTGTTATGAATGATTTAAATAACCTTTTTATATTTAAGGGCCATTTTATATATTTTATATGAACTATCTTTCCATGAATTTTGCCCAGGTTTTCTTTTTTCTCAGTCATACTTTTCTTCAGTTTGTTAAAGTTATTTATGCTATGTAGAAAAATTCAATATCTCTATTAAATATGTTCCTAATATACCATTAGCTAATGGTATATTTTAAGATACTAATTTTTAATGTAGAAAATTTATTATTTTTTATTGCATTTGAAATTTGAATCACATCCAGGTTAATGAGGTATTCACTCATTCTTTCAGTACTAGCATGGTTTGTTTGTTTGTTTGTTTTAATTTAGATCTCTGACCTATTTAGAGATTGTTCATATGTATGTGTGGAGATATGGATCTTGTTTACTTTTTTCTAAACGGTTTTTCATTTGTTCTAAAACCAGGTATTTGAAGTCTATCTTTGTTCTAATATTTTGTGACACCAGCTGTATCATATACTAAACTAAACTATATATGCCGGAATCTGAACTTTAAATTCTGTCCCATGTATATTTATTCTTCAGCATCACACTGACTTAAATATAAAATTTTATATTATGATAATGTCTATTAAAAGGTCTATATCCATGAGAGATTTTCTTTTTCAATTTTCCAATTAATATTAAACATGCATAATTTGATACGATTTGACATGTATGTAAACCCTTGAAATCACAAATATCATTAAGCTAATGAACATATTCATAATTACCAAGAGTGTTTTTATTCCTCTCTCTAATCTTTCTTTATTATTTCTTACTCCCTTGCCCTTTTTATCCCCAGACAACAATTGTCACATGGAATATATACTTTGTATTTTTTAGAATGTTATATAAATAAAGTCACACAATATGGACCCTTTTCTGCCTAGGTCTCATCCAGCATAATTATTTTGAAATCCATCCAATTGTCACATGTATCGCATCAATAGTCCATTCTTTTTTATTATTCTGTAGTGTTTCATTGTATGGACCACACCATTTATTCTTGCATTTGTTGTTGAGCATTTGAATTAGTTCCAGTTGTTTGACTATTATAAATAAAGCTGCTATAAACACTGAGGACAGGCCTTTGTATAGACACATATTTCTTATTCTTTTAGGTAAACACCTAGAAGTAAATTAATTGGCTGAATCATATGGTAGATATATGTTTAACTTTATAACAAAATGCCTATCTGTTTCCCAAAGGTGTTTTATTGTGTTGCATACACACGAACAGTATATGAAGAGTTTCGTTTAATCTATATCCTTACTAATACTTGGTAGTACCAGTCTTCTGAATTTTAGCCATTCTAGTCAGTGTGCAGTTTGCATTTTCCTGATGACCAATAATGTTAAGAATCTTTCCATTCACTTATTTGCTCTCCACATATCCTTTTTGCTGAACTGCCTCTTTAAATCTTTTCTCATTTGTTTTTGAGTTGTTATTTTACTTATTATTGGGTTTTGAGAGTTCTTTATATATCTTGCATATAATTTCTTTATCAGCTATATTATTTTAAAATATTTTCTTACTGTCCATGATTTATCTTTTTTATTCTCCTAAATGTGGCTTCTGAGGACCTAATATTTCTAATTTATTGATATCTAACTTATCAGTTGGTTCTCTTATGGATACATTTTCTTATCCCAGGGTCACAAAGATTTTTTTTTAATGTTTTCTTCTAGGGGGAGCAACATCAGCAAGATGGTGGAATAGGTGGTTTCTGATTTCAGTCCTACTCATAAAACAACCAACTAGCAAACATCCATAGACAAGGCACCTTTGTGAAAACCCCAGAACCTGGGCATAAGGCAGAAGAGTGGCCTTGGAACACAAAACTGAAAAAAAACGGTATTAAAAGGGTAAAGAAAACAGTTTTACTTTAACTTCATCATCTTTCCACCTCAGACCAGCACAGCAATGAACTGAGAGTATCCCCTGGACCTACCTACAATTTCCCTAGTAGAGAAACGAGAGCCTAATTTGGACATTCAGTTTCCCAAACATTTGGACAATTCTTGAGAAGTCCACTTGGGTCTAGCCTCAGAGGATCACTAGGGAAATCATCTGGGTTAGACCACATGAGATCAGCTAGCAACCAACTGGCAGATTTTTGTAGACTATCATTCTGCTGGCAGTGGTGCCCAAGCAGAGATTCCAACCAGTGGCTCTGCTTATCTGGGAAGCTGAGCCAGCAACCTCATCTGGCCAGAGTGCTTAGTCGGCAGCTCTGCTCAGTTTGGGTCCCCAGCCAAAAGGCCCATCCTGGCTGTGGGGCCCGTTCTATAGTCCTACCTAGACAAACAAGTCAGTGGCCCTGCCCAACTGCTGAGAATGGCTTTTAGCCCACTTAACCGGGGATACCAAACAGTGACTCCAGCAGCCTTGGAGCCTATAGCCTACAGCCCTGCCCAATAGTTAAATACACCTTAAGGCCTCCTCCCCACCCCTCATGCAGAGAACTCAGCCAGAGACCCACCTAATCATAGAGGATAGCCTACAGCCCCATCTGACAAAGGGGGCCTGAACAGCAAACCTGGCTGACTAGGGAACACAGCTTCCAGCTCCAGCAATTGTCCTGACAGAACAAGGAACACAGACAGTGAACTTGCCCAAAGAAGAGCACAGCCAGTGGCCTGCCTGATTGCAGAGCTCAGCCTACAGCCCTCCTCAACTTTGGAATAGAGCCAACAGTTCCACTTGACTGCAGGCGCAGCATGAGTCCCTGCCTGACCATGAGGTCCTGCCTGCAGCCCTGCCTGAACCCAAGGTCCTGCTAGTAGCAGCAGTAGGCCAGAAAGCAGTTTGGGCATGCCTGATGGGGGCAGGGGTGGGGAGTGGAGGGTGGAGAGGGAGGGTGGAATTTTGGAGCCAAGCCTACAGCCCCACCCAATGCAGAGTCCTACCAGTGTCACTGCCCCACCATAAAACACAGCTTGCAAACCTATGCAACCAAGGGTGAATTTTGGGGAGAACACTATTTAATACATACAATGAGTGTCATAAATGTCTTACTTTTATTTTACACTATAGGGCATCAAAATTTTCTTTCTTGCATTTTTTTCCCACCACAGTTTCCTGTTAATATAAGAACATCCAAACCTATAGAATATTTTTATAAAAATTTATTCGAGCCAAACGAAAGACACATCTGGAAGCAAGATCTCAATATACTGAGAGAAACACTTCTGAGAATAACGGTTTGTAGTTTCTTTTATGTATTTGATATTAAGAAAAGAAGGTAAGAAAGATTATTTGAAGGTGGGAGAAAGCAAATCGGGTATCAGATTATCTCTTTTGTGCTTTTGAAGGAGGGGTCTGAAAGGATGGTCAGGTAATAGAAAGAGAGATCTGAAAGCAGCATTTCAAAAGTGCATTAACCTTTATGCACAAAAACAATGGACAGGGCTTGCTTAAGGCTAAGATAAGCCTTTTACTACAGAAGCTATATGCCTACGGCATTAACTACGCACCATGATCTGCCCAGATAGGAATTTATGATCACATCACTCCGTGAGGTTACTTTTCATAGAACCCCTTTTTCATTCACATTCTTGTGACTGTGATGACTATCACACTACCCTCTTCTCTTTCCAGAAGATTTTTTTTTGGTAGGCTGCTTCTTTAAGTTGATTAAACACATTCTCCCTGTATCTGGTATTGGGATATGTCAAATAACATTTTATTATTATTATCTTTTTAATTATATGGATAGAATCTTTTTTTTCCTGGAAGTGATTTACTTGTTTATTATCTTTTCTAGGAATTTTTTTCATGCCTCCCTGGCTCTTTGCACTTGTTTGGGTTGCTGAAGCTTGAGAAATTGTTCTGCTTAGAGATTTATAATTTTTTTTTTTTTTTACTTACAGATAATATGATATTTAGTCAACTGCCAGTTCCTCAACTATTTTCTCCAAAGTCTTAATTTTAATAAAAATTATGAATCTTTTTTTTGGCCATAGACTATAGTTTATTACAAAGGTACATTTGAAATCTTTTTGAAATGGACAACTAGAAATAATCTTATTATTAGAGATTAAATTACTTGTTAAATTATACTCAGGTGAGATAATTGGCAAATAACAGTTCTTGTTTAATTAAGGAATGTATGCAAAGGAAAGGTGACAAACAGGTGTCTATGGAATTGAAAATATAAACCAACAAACTCTTGAATAAAAAGTTGGAAACAAAGATTTACTATGCAGATATTTCTAAAACAGATTTCTCATTAGCAAAATTGTAAGAGTTTTAACTGGTTTAGTGTGTTCCTTAGTACTTTATTACAATTTAAAAAATCCTAAGATAGTTTAAGGAAATGATAACAATTACATTAAAATAGTAAACCATTGGCTCGCTTAATTAAAAAAAATAATAATAAAGTTAAAGTTACTTCAGACATAGCTGAATCTAAGTGGCCAAATAGTGATTTGATTTTTTTCTTCCTTGCCTTGAATTTCAGGATTCTCACAATACGCAATCACAACAGAGGAAGAAAATACTTTTCCAACCAATGGACCTAGAAAAAGATATAGAGATGATTCAAATTGGCCTACCTTGGCTCATTTGATCATTTCCAATCAATATCTGAGTGAAGAAAAAAAAAAGACCTCCATGATTGTGCAGGCCTAGGTAATGTGCCTATTCCTTGGCCCAGGTAAATGTCACTGGCTCTTCCTAAAACACATTGATTCAGCAAGATTACCATGGAACTGTGGAGACAGTGGTTCATAAAGAAAGGCATGCCAAGCTATGTTATCTCCCTCAAACACTTAACTCCATAATAAAATATTAACATTGATTTTCAATTTGAAATTGTCACAAATGAGCATGCTTCACTTTTGAATAATAATAATAAAAATAGAAATTGTTACCATTTTGAAAATATTTGTTAGATTAAATTAAAAATTATAATACTTATCTTGCTATTATTTCTTTTTTAATCACATTAAGAAGCTCGTTCACTGGAATAATGTACTTCATAATTACTTTGGTCTCACTCTATCAATTCCTGAGAATGAATCTCAGAGATAGATTGTCTGGGCTCTATTAATTAAGCAGCATATGGGCTGATGCATTTAATCTGAAGACCTCAAAATAGACTCTCTCTGAAGAGATTTATACAATCCTGCTGATTTTGGCTTTGCCATTCTCACCTTGCTTATTAAGACAGGTGCTACTGTGTTCTCTGTATGTAGTCAACTAGAGAGAAATTAGTGAAGCTCATCATTAACCATATCTATGTGCAGCCTCAGAAATTAGGAAGTCCACTATTCTCTCTTCTTATAATCACAGTTTCAGAAGCAGATAAGCAACTGCAACTCTCAAAATTTCAACTGACTGAGATATATAAAGGCAAAGGAAATAGAGGTTAATTATGAGTGTAATTTTTGAGAGAAAATATTTCAGTATGGAAAATAGTTATCAAATATCAGCCTTTTCCCTTTTATATTTATTTCTGGGAGTAAAGCAAACTAATTTCTCTGATGCAGGGGCTATATTTCTTTAGTGGGACAAAATGAATAAGAGATACATACAATTGCAAACACTTAAACAATGACAGAGATATGGACCCATTACTTAACCAATAGGCGTAATTGAGACATAATTGTGATTTTTACCTTACTCTTTTTATGTAAGGTTATATCTTGAGCACTTATCAATATCATTAATGATTTGTTATGAAAATATTTTCAATTGTGTCATAATATTTCATTGAACAGCTTTACCATTATTTATTTAACCAGATTCTTATTTTATTAATGTTTCCAATTTTCACACATCCAAAAAGAGTCAAATCTTTTTCTGTACTTAGAAATATTTTCAAAAGTTAAATTTTGAGGTTATTAACATTTTGAAGTTCTTGATATATAACAATAAATTGCTCAAAAATATGATACAAAATTATAGTATTTTAAATATAAAATCATATACTAAAGCTATTACTTATAATTATTTGACCTTTTTTAGCTTTTGATTTGCATTCTAATTCAACTTAATGTTCTTTACATAATTTTTTTAAAAGTTCTTTCTTGGACATAGAGTAGTATGGCTTATAATGTACATATATAGAATATAATTATTAAAATATAAAAAAGAATACCAAATATCTCAAAAATTAGTTAATTTCCTTTGAGAATAAACAGAGAACATAATATAACATCCTGAGAAGTTTGCTACCTATAACACTTGCTATAAAACTTCTTTCACATAAACAGATACTAATTTAGAATATGTACTTTTTATTTTATTTATTTTTATTTTTTCATAAACTTTTGAGCAAGGGTATTGAGGATACTAATTTTTCTCATATGTTTTGACATTAAAATAGTCACTAATATCTATCAGAAATGAATGATTTAAAATAATAAAGGTCTTTCAAAATTACAATATCAAACTGATCTTTAACAAGTTATATCAAATATGCAAACAAAGAAGGAGGAGGAAAAAGAGAAAAAAAAGGAATCATTCTTATCTACTATCTTGGGAAAAATAATTCGAGAAAACAAAATTGTTAAAAACACAAGCGTTCTAAGATATTCTTTACAGTAGAGTGTAAAAAAACCCCTCAGGTTTAGTGTATTAGGAAACATCATACTGAATAAGTCATTGTGTCTTTATCCAGATGAAAGAAAGACAGAGAAAAAAGAAAGGAAAGAAGAAAGATCAATTACAATAAACGTGAACTGAATAAAGATTTATTTTCGTGTATTTCCATGTTATCTGGTATTTAGGATAACTATTTTTTCTTAAAAATTGACATTTCTCATGAATGTAAATAATAAAGCCAACTTTTTCAAGCATATTACATTCCTGAAATTATTTTTTTTCTACCATAATTCAAATCGTCCATAGAAAATAGGAAAGAGAAAAGAAAAGAAAAAAAATGATCCTTGGGAAAAATATTAAGCTTCAAAGGTTAATTCATGTTCATTTTAAATATCTGTTTTACTACTGTATAATAAGCTCTTACACTATTCCACACCAGATGCTTGCAATGTAGCAAAACATTATTGATATTTTATCTCATTGCTCCAAGTGTAAATTAACACTTAGTTTCTATACTATTTAAGGACTGATAAATGTTTCACTTTTCTAACCCATAAAAATTCAGGTTTAGTAAGTCGTATGGTATGTTAGTTTGTGAGGGTTGCCATAACAAAATTCCAAAGATGTTCCAACTTAAACAACAGAAATTAATTTTCTTACAGTTTTGGAGGCTGAAAGTCCAAGATCAAGATGTCGGTGGGTTTAGTTTCCATATTTAAAGCATAAGGTTTTCTTACAAAATGTAAAGTTGTTCTTTTTTATTATATAAACTTTGAAAAATATGGTAAATTATATTTTAAAAACAAGTATTCAAATAATCCAGAATCTTACTGCCCAGGAACAAGCATCTGAAAGTGTTGCTACTTTTTTTTTTTTTAAAGATATTTTATATACTTATATCTAACAATACTTTTTAAAATAAAAATTAAGACCATACTAAATGTAGTGCTTTATTTTAAAAGCCTACTTTTTCTCATTTAACATTACACTGGGCACATTTTCCATGAAAGAAATTTATATTTCATAATTTTTTATCTTTTCTCCTTTAGATTAGAGCTAGGGATTTTTAGATATTCACAATTTCAAGTAACACTGATGAACAAATTTCTATACAAAATTCTAAGTATCTGTGATAATTTCTAGTTAACACATTCCCAGAAGTGAAACAGCTGCCTAGAATTTGTATCACATTTCATGTTTCAAAGATCTAAATAATAATAGTTGTCAATAGTTCCAAAATCTGATTCATCTTGCTGTTGGCATTAATTCATCATATTTTCTTATTCAAGTTGTGATTTTCCCTCCTCTTCAGTATGAAGGATGAGTTTTGATAGTATCCTGAGCGTTTTGGCTGTTATGTTAGAAAACTGTAGGTCCTATTTAAATCTTGTTTTTTAGCAAGCAGTCACATTTTATCCAGGCTAGGTCACCTGGTGCCTTGTGGGAAAAGAGCATCTCCAGCCTGCAGGAAATAAGTGGCAGGCCTTGTGACAAGGTCTTACCTGCTGTGCTGCCTAGGTACTTGGGGGATCCTAGGTAGGGTGGTTTGCAGGGACAGAAAGTACTTCTTGGTGCTTGTTAGGACAGAATCCTTTTTGCCAGTGCTGCCAGGCTACTCAGTATCTCTAGGTGGAAGAGAGGAATCTCAGGCCCCAAAAGGAAGGAGAAAGCTTCCCCTGGCTTCCAACTGACCTTCCTCATTGGTGCCACCAGCAGGATGACATTGGATCAGGAGGAGGAAGAATACAACCTGGGCTACCTTCCATTGCTAAATTGGTAGACAGGAAATGCTGGGCCTTGGTTACTTTTTCTATAAGTCACCTTATTACTCCAGTCCTGGGGCACTAACCAGTCTGCCTTCCACTTTCTATTTTTAAGAGTTCTTGATTGCCTCATGAATTTTCTCTAAGATTTGTAGTTGTATTTAGCAGGAAAGACAGGGGAAACAAGTCCATATCACCTTGTAACATACCAAAGTCTCTTCATGATAACATTTAGCTAATTATTTCTGAGCTTATATGTATGCTACATATTTTTCTTGTGTCTATCTTGAATATTAGCATATTCTCTCTCTGTCTCTCTCTCTCTCTCATGCACACACACACACACACACATGCACACAGACACACACACGACGGTATATGTCATATAACAGTGCCTTCATTTATAGACACAATCAACTTCAGAAGGCATCAGATTGTGTTTCTTTGAATTTTTTTAAGATATATAAACATAAACAAAGACTTGTTCTACGACATACCATAGAATCATAATGATTCATGTAATTTGATAGTGCTTTGACACTGTTCTTCAGAGAGGACATTATCTATCAAATACCAAAGGCTTATTAATTCTAAATGGAATAAAACTCTTTTTATGTTTTTCTGTTTACCTTGCCTCTGTGGCTACTGTAGCTCTCTCACATTTCAAGGTCTTAATATCTCTATAGACTGAATAAAACATACTATGTTCAGAGCCTCTCACTTCCCCCACTCCTCTGGCTTTCAAATGAAGCTTCCAACAAACATCAGCCTTCTCTGCACTTCCCTTGACCAGAAACAGAGAGTGGCTAGCTGTGTATAATATGGCAATGTCTGAAAATAGCCTTTATAATGTTTTCTACCCAAGGTTGGGGGTGTCTAGCATATTTTTTTTAGGAGAAGAATGATGTAGTGAAAAGAATATAACTTTTGTAGGTAAAACAACCTGGTTTTCTAAGATCTATTTCTTAGATATGCAACCTTTTACAAGATTCTTGAACCTCAGCTTCCCAATCTATAAAATGCATAGTATTTTCCTCCATATTTTGGAGGATTAATGTAAGAAAAAAAATGATATACCCTGTATGGATTTAATAAACACAGCTGTTATGGTTATCTGCAAAACCACAAGAAAGCTCACATTCAGACGAACCTCCTAGAGTTCCCTATGTGCCTTCCTGTCTCTGCTTAAATCTATTACTTGACACTTCTCATTTGCCTCAGTCCAACACAGCATGAATAAGAATGCTGCCCTGTACCCAGTCAGCAGTCTGTGAACTAGTATTTGTTTATTCATGTCAAGCACATTTTTTTCTTCTATTTTAGTATGTTGTTAGATGAAGTTTCCAGAGAGGACTCTGCATGTCTGACATTCGCACCTTTTCTACCCTGTACTAAACCTACATATGTCTCATTACTGTCTCTCTACCCAACATATTCACATGGTCTCCTTGCACAAATAGTTGACCTTCGATTTGGAAGGATGTAGACAGCTTTGCATTTGGTCCTAAACGAAGCTTCACTCTCAATCTTTTTTTTAACAGCCATCAGTGTCCATGTTGCTTTATTTCCAGGAAATTCTCCTTCTCACCCCCTACTTAGTTGTCTCCCCTTTGATATCCAGCATCCTGTGCATTCAATAAGTAGTGATACATTCTGGGAATAACATTGACAATATCAGGGCCAATAAATGGCCTCTCTAGACATGTACAATAGCTATAAGAGTAGCCTTTAAAGATAGAAACATCTCAAAAAAAACTGCTTTTTTATAATAAGACTTTGGGAACTCAGTGGATTTTACATAATTCTAGAGCAAAATAAATATAGACAATTAATGCTTTATTTTAAAAAACTTATATTTTACTGAGATAAATTTAATTTCTTTAGTATCCACTCCTGTGTTTGAGATGACCAAATGAGATATTTGCATGAGTTTGGAAAGGTAGGAGTGAAGGTAGTCATGACTCTCTAAAGGTTAAGGTCAATGAGAGACTGTAAAGGCGCTGGTGAGTTTAAGCTTATCGTGACTCACCTCCTTTCATGTCTAACTCTTTCTCCTGACTTCTAGCTCTGTTGACCAGTAACCCCAAGTGCACCACTAGGGGTAGAGGCAACAGCCCAGCTTACTAGACTTTCCTGCAAACTCTGGCTTTTCCACATGTACCACTATTTATAAGAGCTGCTTAGAGACTTTTCTCTGATCCTCTAGCTCCCCTTGGAACCCTTACTTCACCAACTCTTCTCTCAATTGTACTATATCTAGTTGTGATCACAGGTCCTTATTCTATAACAATCATAATGGTTCTACTTCCCTAATAAAATTGTAGCAGATATAAAATGTTTGGTTTGTTTATTTTCCATTTATAATTACAACTAAAACTTGTATTTGTTTGTTTTATTTCTGATTTGAAGGATTATAACAATGTAATATCTATGGGCACATAAAAAGGACATTTTATTGGTAGTATCAGTGGAATATAAAGCAGTAGGTTATTAGGAGTCTTCTATATATTTTACATTAAAAGAATAAGTTGAGTAGACAGGTCAAGAGAATGACTTTACAATCAAATAAACTTAGTTTGAATCCCATTTTCCTCATTTACTGTTTGGATAGTTTTATATAATTATTCAGTCTCTCAATATGTTACTTTCTTCACACGTAAAATTGAGATAATAATATTTAATTAATGGAGTTGTTAGATTCATTTAGTTCTTTTAAAAAAAATCTCTGGCACATAGTAGGTAATATTATTATAAGGTGACTATCATTCATTAACTTTCTATACTAAGCATGTCACATATATCACCTTTAATCCATAGCACTCAGTGCAGCAGTGTTTATAATCCTTTTTTTCTGGATAGGAAGATTGAGATTCAGGCTTTCTTCTCTACAAACTGAATTTCTGCACTATCTTATAAACATGTCATAAGAAAAGTTTATTTTGTCCTTATGGAACAGTGATCAGAAATATAGTAATTTCAATTCACTAAAATAACTGAAGAGGTTAGAGACATGAGTAAGCCAAAGAGGTAAGTGACCCAAGATTATCTTTACCTAACATGAATCCCAAGTGGTTTCACCAGCAGATTTGTTTCCTAATTCAAAACAGTGAACTTGTTTTACACTCTCTCAGTAAGTATGACTAGTGCAGAAAACAGAGTTCTGAAACGTAATTGAAAAACAGAAGCAAATTGACCTCATATTCAAAAATTTCCACTGATAACTCTCAATTCACATAATTTTTCTAAAGCCCACTAGAACTTGATACACTTTTAAATCTTAGAAGAATTCACTAGCTTCTGCGGAACTAGCACAGCAAGAGTGACTATTATAAGAATTTTGTAATCAGACAGGCTTCTTTTCACTCCAGTTCTGAAACCTAATGCCTGTGCATCTTTGTATAATGTTTTCAACCCACACTGAGACTCAGTTCTTTCATCTGTAATAAGAGAATGATATATCTTATTATTAGAAGAACGTTAACATTAAAATGAAATATATTAAAAAGAAAAGTTTCATGATAGATGGGCAAAAGATTTGAAAAGACATTTCACTAAATAAGCCATGAATATATGCTTAACATCATTAATTGTTAGAGAAATGCAAGCTAAAATCACATACACCACTACATATTTATTATAATATTCGAAACCAAATTAAATCAAAACAAACATACTAACTAACTAACAATACCAAGTGCTGCTGAGCATGTAGAGCAACTAAAATTCTTATACCTTGATGGTTAAAATAACATATTATGCAGCTACTTTGGAAAAGAGTTTTTATAAAGTAAAATATACACCAATGACCTAGGAATCCCACTCCCAAGTAGTCACTCATGAGAAATTAAAAACTACATCTACACAATAACTTGTATGCTTAGGTTTATAGCAGATTTGCTCATCATTGCCAAAGGAGAACAGATTCAAATGTTCTTCAACTGGCAAATGTATAAACATACTGTCATAAATCCATACAGTGGAATTCTATCCAGCAGTAAAGAGAATAGACTACTGACACAACAGTGTGCGTGATCTCAATTGTGTTTTGCTTAGTGAAAGAAGACAGACTCGAGACACAATTATGAAGATGACGGAATATTTCGAGATCTTGATTGTGATGATAGTTACATTAAAATATGATGGTGACAACACTCAAAGAACTCTACACTGAAAAAAGTGAATTTTACTCTATATAAATTATATCCCAATAAAAGAACAATTTAACCTTTCATAATTCACAATGTACATTTTGTACATTATCAATTTGATCTTCAGTTTAGTTGATAGATATCATTCTCCTCCTGATTTCATAGGTAAAGATGAAATATTGAATACAAAACAAACAAAAAACAGAATCCATTCCAGGTTTTCTAATTCCTAACCAGTTCTCTCTGGCAGACATTAAGATGCTGCAGTGCATTTCTCTGAACCTACATTGCTTGATACTTTAAAAACACCCCATGGTATTTTTCCCATTAAATAGCTTTGTAACAAAAACTTTATATCCCAAGGTGCCACACTTTTTATGCTGTTTTTTCTTATTCTTAGAAAAGGGTGCAAACCTCCCTGGGATAATTGACTATCCTTTGAAGTTTCATATTTTGTATCTTTATTCTATTGCTATTCTTTTCTGAAAAAAATAAATGCGTTAAAAATACATCAACAAACCTCCTGCCAAACTGTAAGGTTGCTGCTCTTGGAGAATCTAAGAATAGGTTAGTTTTGTTTCTTCTTATAAGCTTTCTCCCCGGGAATGGTAAATTAGACAAGCTAACAGGTCAGCTTTGAAGACACTCAAAGCAGACATGTGGCACCACACAGATTACTTTTCTTTAGTGAGATGGACATTTATCCTTCCTTTTTTCTCCCACAGAGAAGGAAAACCACACAAAGAAATTTAAACCTCATGCAACAAGCAGATTAATCACTCATCCCCAATGCGAAGGCACTCCCTCAAGAGCAACTGGCAGATTTCTTCTCCCCCAAGATTTAACCACCAGCTGGAACTGAGAGGCCAAACCAAAATGCTAACACTTCCCCAACTCTTCTGACTGATGACTCAAACAGTCCTTCCCTCCTATCCACAGTATGATTAGAGAACAATCTTGTACCTTGCTAAATAAATTTGGGCTGATTTTAGATGGGAATTAGTTGGCTATCCTGACGAAAATTATAACTATGTAATTATGAAACAATTATGTAAATATAGTATCCAATAGCTCCTGGGGTTCTATGGAGGATCATTACATAGTGATGTCTGACGATGTCACTGGCCATTGGCATTTAAACTGAACCTCTAGTCTCTCTTCCGTATCCTAGAGGTTTAGTTAACCAGGGGTGGGAGGTGAAATTGAAAGTTCCAAACTTCTAATCACCTGGTTGTTTTTCCTGGCAACCAGCCCCCATCCTTGGGTGGGGTCTAATAGTCATCTCATTAACATGAGGAAAGACACCATTATCACTCTCAGCACTTAGGAAATTCCAAGGATTTAGGGAGCTGTGAGGCCCGAATTATAAATTAAGGCCAAATATCTCATGAATCACAATACTGCAGGTGGGTTTAGTAGGATGATGGTGTATGTCTTTTGAAGCCTAAAACAAAAACAAACAAACAAACAAACAAATAAATAAATAAAATGTGTTAGTAGAAGAGCCGAAATAAGAGGCTGAAGTTTGATCAAAAGACTCTTTCCCCGGGTCAACTTCTTTATCAAATTGATATCGGATGCCCTCATCTAGATCAATAAATTGTAATTAGAAGGATGGGCAATGAAATTGACCAATGGAATGAAATATGTGTAAATATAGGAATAATACTAATATAACTTCTCTATCTGCTACCTTGTAGATAGGGGTAGGGGAAACTTCTAGTCAAGCACTGACGTCCCATAATTCCAGCTACTCTCCAGTCTACTGTTCCTGAAAGGGTGGTGCCTAAATTTCTTATAGGTTGTCGGAGATGCTTTACAAAAAGTGAATTCCTGGGCTCTATCCCAGATTTCTAAGGCTGAAGATATACAGGAATTGGCATTTTCGTAATATTCCCTAGAACATTTTTATTTACACTAAAGATCGAAACTCAGTGTTCCATGCCTTTTATTTATACATTAAAAGTAATGTTTAATACCACCTAAGCCCCTTTTTAGCCTTAGAGATAGCCTCTTCCTAATACATATAAGATGTAGAATCTATAATTTGTCTATATGGGACAATTTGAGTAAAGGCAAAATGTAGAATTTGCATGGACAAAATCTTTGTCAATTTTGTTCATTAATAAATCTCTGGCACTAAGAGCAATGACTGTACATAGTGGGCAATCAATAAATATCGGTTGCGTTTGTACAATTTTTTAAATTTTCTTAAGTCTATAATTATTTGGTAGCAAAAGAACACAAAGAGAAATAGTACGAAAGAAGAACAATGACTTTTATAAGAATAGGTGCATGGTGATGCTAGATAGTAAACTAGAGCAGTACATGTCAATCCATAGTCAGCTCTTTGTGTACTTTTTGTCTTCTCTTTTCCTTAACCTTCATCACTTCCAATGATCCAGAGTAACAGCTTTCACCCCAAATTCACCTTCATTTCACTGCAAGACATTTTTTCCTCATGAGCTTATTTTGTTTTTAGTTTGTAAATCTCAGTAACTTAAATAAATTTGTACAGTAAACTAACATTTATCTTAGTTTACCTTCTCTAGTCAGGCAAAGTAGAATAGCAAATAGCAAATCTCTATTGAAATAAGAACTTTGGAAAGGCAGTGACTTGAATGATGACATATATGAGGTACTGAGGATCTTGGCTATCTTGCTCACATTTCTCCAGTGTTTTTCATTTTTCAAATGTTAAGTACATTTAAATATTAAGTTGCACATAATCAGTAAAAGCAACGAAATCACACAGAAAAAAAATAATTTCATTCATCACTTCTCTATCTCCTAAAAAAAGAAAAAAACTTACAGCCTGACATCTAATATATATATATGCACTAGAAGGTGTTTTTTATTTTGTTTTGTTTTCTAATTGGAAGGTATTATACAGATGTTGTTGTAACTTGTTTTTTCAATTAACAGAACCTGTGGATATCCCTTTATGTTATCAGATCACCTAATACAATTTTATCTCATTCTTTTTAATATTTTAGAATTTGGGGTTAATGCACTTTCTTTTATTTTTTTACTGTAAAAAGATATTCAAGTTTACTTCTATGCTTTGCCAATATAGTGAAATATTTTTTCACATATATTTTTAAAGATGAATGTTTAATTTTATATTAATTAAGTTTTCTTTTAAGAGTGGGTCAAGGGCATTTTAGTTTTCAACTTTAATGAGAGCCTTCCAAATTAGTTTTTAAATAAAGGTTATGTAAACCAAAATTAATTTTAGATCATAATAAAGGATAAAAGCATTTATTTGAGTAAAAAGAGCTGCATCTCAGAAGACACAGATTCAGGTAGTGACCTAAATTTTGTTCCACCAAGACAAATGGGAGGCTACCTTTTATGGCAAGAGTTCCTGCTCAGGTTCCCAATTAGGTCAGTTTTATGTAAATATAGTATCCAAATTGTGCAATTCTGATTGGTTGATATAGGTTCAAATGAGGACACAATTTGTATAGTTCTGACTGGACGAGGGACAGGTCTCAGTCCAATGGTAAAGAAATGAAACTTGGTTTTCCTGCAGTGATTGATGGCTTAAACAAGCAGGGTATAGTGTGGAAAGCCAAAAGTTCAGTCTGAGGTTATTCCAGATATACAGAGTATATGAGGAGTTCCTATCAGCCAGCAGCCATTAGACCTTCATTGTTCATAAAATTTGGGCCCTCAGCTGACCAATGAGAGTCCATCTCAGCAGATAAATTCCTTTTCAGGGATCACATCAAATGAATCTTTCTTTTTGGGGTCCACAGTTAATATTTTCTCTAGCATTATGTGCCCATTTCATAACATCTTCACCCATAGTAGATTTTACTTTATTATTTTCTCTAACTTTATAAGACAATATGTCTTACTTTTATTTTTTTATTTTATTACTTTTATTACTTTTATTTTATTATTAGTTTTAACTTTTATTTTTCTAAACTACTGATGAGGTTGAGCAACTTTTCATATGTTAATCATTTGGCTGCAATTAAATTTCAAAGAACTAGGAACACTTATTTAAGTTATCCCTTTAGGAAACTATCAGAAATACTCTCTTTAACTTAAAAATAATGCAAAGAGATTGTTTGGTGTCACTTATATGAATATTAACATTATGAGAATTGAACCGTGGGAAAGGAATGAGCCTCAGTCTTTATTAGGGAAAAGTATATGGGAAATCAAGTGCTAGATTGAGCCATCAATAAAAGCCCTGAGCCTTTAGACCCTAGGCAACCTAGATCCAGTGTTCTGGAAGAGATCTGGGCATTTGCAAATGGCAGAGCTGTGTTGAGACTGTCTGGAAAAAAGAACATAAATAAGGCAGAAGGATATCCACAGAGAACTTTTGTTTTCTCAACCACATGCCAGGCTAGACATGAATAAGAAATAAACCTATAGGTGGAGCACAAATGGACCATCCTAAGTAATGATTAAAGAGCCAAGTTTTCATAGGTAAATCAAATATAGGAACACTAGCCAAGGAGTAATTTGTAATCTCATGTAAATTCTGGCCCTGCATGGAAGCCTATGATTTCTTCTGAGGAAAACAGAATGACGAATTAAAGCTCCTGAATAGCATGCAAACAGCATGGGTGTAGCTGAGCAAGAGAAGCCCTGGTCATTCACTTGGAAAACTCTTTCTTTGCTACTGCTGCTGCTTCTATGTTTTGCTCTCTTTTTTAAGATCTTTAAATTTATTCAGTTGAATTTTGTTTTGTAACCAATCATACTCTTATACTAAGTATATAGATCTTTGGGCTTCTGTATTTATAGGTGGATCCATGTACTATTGGACTATATCTCTTAGGGCTCTATCTAGGTTTATTTTCAAACCTCTTGCTCCATAAAAATAAAAATTATATGAGATCCAGTTCACCAGATTTGGCAAATACCATCAGGGAAAAATTGGTTTCATTTTTCTCCTTACTTCTCTAAACTCTGGTCTTCACAAGATTTTTGGTCAAATAAACTCTTTAACTAATTTGTCATTTCTTCAGTGTTTTGAAGAAGATATTTTCCTTACTCCTGTACAAATATCCATGTTATATTAATGAAAACAAAAATGGTTCTGAAATTCTATCTCTTGTTTTATGTTTTCCCTTTTCTTTTCTTTTCTTTTTTCTTTTCTTTTTTTTCTTTTTTCTTTTCTTTTTTCTTTTCTTTTCTTTCCTTTTCTTCCTT
>NW_024344434.1:3305305-3421367 GCF_902729225.1 Pteropus medius | reverse complement strand
TCTTTTTTTTTATTTTATTAAATGTATTAGGGTAACATTGGTTAATAAAATTATGTAGATTCCAAATACATAATTCAATAATACTTTATATACGTATTGCACTGTGTTTATAATCCAAAGTTAAATTTCCTTCTGTGACTATATACTTGACCTGCTTTACCTTTGTCTGCTTACCCCTCCCCACCTTCCCTCTGGTAACCACTAAACTATTGTTCGTGTTCATGAGTCTCTGAGTTTGTCTTCTATGTTTGTCACTTTCAGTTTTATATCTCACGTGTGAGTGAAATCATATGATTCTCAACTTTTTCTGTCTGGCTTATTTTGCTTAGCACAATAATCTCAAGATCCAGCAATGTCGCAAATGGCAGAATGTCATCTATTCTTATAGCTGAGTAATATTCCATTGCGTATATGTACCGTTTATTCATTCTTTATCCAATCCTCTATTGCAGAGCACTTTGGTTGATTTCATGTCTTGGCCACTGTGAATAATGCTGCAATAAACACTATGATGCATATATATTTTTGAATAAATGTTTTCCAATTTGGGGGGTAGATATCTAAAAGAGGAATTGCTGGGTCATATGATCATTATTAATTCTGGGGGGAACTTGCATACTGTTTTTCATAGTGGCTATACAAATTTTGCATTCTTGCAGCAGTGTATGAAGGTTCCTTTTTGCCCACAATCTCTCCAATACTTGTTATTACTTGTCCTGTTAATAATAGCCATTCTAACAGGTGTGAGTGAGATGATATCTCATTGTGGTTTTGATTTGCATTTCCCTAATATCTAGTGAAGCTGTGAATCTTTTCATATGTCTGTTGGCCATTTGTATGTCTTCTTAGAAGAAGTGTCTGTTCAGATCCTCTGCCCATTTTTTAATAGAATTGTTTGTTTTTTATTGTTAAGTTGTATGAGTTTTTTTTTTTTTATATTTTGGAGATCAGCCCTTTATTGAAGGCCTAGTTTGCAAATATCTTTTCCCATTCACTTGGCTGCCTCATTGTCTTGTTGTCTCTTTGTCTTTTGCTGTGCAGAAGCTTTTTAGTTTGATATAGTACCGTTTATTTATTTTTGCTTTTACTTCCCACACCTTTGAGGTCAAATTCATGAAATTCTCTCTAAATCTAAGCTCCATGAGTTTAGTACCTATGTTTTCTTCTATGCAATTTATTGTTTCAGATCTTATATTCAGGTCTTTGAATACATCTTGAGTTAATTTTGGTGTATGATGACAGATAGTCTAGTTTCATTCTTTTACATGTGGCTTTCAATTTTCTCAGCACCATTTATTGAAGAGACTTTCTTTTCTCTATTGTATGCTTTTGGCTCCCTTGTCGAAAATTATTTGCCCATATATATAGGGGTTTATTTCTGAGCTCTCAATTCGGTTTCATTGTTTTTTTGTTATCTGCCATCTTGAGGCATGCCAGACTCCTGCATGTTCAGCATAATGGAAGTATAGATTTAACTGGAGAAAATGACCTCTGGAAGCCTCTCCCCTTGTTTGAATCCACTCCTCACTTCAAACTGAGGACATCTTTCTATTCCTTTGTAAACTTGATGATTTGAGATTCTCAAAACTATTGATATCACCATTGCAATGTGCCTCAACTTGAGCAGCAATCTCATTTTATGCCTCTGAGTAAGCAGCCACCTTTACTTTCCAGGTCTCTCAGACATGTCTAGGGTGTCTCTGAATGACCTGATTCAAGGCAAGATAATTTTTCAACAGAGAGAACCACAATCCCACAGAGAAGAACTGATTCTCTGTAGGGAAATGACACAAAAAGAATGACTCTGCTACCGTTCAGAGAAATTAAAGTTTGCCCTAGATATCCATTGCTTTTCTAATCCAAAAGAAATGTACTGACAGTGGACACATTTTAACCAATTGGTTTAATGTTTAGAAGGGTAAGCAAAGAAAAAAAAATAATAAAAGACTACCAGAAAATAATGTTACTTCTGATTTTCCCTCCCTCAAATGAATAGTCTGTCACACTGCATTACCTAATGGAACAGACCAAAGTCTCTAATTCAGAAAATTCTGTTTACTATTTAAAACCAATTGTGGCATAAACCCATTTACAATATAAGTGAGTGGTTGCCACTTCCTAAAGTATTTATCCCTGAGTATCAAGAGATAGAGCAAAAATATCACAAGACGCAGGACAAGAGACCTACCAAATATCGAGAGAGAGAGTCTCTTTTTAAAGATGTTGCCATTGGGTAAGTTATTGTTAAAACAATTTGTTGGAAGCAAATTATAACTTATAGTAGCCTCACTGGGAGAGCCATGACCTCTAAATTAATGGAGATGCAATATTCCATGGCATTAATCTTTTGGTTACTTCCTCTGTTGTCTTTAATGAAATTTCATGCTTAATAATGCTATAATAATATTTTGTATCTACCGTTTCATAAAAAGAATACCATGTGAGCATATGTTGTGTGTACTCAAGCATAGCAAATGGAGAGAGAGAACACTAATTGTGTGTGTGTGGAGGAGGGGAGTTAATGTTAAAATACTTTTACAATTTAGGCTACATCTTATTATACATGTGGCAGGAGATAATATTGTGTTAAGTTGATAACTTAAGTCAAATTTAACAGATCAACATTGCATTAATAGTATTTTTTAATGAAATTTAAGTAATCACTTTGGAAAATTTAAAGAATGAGGTGATTAATATATTTAATTCTTACCAATTTTTCATTTTGGAAGTTCTTTGACAAGTACAGTACCAATTAATCAGTGGGCCACTAGCTATTAGATCCTTCTATAAATCTGTTAGGATTTGACCATTCTCTCATTTACTGTCTGTTCATCTAAATTTAGTGAATGGCTGCTATATGTGAGACCTGTGCAAAGCAGAGGGACACAATCTAAAGAAACACAGTCCCTGAATGTAAAATTTTTACATTCAGAAGACTGACCTGCAAATAATGGCAAAAACATAAAATGTATGCCATAACTGAAGCATAAACAAAGTGCAATAGGGGCATGAGAAAAAGAATATATAAATTAATTTGGAGGAATAAGGTAAATCCTCAATGATACAGTAAATTGGATTTCTAGGGAGTAGGAGTTTGTGATTGTAAATCTTAAGAGGACATTCTAGGCATACATGAGAAATAATTGTATATTGAGAAAAAAACAAATAATGTAGTTTTCAAAATAAGGAATATAAAAAAATGCTGGATTTGTATTTAGAGACTAAAGAGATTTTGGTTGTGCCAATCATATATGGAAAATGATGGGAATCAGGGAAAACTAGAGTTGTATGTCCATTAAGAAAAATGTTAAAATTGTCAAGAATAATTTACAAGAGCTGGAACTAGGGCCATGATGCTTCATCTAAGTTGTCACTTTGGGGCATAGATTTTTTTATAATATCCTCTTATTATCCTCTCATACACATCTTAAATTTTTATGTCTTCTTGGTAAATCTCTACTTTACTTAGTAAGTAACATCTTTATTTTCCTTGGTACTTTTTTTGTTTGATATTAATATAGTCACTCTAGATTTCTTTTATTTCATCTTTGCATTTGGGTTTTTCTATACTCTTATTTTTATTCTACACATGACATTCTTGAAATGAATATCTTGTAGAATTCATACAGTTGGATCAGGTTTTGTATGCAGTATGAAAAATCTCTTTTCATTAGTGTTTTTGGACTATTTATTTTTAATGTAATTATTTGTGTTTATAACTTGTTATAATATTTATACATATTTAATTTTTCTCAGTTTATAGAATCAATAATTCACCATATCATTTGGAATGTAGAAATATTCCTACCATATAAGCCCCCATGTTCTGCTCCCCTTTCGCTATAGTAATTGCCTTATATATTGTATCTTAATACAGCGAAAATCTCATCTGGCAATGTTATTTTCTCTGATTTCAACTGCCAAATATACTTTAAATAACTCAAGAAAATAATGAAATAATATTGACCCAGATATTTACCAATTTTTTTGCTATTCCTTTATTCCTGATGTTTCAAGTTTCTTTCATTTTATATCAGTAATTAACAAATTTCTTTAGTTTTCCTTGAATTAAGAGTTTTTATTTTAACTTATCATAAAGGATATGATTGTTGGACATAGAATTCAAGATTCTTTTCTTTCAGCACTTTAGAAAACATTATGCTCTTTCTGAACCCAGTGATTAATTATGAGAATTTCATAGTCATTTACATAAGTGTTTCCTATAGGTAATACATCATTTCGTTGGCTGCTTTCAAGATTTATTTTTGTCTTTAGTTCTCACTGTTTTGTTATGATGTGTCTGACTGTGGAGTTCCTGCTTGGAGTTTGTTCAACTACTTGAATCCGTAGGTTTATGTCTTGTGCCAAATGTAGAAAGATTTTACTTATTATTTCTTCATGTAGATGTTTCACCCCCACTTTCTTTGTCTTTTCTTTCTGAAACTCTAATAACACACGTTAGACTTTTTCTTGTTTTCCCATATGTTTTTCAGTCTATTCATATTTTTTACCAATATTTTTTTCTCTCTTGTTCAGACTGCATAGTTTCTATTTATCTATCTGCAAATTTACTGACTCTTTTGTTTGTTATCTTGATTCTGCTATTGAGTTTATTCAGTCAACTTTTTATTATGGAAGTATATTTTTTAATTTCTATAATTTTATTTTGGTTCCTTATATGTGTGTGTATATTTGTTGCAACTTTCTATTTTTACATTTTTTTCAAAATTATATATGATAAGTAGTTAGAATATTTTTGCAATAGCTGTTTTAAGATCTTCATCAGATAATTCTAATACCTGAGTCATCTTAGTAGTGATATTCATTATCTTTTACTATGAAAGTTAAAATGTCTGTGGTTCTTTGTATATTGAGTAATTTTGGCTTATATCTTGCATATTTTGAGTGTCATCATGAGATTCTGGATCTTATTTAAATCTTATGAAAATGTTAATATTTTTGTTTTAGCAGATAATTGAATTGATTAGTTTCAGTCACTAGTTACTACCTGCCTTTTGAGGGTTGTAGTTCCAACACTGTATTTATTTCAGACCTTTGTGGTGTCCTCATATTTTCCCAGGTATATGCCATCTAAAGGTCATTATGAGAGCTGAGTGATGGTCTATCTTTGAATTCAGTTCTCAAAATCTTTGGCACACTTCTTAAGGTCAGCCCTCATATCCAGAGTTTGGAGGTGATCTCTGGAGTATATAAACAGCTTTATTAGGTATCTTTTCTTAGCCCCTTCCACATGATTTCCTTGGAAATTTATGATTTCTTGAGGCTTTCCAGTTATATTTATCCCTGAGTATCAAGAGATAGAGCAAAAATATCACAAGACGCAGGACAAGAGACCTACCAAATATCGAGAGAGAGAGTCTCTTTTTGTCCAGTCCCGAGGAGTCCTCGGGACTGGACAAAAACTTGGGTCTTTAGCTTACCTGTTCTGCTGTGCCTTACTACAGTTGGGCTTTCAATTCAGCCACTTTTCAATTTTGCTCAACCAGATAACCCAAGATAATTTCCCCACCTTGAGGTTTTTAACGTTAATAACAAAGGCAAATATATTTTACCATGGTTAAGGAATGGACATCTTTGGCGGGGGGGCAATTATTCTGCGCACCACATTTTCCTTTCTGACCACCAAATTTCACATCTGTCTCACAAAAGGCTTTCACCCTATCCCAAGGTTTCTAAAAGTCTCAACACATTAATCATCAATTATAAATTCAAAATGTCTTTCATATCCTATCAGATCAAAAGTCCCAAACATCATGTAAATTAAGTATAGGTAGACTTCTAAATATCATTCCAGGGCATAATTTCTTTCTATCTGTGAACATATAAAACTTAAGAAACAAGTTATTGGCTTCCAAAATAAGATAGTGAGCAGCATAGGAAAACAGCTATAGACATTCTGGCTCTAAAATGGAGAAAATAAACGGGAAAAGGGAGTCAGACATATCAAATAATTTAGAAATCCAGCCAGGTGAACTTCATTTTCCTCCAAGACCTGGAAATAATCCTCTTTGGCTCATGGCTCCACTCTCTGGGCTCACAGCTAGGTCCTCTGGACTTGCAACTCTGCCCTCAGAGTCATTCTTCCTTTTTCAGGGAATGTAGCACATATGTGTTGACAGCTACATAGTTTTATTAATCTGTTTCCTACTAGCAGAATTTTAGGGGTCTTTCATTTTCTGCTCTTTCTACTCCTTTCAGTTCAAGCTGGCAGAGGTTCCGTTATATAAAATTCTCAAGAACCATGTGGGTTTTCTATATATGATAGTGGAGATTTACTCCATTAAGCAACAACCTCATCTATAGATTTTTCATAGTCCCTTCTCTAGTGTTGGTTTTTGCTGAGATGGCTGAGGAAGCATGCCCTTATAGTTCTGAGATGTTCTCTGGTGTGATTGGTTGAATTTGTGAGCTGAACCCTTAATCTCTTCAAAGAGTCTTTGTGTGACTGAGTACTCTGGGCTTTTCATCTTTCTAAGACGTTAGTAAAAGGTTGTATAGCCACATCCTCAGTCTCTTCTCTAGTGCGTGCTTTTCTGACAGAATATCTCTTGATTTTACCAGCTTTCATCTTCTGGATAGGCTGAAAATTTCCCAAACCATGAAATTCGAATTCCTTTTTGTTTAACAGTTCTTCTCTTAATTTATTTCTCTCCTCTCTTATTCTACTATAAGTAGTAAAAATAAATCAGACCACATCTCTAACACTTTACTTAGAAACCACCTCAGCTAAATGTCCAGTTTCACCACTTAAGCATTCCACTTTCTAGCCTACTGCAAGACGCAGGTTCACTGCCACTACATGACAAGGATTTTCTTTTCTTCACTTTCTAATAATATTTTCCTTATTTCCTTCTGAGCTTTTAATAGCAGGGACCTAAACACTCATATTTTTATTAACAGTCTGTACACACAGATGACATGTTTTTCTACCATGCTTCATGCTTCCTCTGAGCCCTCACTGGAATAACCTTTAACATCTACATTTTTGTTGACATTCTGTTTAAAGCAATCTAGATATTTTCTATTATGCTTCTCAAGATTTTTCCAGCCTCTGTCCAATGTTCAATTCCCAGGCCGCTTCTACATTTTTAGGAATTTATGACAACGGCATTCAACTTTCAGGTACCGATATATTTATAAGTTTTCTATTGCTGTTATAATACATTTTCACAAACTTAGTGTGTTAAAAATAACACAGTAAGTTAGCTGTCTAACAGGAGTTTCACTAGCATAAAACTAAGATGTCAAGAGGTCTGCATTTCTTTCTGGAGGTTTTAGGTCGGAAGCCATTACCTTGCCTTTTCCAGCTTCTAGATACCACTAGATTCCTTAACTCAAGTCTCCCTTTCTCTATCATTTTCAAAGTCAGCAACATTGCAATCTCCCTAATCCTTCTGTAGTCTCCATATCTTTGACCGATTACAACTGGGAGAGTTTCTCCACTTTTAAGAATTTATATAATTAGGTTAGGCCCACCTGGATAATCCATAATAATTTCTTCATCCCAAGGTCCTTAATTCAACTACATCTGCAAAGTCCTTTTTGCCATGTAAGGTAACATATTTTTAGGTTCCAGGGATGAAGACATAGACAACTTTTTTCCTTTTTTTGTGAGGGAGAAAGGCATTATTCTGACAAACACACTATGGAACTCATTGTACCACAATAAAACTAGAGATTAACCAGATAAGTGGAGAAAATATTTTGTTTATGATGAATCAGATAGAAAAAAAAGCTGAAAATACTGCATTTTATAATTTAATGGGTTAAGAAATAAGACAAATATAGAAAGATTTTAGTTGAAGGTGTTATTAAACTCATTTAAAATAAACAGATATGCACAAATTCTCTATTGTGTCATTTTCCAGCTAGTTGACAATTTCAAGTGCCAGAGAGGATTGAATAAAGTTGTAAGGCCAGTTTAACAAAGCTATTTCCAAAGGAAAAATAGATCTGAAACTCAGATTCTGTGAAATCTGACCTCCATGTGTAGATGTGCTTCAAGAGAGTATTAGAGTTGAGAGGTCAGTTACAAAGGAGATAGTGTATCCTCATGTAAACTCAGGATAACAAATAAGATTAATAATTCAGGAAATTGGAAGAAGAAAACATTTGCTCAAAAGCTGTAAGGGAAATATAGATAGTAAAAGTAAAAATTATTTCATCGAAATCTCTGGACACAAATGAGTTCTTAATTATTGAAAGAAAAATATTTAATATAAACAAAATGAAGTCATATTCCAAACAGCTACCTTGATTTGCTATTTTTGCTTCCCCAATCCATTTCCATCCCATTTCCCCCTGCTGCCTTTAACTACAGAGATTTGAAATTTAAAACTGTATTTTCTAGTCTACCTTACAGCTCCATACAGCTAGTTTTAGCCTTTAAGAGAAGGATTCGAGCCCTATCCCGTCTGATCTCGGAAGCTAAGCAGGATCAGGCCTGCTTAGTACTTGAATGGAAGATCACCTAGGAAGACCGGGTGCTGTAGGCTTAAAAAAAAAAAAAAAAAAAAAAAAAAAAGATGATTAAGTCATCTGTAAGATTCAATTAGTTAACACTGTGCTTTCTTGATTTTCAACCTATCATCACAGCCTTCTTCCTGCTTTAAAAGGGAAAACAATACTTAGAACTACACAGTCATCTCATTACTATTATATCTTGGTAAGAAGAATTGTAGAAGTGCTGGCCCTGACACCATGAAGCCAAAAGAAAATGCCTATCACTTAAGCCACTATAAATTGAATCTTCTTTGGTTCTATTCTTAACAAGTTTTTAATTAATAAAGTCAATGAAAGACTTGTAGTAATTTTAGTTTCATAAAAATATTTAAGGAATTGAGCGAATGCTGGAGACCTAAATCAGGGGGGTTGGGGGTGGGGGGGCAGGGGGAGGAAGTGATTCCTAATCATTAAATACTTGAATCACTGAATATTATTTTTATATACTGATGCAGGGCCTCTATCAGATTGTCAGATACAGAGAGCTGGGCTGAGCAAGGAATCATGGGGAAGGCCCAAATCATGTTATTGGGAAAAAGGTATAATTACCAACATCGAAGTGATCAGGAAAAAAGGAAAAAAAAAACCTCTGTAATCAGAGAGTAGAAGTCATACTTTTAGTCAATAGCAATCTTAAAAACAAATATTTAATTTTATCTAATTTTCATCAAGTATGCTTGACTTGCATTCTGTCAGATTTTTAAAATAATTTAAAAAAATATTTTAAAATATTTTCGGCAAATGCCCTTTTATTAAGGATAAAAACAAATTCATAAAAACAATTTTTTTGAAAGCCATTTTATTTTTATGGGAACCATGTCTGTACTCTGAATGTGTCAGCATCCGGCCTGGCTCTAACAGGATCTTATTCATGTCAAGTAAACTGCAAGAGAAATAGCGGAGACAAGGACAAATGTCATCTTTAACGTTCTTTATTGGAGAAAAGTGTAAACAATAAAACTACATATTCTACAGAGTAAGATGCTTTCCACTTGTGATATATAATAAGTTTTAAAACATCTCTGTAATGATTCAGACTTTGCAATCAGCTGTCCTCCAACTAAGTCGCCTACAACTGGAGGAATAATTGACACTATTTTGTTTATAGGGAGAAATAGATTCTGGTTATATTGAATCATTAATCTGTTAAATGATTCTGAACAGCTCCCCTCCCCACTTCCTGAGACCATCACCACTAAAACTCTATTGCTTCCATTTGGGTGTTTGATTGGGGCAATTCCACATGCTCCATAAGAAATAATTTAGTATGTCTGTGAGAGAGATGGCAAGATTTGGATTCTTTCTCCTGGGAGATTTAATCTAGAAATTCTTCTTAATGCTAATGACGTTTATTAATGTCAAGGCTGGCATACAAATGGAGGGATAGACTCCTAAATCTGTTTTTACAGTTTATGTATACTTTGAAATATTTTACCACCACATAGTTCTGAAAGATTTGTTGTCAGTTGATCTACAGTGGTTACAAAGTCATATGTACATGGTTCTACCGTTACTCCACACCTCCGTACTAGGAAAGAAACCTAAAATAAAGATATCAACTGCTGGAGGAAAGGTAAGTAATGTAATCAGTGTGATAAAATAGATTTTCATTTATCTTTACATTCCTCATATAACAGCGACCTTGAGAGATATGGATGGCTATTGGGTGAGTGATTACATTTCTACACGCATATTTCCCCTCATTATGTGTCTACAAAAGGATGAAAGAAATAAAGGAAGAGTGATGCCAGAAACTGTTGCTCTCTGGAATGAAAATCTGACAAGGAATTGGCATATAGCATATTGGTTAAGAGACCAGACTGCCAGTGTTCGAATTTTAGCTGTGCATCCTTCTAGGTGCATTATCTTAGGAATGTTATTTAGTATCTCTTTTCCTTAGATCCCTTATATATAAAGTATGTAAATAATGATGTATCTACTCTGAATTAAAATCCGTTCATATATTTAAAGCCATTATAGCAGTACTTGGCATACGGTAAAATCGTGCTGGCCCATTTTTAACATCTGGACCCCAGAACTGTAATATAATAAATTTAATTTGTTTTAAGCCTCTAAATTTGTGGCAATTTATTACAGCAACAATAGACATATGGTTACATATAGTTACAGTTAGCATGTGGTATGCATTGTTTATTATTTTTATTATTTTGCTAATTATATTATTACTAATTAATTTAGTATAATCATGTGGTATCTAGGACAATTCTTGATCCTCACTTTATGTCAGTAGTTCATCCTTGTGGACTGATATCTGAGCTCTGCTCTATATGTTTGTATTTTGAATATTCATAGAAGCAATGATGGGCTTAGAGGCGTAATTTTTTGAGGAGGTAAGCAGAAGGAGATGGGAATTAATCTTGGAACAAGTGAATATTCTGTGGATGTGGATAATTTCAGTGCCCAGAAAAGACAACTGTGAGCCAAGTTAGAGAAGGCCATCAAGACTGTTTCTTTTAGAACATTCTAAAGGATTCGCAAAAATTGGAATTTAGAAATCTGGTGACTTGAAAAAGTTAGTTGACTTCAAATTTGGAGTTAGAGATCTCAAGAAGAATAATCTTTCTCAAGTGCTTTTTTGTTTCACAATTTCATTAAAATTGGTCTCTGAAACACCACATTAGCAATTTCTGTTGGCTTTGTATTGAAACCATGGGGATGTGATGTGCCCAGAAAAATAGGAATTGGCATTTATGAGGCACTCGTGATAACTTCTCTGCTCATCTTATTTAAATTGTAACCTTGTTAGAACTACTGATTACCCTTCCTTACTACATTTTTCTACTCAGCACATGCCATAATATAATACAAATGTAATGAGGAGTCTGACACTCTTTTTTAATGTTATAACTGCTGACAGCTTTAAAACCTCACCGTCTCTCTTTTCCTCTTGTGCCTCACATTTTGGCAAGCTGATAAGAAACCCTGGGTGCTCAGTGTTGACACCAGCAGCAGATTCAAACTAGGCAAGCCCCTGCCCACATGTGAGAACTCTCACCCGGCTCCAACCTCTACCCACAATAAAAGCCCAGGCCAGCATCCTTTCTTTGCTCTCTGAAGCCATTAAAGATCTGCTTGAGAATCCTAATATGCTCTCCTCAGGGATCTCAATCACATAATAAACTTTTTCATATCCTTATGTGTATGCGGCATCATCAGTCTCAACTTCTCAAACAGATTTTGGGTGAAAGTTCCTCCAGTTTTTTTAGGGTGATCATGCAATAAAATACATTTACTAATTTATCTTATTTTTATGCATTTACATTAGAATATAAACTCCACAAGGAAAAATATTCTATCTGTATTTTTCACTGCATCCAGAATAATGTAGGACATATATAAGACATTCAGTCAGTCGGGACTACATGTGTGAACGTGTGTCCATGAATTATTTCTTTCTTAGTAAAGTAGCTATTGAAGGAGCAAAAATAATTACCTTAAAGAAGGAAACTAGATTTTGGGTAAGAATCTTAAAATTCCCCCTCTCTCCACAAAATATAGAAAGTCAACTATACTTTAGAACCAGTATAATGTCAAACAAGAGAAACTTGTTTATCCATCTTATATGTTCATACATTTAGAAAATATTTATTAGACATCATGTAACAGTTAGTATTATAAGTACTAGGGTTCTCATGATGAATAATATAGATAAGTGCTTTGGTCTCAAATTGGAGCTGACAACTGTCATTCTACATACTTCTCTTTTTTTGAATAGTAAAGATATTAGATTCTGAACTTCATTTGCCTAAGAACTCACATTTAAATGTTTAAATTAATATTTTAGTTTCCTCAAAAATATTATTTGTTCTTTTATTTAATTGTCCAATATCTTGTTGATTGACGAGTCAGAGACAATAAGTTCACCCCTACTTTCCTTCTTCTTGAGCATGCAAGATTACGCTTCTTGCACTTACTTAGGTGGAGGGACATATGACTGAATTCTGGCCAATAGTAGGTGGAAGAAGTTAATTGTAAGCTACTTCCACTCCCAACCTTAAAAATTATTCATGTAATAATTTCCCCTTATATTAGAAGCCTTGTGTTTTAAATGACATCATAATAAGGTACAGGTTGTCTGGGACAATTGGTCAGCCTTTGGAGAACAACCATTGAGGAAAGGTTTTCCTCATGAATAACTGTCACATGAGCAAGAAATAAAAATTTGATGTGTTAGGGCTTTGAGATGTAGGAGTTGATTGTTATTATAGCAGAGCCTAGACTAGTCTGACAGGTAAGGTAAATGGAATATTTATTTTCCTGCTCATTCTTATGCCTAATACAATTGTCGGTCATATTTCCTTCAATAATGATATCTCTTGATATCAGTGATCATATTGACCACTTTCCATTGTTAAGAATAGTTAGGAACAGTTAGTGCAGATATAAATGGAATTGTTCAATCTTTGCTCATTTTTTAGACTGTGATATTGACACATATACTCATTATTGACTAGATTGGCTGTTTAATTTGGGTGGATCAAATGTTAAATATTTCAAAGAAGAACAAAGTATGTCACTTGATATTTTACTTCTGTGACAGAGAGGTGAACATAAAGGCACAGCCTTAAACATTTCTATTGCTCAGTTGGCTCCCTTTTCATTTTTCATTAGCTGCAGAGAATTGCCCTCTAAATGACTAATTAAGGCTGGTGTCCTGAGGTACCCAGTACTCCTAAATGATAATTACTTGAGATTAAAAGCCAAAGACCAACAGGCTTTAAAGTGTTTAATGGGGCAAAGTAACAAGGCTGATATATGTGCTTCCCTGGGCTTGTCACAGAGACAGTCTAGGAAACATAAATGAATCTATCTTACTAGGAAATGTATTATTTTCAAATCATGCAGCTCAGATATCAAGAAGCTCAGTGAGCTGGTGAATCAACATTTCTATTATTGAAGCAGCACTTGAAGAAAGGTGAGAAGCACTTGAAGTGGTAGCTCTTAACATTGTGCCAATGGAAGTTTTAAAATATAATTTTACTTTAAATACATAAAATTTTCATAATTTCATGGGTCTATTTTTATGATTACCTATTCTGCATTACTATTAATCACCTTTGGAGTAGCCTTGGCAGCCATATTGGGTCTCTAATGTCTTGATCTCCTAATAACAGACTAAATGGACCATTTGAGTTTTGGAAGGTATTTTGTCTCAGATATGAGGAATTGGAATTTAGAGATCCTATTGAGCCTGTCTTCATAGTTTGGTCTGAGATATACATGAACATTTCGTAGATATCTTCTATCATGTGTCTAGAGAAGAAAGACTACAGATCTACAGGGAGAGAACATTGAAGAGACATCAGGGGAGGTGTGGAAATGATGATGAGAGAGGGTCACCAAAGTGTAGCTCTTCGTTTTCAGTTTCTAATAATAGCTGGATCTCTCTGACCCTGCATGTGGTGCAATGTCCACACAATTTCATAATATGGTTTATTTTTTGTCTAAGATGTCAAAGTAGGCTTTTGGTACCAATTCCACCACCAATAACAACAACAAAACAGTTAAAATTAGCTTAAGCATAATTTCTCAGATTACCTCATGTCATCTTCCTGACATTAAAATGACATTAAAATGTCTGCCATAGATAACTAAGTACTAGGTATAAAATTCATAATGCCTAATCCTAGACACCAAAGGAACACATAGTGAGTGGTAAATTCAATGGAAAAAAATGCCATGATTATTCATGATAGATTCCACTGGTTAATTGTGTGACTTGGATGATTGATTAGTCACTAGAAATTGGAAACTGAGGGATGCACAATAGTTTTTGTTTTGTTTTGTTTTGTTTTTTCAGCAGTTCTTACTCTTCTATTTAGTTCATTGCTGCGAGCTTCCCTGGCAAAAAGAAAAGCAGCAACTGATATTATGATTTGGGAAGCTGCTTTCTAATTTCAATGTTCAGCAACCACAGCACTTGCTGAGATTTATTTGCAGCAAGGAAATTGTTTGGGGAACATAATTTTTACAGGACATAACAATGCTATAGGCTTTTCACAGCTTCCACTGATAACATTTTTGACATTTCAGGGGAAAGTGCAAACTTTTATAAAGCTACAAAACGGGTCACTAAAGGGACTCATTTTAGCTAAGTTAATAAAAGATCTAAGAATATTTCAAGTTAAAAAAAAAAAATCAGGCAAACCGTAGAGACCAAAACATCAGGACAAAGACATCAGAATTGTCCTCTCAAAATAAATTACCCTGGATCTCAGAAGAGGGGAGAGTTGAAAGCTGGCATACTACACAAGGAACTTATATAGGTCTTGCACATATTTTTTTCAACTTACTTTCTATTTAATTGTATGTTGGGATGATATAGAGAAAATTGGAATAATTTTTTCAGGCTTATTGTTCTTTAACTTGAGGTAAGAGTGATGTTGAAGAAAAATTCAAAGAAAGATGAAAAGTAGACATATTGGGAATAGGTAGGGAAATGGAACATACGCGTTTCTCAGAAGGATGGAGTTACCATGAAAACTCAGAAAGGAAATATTAAATGCCATACATTTTCACTTTTGCCATGTGGGGCATTATAGTTCATAAATGTAATTTTGTAGTTAAATTAGGAAGACATTAAACTGGAAATCAGTTAAGTAGTTGTGAAAATTTGGGCAGGTTAAATAACCTTAGTTTTCACACTTGTCAAATAGAAAACAGGAAATTCAAACTGTTTCATTTGAATTTTATCTTAATTATATTCAACAAAAATATCTCATGACTATTTTACTCTGTTAGGTGATCCAAGATAGTTTAAATAACCTTCAAAAGTATTCTAGACTTTATAATAATGGCTTTAGAGTATCTTTGAGGATTAAATAAATATTTGGAAACTAGGGTCAGAAACAATTAAAAAAAATAATGGATCTATTCAAAATATGATTGAAAGAAAGAGTTAATTTAAGCTGTTCCCCTCTAACATAAATTTTAAAACTATTTCCCTGTAACATAAATCTTAAACTATTTCTCTCTAACGAAATTTAAAGTAAATAAGCTTAAAATGTATTCTTGAAATAGAGAAGTTTATGGGCATGTTCCAGGCTCACAGATAGAAGGAGAGTGAAAATTCAAATCAAATAGCTTTAACTGTATGTTTAGTACTGTCTTCACTTTACCAATTTTCTCAAAATATAATGAAATAATGTATGTTAAAATGCTTTCTTAAGTGAAAAATAGTACAAACTATACATTTATTCAAGAATGATTTATTAATTAACTCTTTAAAAAAATTATTCTACGCATATGCATATGCTGAGCATTATGGGAAAAAATGGGACATATATATTCAAAAGACAAGCTGTCTTTAATCAAGTGACTTATTGTCCAGTGTAACACAAGGGAAAATAAATAAAAATAAACAATTACAAAATAATGTGATATATGAGCTTGGATGAAGGCATATTCCAGGCACTATGGGAATAAAGAGTCATGGAACTTCTTAGGCCTTTTAGTGGGAATAAAGGTGGAGAAGCATGTATTGAAAGCTTTCGGTATAATTAGTGACTTTATTTTTCAGCTTTATTGAGGTATAATTAACACATAAAATTGTATATATTGTGTACAATATGATAATTTCATGTAAATATACATTGTGAACTGATTACCACAATTGTTAATTAACACATCTATCATTTCACATAGTTACCTTTGTGTGTGTGTATAATGAGAACATTTAAGATCTACTCTCTTAGCAGATTTGAAGTGTACAATACAGTGTCATTAACTATAGTATCATCCATATGTTGTATCTTCAGAACTTATTTATTTTATAACAAGGATTATACCTTTGATTAGCATCTCCTCCTTTCCCCCACCTCCTACCCCAACAACCTGCATCATTTTAATGGAATAAGCCAGAGAGAAAAAGACAAATACTATGGTATTATTTATATATGGAATTAAAGAAAAATTTAAACTCATAGAAACAGAAAGTGGAATACTATTAACTTTACTTTTATAGAGTAAAGGTGTTTTTCCAGAATGCAAGAGAGAAGACTGAAATTCTAGGCCAAAGACTGAGTTACTTCCAAAGAACCAGAAGCAGGATTGTGGGTTATTTGGGGAGTAATTGTAATATTTTGAAACACACATCAGAATAGTTATCTTGAATAACTATCTTGAATAGTTAGCAGAGACCATATTATAACATTGTTATCATGGTTATAAAGTCATCAAATGTAGAACACAGAGTCACTGATAGCTTTATTTAGGAGATTCATATATAGCTATTTCTGGAAAATATACAGTATAGGTATCATGCATACCTCTTGAAGACTTCAGATACCTATAAGAATTAAAGTAGTAAAGAATGAACAGATATAAGGGGGTACTTAGTTACCTATTCTCTAAAAAGAGGAGAAAAAGATACAATTTTCAGTGATTATGAAATAAACTGAAAAACACAAAAATAAACACAAAAGAATAAAAGATATCCAGATATAAACACTGTTAATATTTGTGTAATAACCTTCCAGTTGTTTTCTATGTATATTTGTAGTTTGTTTTATAAAAAGGCATGATAATTTGCATACTTTTTATTTTTTAGTTGCAGCATATATTATATTGCTTTAATTTGCTTGCAAAATCAGGCTTGATGTTACTTTTTTTTAAAAAAAAAAGAACAAAAATTTTACTCTAGTAAAAATGTAACAAACCATACAAAATAATAAGTTAAATGTAAACAAATTTTATATTAAGCATAATATAAGGATGTGAATATTATATGCAAAATTTTAAATATTATAAATAGTTAAATTAATTAGAAAAATATAGATGGTAGTGATGAAGGTGATAAATAGATAAATATAGACAGAGACAACTATAGCTATTCAGAAGGTACTAGTGCCTATAGAATAAGCATAAAGTTGCTTAATACTCCTGTAAAAGTTTGACAAATTTAAATCAATTTGGTTACAACTATAGCAAGAATAAGTCTTTGAAATGACTGAACGTGTGGACATATGATATAACATATTACTCAATGATAATCATTTCTATGAGAACTTTCTTGCTCCTTCCTTACTTCTTAGTCTTTCTTGCAAGCTTAAAGATGACAATACACATGTCACGATTGTTTCTCGGATAACCTCCTAGGCAAAAGGGCTACATTTCCTCTTTTTCATATAAAGAACGATCTTTTCAAGCAAATTCTCACAGCAAATACGGAATTTTCACTTCTGAGGTGAATCTCTTCCACCTCCAACTCCTGTGTCAAACAGATTTCCAGGTCACGCAGCAGCTGATAAAGTCCAGTGGGAATCTGTCCTAGAGAATCTTATCTGAAGCAGAGAAAGAGGTCAAGGAAATCCAGAAACAAATGAAATTCTAGGGAATAAGATATTATTGGGGAAAGCTGATCTTTGAAGAGCCACAAACCTTTATAATACATAAAATTTGCTTGCAGTCTTTTCACTCCCTAATAACCACTTTTCACCCATTAGAGGTGACTATTTTTTCATGTTTTTCACTTAATGATTTGTCCTTATTTCCCATGAGTACTGCTAGGGACTGAATTGTGTCCCCCACCCCCAAATTTATATGTTGAAGCCCAATGTAACTATATGTGAAGATAGAGTTTGAGGAAGTAATTAAAATTAAATAAGGTTATAAGGATGAGTTCCTAATCTTACAGGGCTAATGGCCTTATAAGTAGAGGAAAAGAGAGAAAGAGCTCTCTCTATGTGTATGCTCACTGAGGACAGTCCATGTGAGGACACAGTGAGAAAGTGGTCATCTACTAATCAAGAAGAGAGGCCTCACCAGGTACAAAATTAGCCAGCACCTTGATCTTGGGCTTCCCAGCTTTCAAAACTGTGAGAAAACAAATTTCTATTGTTTCAGCCACTCAGTCTGTGGTATTTTGTTATGAAAGCCTGAGCAGACTAAGGCAAATACATTGTGGTTCATTATATGGAAATATCATAGCTTTTATAACTAGTACCATATATCAGGACATATAAAACCTATCTACTTTTACGCTATTAAAAGTGCTTATAACAGAGATTTTGTGCATTTATTGGGTTCCTTAGAATATAAGTGGAATCACTTCCTAATTTTACAGATTCTTTGAGTTTTGATACTGGTTGTTGAAAGATTTTATAAACTTTAATGCTGTAGTAATATATGAGTATTTATTTCTCTATATCTCAATTAATAATAGGTATTATTATTTAAAAATCTTTGCAGTTTAATAATCAAACACTGATATCTTTCTTTACTTTCCATTATTTTTTATTACTAGTGAGATTTAAAACAATTTTTTAAAATTTGCCATTTTATGCATTCTTTTGTTAATTGCTTCTGTTTGATATTTTTTAAATTTATTTACAGGAAAAGTTACTATGGACACACTTCCAAAGTCTAAAGAAGTTTTCTGATTATTTAAGCAGACAAGGGACACAACATCTATTTAAGGTTTCTTAGGCTGAAGCTCATGCTACCTGATATTTAGAGAAAATGTTTGGCAAATGAGTCCATTGAACGAGTTCATTTGCTTGTCTTAGGAGCTGTCAGGGCTTTAGCGAAACACTGAATGCCATATCTTTTTTTGGTAATGCCAGCTCTTTTAAAATGATTCCTGCAAGTACTAGTCCCAACAAGGTCTTTTGATAAAAGCTGGAAAAACGAGATTTTTTTTCATTTGCTCAATTATAAAACCTCTAAATTATAAGAAAAAGGAGTACAGGGAGCGATGCTTCATCCTTGGGAAAGAGCAGATATACGGGAATATATTCAGCACTAGATTTTAGAGGCCTGATGACTGATATAGATTGTGGCCTTTTCCCCCAGTGATCTTCTATTATAAAATGATCACTCTGTCATTTAATGGCAGTGGAAAGAAAGCTGAAACTCTTTGATTATATGTTGAAGACAAATGGTATAAATGATATCTGGGGAGACAAGTAGATGTGAAATAGGAAATTAACTGTGCTTTCAGTTTCACAACTACAAAGAAAACTGATAGAGATCTCAGGTATATTCCAGAAACATATTGAAAAATAAATATTTATCTATTAATTCCTGTCGTGGTCAAATATATTCTCATTGAGCTCTATCATAATATTAAAGCTTCGTATCATAGAATGAGTAATAAAACACATTTTTCTAATTTACTCATTTGTATTATGAAAAACTCAGAATTGTACTTGGAGTGACTTCTAAATGTGAATCATATATCATAAAGGACATTTTAAATAAGTTTCTGCCCCATTTTTTGGACTAAAGTTGGATGTAATGTATAGGAGTGTATAGTTTTTCTCTACATTGTGATAAGTTTTACAGATAAGCACAAGGGAGAAGAGAGTATTTTGATATAAGGAACTACTTACAATTGGGCAATTTGGTGAAATTATATTTTGAATAAAGCCAGAGATATTGAATGTGATTTGAGGTACCATCATGATGCTTACTGGACTCTAAAAAATTATTAAATTTTTCTCCCTAGTGTTTGCTTTTTTATAAAATGAAAATATCTGCCCCTTTTAGCCATGTTTTTACTTTTGCCTATGGAGGAAAGAAATGTCTGTCCATATTCTTGCTCTTTTTGGTGACCTTCTGAAATAGAGCCTCTCTAAAAATGGAGAAGTTGTCAATCAGATTTTCCAAACCCCAGTATATTATGTAAGTAGTCAATGACTAAAGCCATATCCCATGTATGGGGAACTGTCTTCAATCTCTTGTCTTCTCTTAGCTAACTATACCTGAGCATACATAGGCTTGTTCTTCCTTTTATAATTCTTGGCCCTATTGGTAAGGAGACTAAGATATTCATCCCGCTTAGTAGAGCTTAGCCATTGGTTTGTTCTGTTCCATGTGTTTATTTTCCTCTAAGTGGATAAATCAAACCAGATATGCCACCAAAGACCCAGGTGTCTTTAAAGTAGAATGCAAGAGACTGCCAAAGGTCTTGTAGACTAAGCTACTTTCTATAATCTACTTGCTATAAAAGCTATATACATTTGGTATAGACACCATCTATTATTAAAATTAAAATTTGTTTCTTATACCAATTAAGATAGATAGCATCAAACTAGGAATAAATTATAAATACAACAAAGAGTAAGTCAAGCGGGATTTCTTAGTTGTTGGTATTATTTTTTTATTTTTATTCTTTCTCATATAACAAGAAGACTAGAGCTAGAACTAGGCAGCCCAAGGCCAGGGAAGATGTTCAATGATCATATTGGGAATACAGAAATAGCTAATTAATGATGCAGCAGTCTAAAGAAGCAGGTAACTTTGCAAGACATAACATGCATTTTAACAGGAATTTACTAAATGCTTCACTTACATTAAATGCATTAATCTTAACCATGACAATAAAATAGTTTCAAGAAAAAAAAAACATTATTATTATGATCTTCATTTACGAGCAAGGCACTGTTCCTAAACAGAAGCATTGAAGTCTGCAATAGATATTAATATGTCAGACAGATGTGAGACGAGTAACAGATACAATGTCAGGTATAACCTGATGTAGAATCAGGACACATAAATTAAACAGTGCCTAATCAGAGTCTAAAGCAGAAGTCACAGAAAAGTAGCAGCCAAGCCAAAGAACAGACTCTGAAAGCAGTCAAGACAGAGTAACTGCTAATGAACTAATGAGGGCCTTAGTCTCTGGATTTCTCTGAAAGGCTGCCTGATATCTGATATCTAGTAAGAGTCTTAAAATAAGAGTCAATCAGCAGTATTTTTCTCCCACAATGTAAACTGTGCTTGGGTAGGATTGAGAGAGTTGATAACGATAGTCCATGTCCCCTGGATTATAGTCTGTAGTGTTAAAATTAAGCGGAAATGCCCAAATTCCTCTGTAACTATTATTGGACAACCGTTATTATAAAATAAAACTTTATCCACACACTAAAGACAATTTAAAAAATAATTTAATTTCTACAATAAAGGACACAATAAACAGAATGAAAAGACAACCGACAGGATGAAGGAAAATATTTGCAAATCATATGTATGATAAGGAATAAATAGCCAAAATATATAAAGGACACCTGCAACTCAACAAAATATCAAGTAAAAAAGTAGACAAAGGATTTGAAAGGACATTTCTCCAAAGAAAATATACATGCGACCAATAAGCACATGAAAAGATGCTCAAAACCAATAAAATCAAATGTAAATAAAAGTCACAATGAGATACTATCTCACACATATTAGGATAGCTACCAGAGTGGTGGGGGTGGGGGGAATGTGGAGGAATTGGAACTCATGCATTAATGGCAGGAATGTAAGATAGTTCAGCTACTGTGGACAATAGTATGGCCATTTCATGAAAAAAAAATTAAAAATAGAATTACCATATGATTCAGCAATTCCACTTCTAGGTATCGTTGGGGAGGAAAAATCCCTACCCTCTAAAGTTTAGTGTCTGGGAACTCGCAAGTTAAATTAACAAAAGAAAGATTAACAGGAGAAAAGGCACACACTTTTTACTAATATTTTATGTACATGGAAGTTCACAAAAAGAAGTGGAGCTTAATAAAGTGATTAGATTTGGGGATTATAAACCCAAAGAAAAGAGGGTTTGAGCTTTGAGGCATAATAAATTGTGGAGAAGTGATTAGGAAATACAGGAAAAATTTATGGAAGTTATAGGTTATTTCAGTAAGGTTTATTTATGCAGACTCATCTCAGTGCTAATTCTGTCTGGTGATGAGTTATTCTTCTCTATTTGGTATAGGAGAAGGGGACATCTTCACAAAGGAAATTTATAACACCTCAGAAAGGGTAATTTATGCCCTGATTTAGGCAAATAATGAAATGATAGAGAACTCTTTCTACATCTGCTGATTTTCAATTGCCTTAATCTCAAAATAATATTTATGCCACGGTGACATATATTAAGGTGGCATATATCGATCTCCTTCAGTATATACCAAAAATAGTTTAAAGCAAGTATACAGATATCTCCAACAGATATCTGTATACTCATATACAGCATTATTAATGTGCAACATTATTCACTATGGCCAAAAGAAAGAAACAACTTAAGTATCCACCAATAGATGAATGATTTTTTAAAAAGTGCTATATACATATGATAGAATATTAGTCACCCTTAAAAAGGAAGGGAATTCAGACACATGCTACAACATGAATAGACCTTGAGAACATTATGCTAAGTGAAATTAGCAGGTCACAAAAAGATAAACAGTGTATGATTCCACTTATATGAGGTACCTAGATTACTTAAATTAATAGAGACAGCTATAGTCTTTATTAATGGTGATTGACAAGGGCTGGAGAAAGGGGAGACTAAGGGAGCTATTGTTTAATGGGCATATAGTTTTAGTTTACAAGATAAAAAGAGTTCTGGATATTGGTTGCATACATTGTGAATGTATGCAATGACACTGAGATGTACCTTTAAAATGATTAAGAGAATAATAATCTAAAAAGAAAAAAATTAGTCTGCAATGTCAAGAAAATTGGACTTCTTCCTGTAGGCAGCGGACAGATCTGTAGTTTGGAAATATACTCTTACCAAAATGCAGAAGATGCACAAGAGTTGAAAATAACCAAGAATCTATCCAACACAGATAAAACTTAAAATACTATGCTGAATGAAAGAAGCCAGTCACAAAAAGACCAGTTATATGAGTCCATCCATTTCAAATGTTCAGATTAGGCAAATCTAAACTGACAGAAAGAAGTGTATTAGTGTTCGCCTAAGGCCAGGAGTTGCTGAAAGGAGACCGACTAAAAGGTATAGGATTTCTTTTTAGGATGACTCTAATGATAGTTGCTATAACTTTGTGAACATATTAAATATCATTGAATTACCTTAAAAGAGGAAATTGTATGTTTTGTAAACTTTGGCTTAATAAAGTTTGAGGTCTTAATATTCTTTCACAGAGTACAATGTATTTAATACTACAGAGTTCTAATCAGGAAGGCCTTATAACAGAGCTCCCACCAGCAGATGTTCTTGGGCCTCAGGAGACTTTAATCAAGGCAATAAGAGACTGAGCTACCATCTTCATTTTTACCCCTCCTTACATAAATTGTTTTTTTTCACATTGCAAACTCTCTCTAATCCCGGCTTCTCATGTAACGCAAAGTTGAAACAATCATAGGATGGTATGAACACTGCATTGTGTAGGCAAAATATGTGGGGCAGGACACATTAGATGTGTCCATACTTGTTCCTGGAAAGTCATGCTATTACTGAGACCAGGACTCTTGGGTAAACCTACAGAATAAGGAGATGTCCTTGAATCCCCCGTCATACCCCCCACTTCCCACATTGTGAGGCAGTGTAACTGGGGCGCACAGAGAAAGAGAGGAAAGAATGTAGAATGAAAACAAAAGACTGTAGAGCATTACAACAATTTGCATTCAATCAAAGTTTCTGGAAAGGAATGAATGTTAATTTAAAAAGATATTAATATTTCCTCCTACAGCAGGAGCCAAAGAAAATAAATCGTTATTGATTCTATAAACCCAGCTTAGAGAAAACTTCAACATTTTGGCCAGAATCCCTTTCAAATAAGAACTATATTTCAGGAGCACACTCGAGAGAGATCAGATTTGGAAGTTGAAAGCTGCATGTTAACTCTTTAACATGTAATTTGCATCATGATCTCATCCCTTGTCAAATATTCTTTTATAAAGATGTGCATCTTCTAAGTTCCTGATACTTTGTGAGGATAATAAGAATAATTAAACACTGACATTATTAGGTCAATCCAGGAAAAAAAAAATCATGGCTGACAGGCATATAAAATATTGCTCTGTGAATTAATGAAGGAAAAAATAATAATTCTGTGGTCTTCTCTAAGCTAATAATTCAGCTGGCAAGAACAAGCGTGAAGGAGTTTGGCGGTAGAATTTTCCTCTCAGCATTCATTACTGTCTCTTCAAATCAAGATTGAGATCTCAGAGGAAAAGTGGTGAAAAACATGTAAAGTGTTTAGGGTTTGTTTGGTGTTTGAGTTTGTAAGAAAAAAAAATATAGCTACTCTTACAGATAGAAAATTGTATCTCTATCACAACAAAACAGTGGTTTTAAAACAGACATTTCAGAAAAGTCCTCCATTTCTCTCTTTGCTAATTTAAATTATTTCTTTGTGAAAAAAATCCAGCTCAAAATATTATTTCCCATGGAATCTATCGGTACCAGACCTATGTGACCTTCATTTTCTCCCAGCGTCTTAGGGTTTGGACTGAATTACCCAGCATTTGATATATATTCTTTTCTAATGATACCTTCTCTGTAAGCCTTTCTGTTTTTCCATTATAAGAAATTTTCCTTTTGGTTTTTAAGTCTTGCTCACTGATGTACAAATCAGAGCACTACAATCCTTTGAGAAGAAAATGTGTGTGTCTATTAACGTGTAGAAAAAAATTATGGTGTTCTATTATTGTTCATTATTTGTATTGTACCTCACCTCCATTTCAATGTCTCTGTTAACCAGATTTTGACCTTATAATCACATGTTCCAGGCCCCTGGAATCAACTCTTAAACTCAATGACATATTTGACTTTCCAGTTTTCTTGTCATGTATTCTGACCATTTCATGGAGTTTTTCTTTGAAGTCTTTCACTATTCTGATTTTTCTTGGCTACCATATAACGTATTAGTCCCTGGTTTCCAGGAAACAGTATGGCAAAACATCTTGATCTGTGGCAGGAAGACTTTTCTTCTACTACATGTTTAACTTTCATGCTGCCAGCCATAATTTGGGGCATATAAAGCCAATTTTAAAATATTTTTATTTAGTTAGGTAATTAAAATTCAGCGAAGCAAACAGAAAAGCCAAACAGTTTTGCTTGCTAGGCTCCAAAAGTAGTTTTAATGGATTCTCATTCTTCTGTTGAGTTGATTGAATTAATCAGTGGCCCCCATTCTTGTGTAGACACAACCTGAATGAATCCTGATAGTAAGTGGATCATTGACATGGAAAAATCTTCTTTGTCTCTCGATTATACACAAAGAACGAGGAAACAACAATAGAACAATCGTATACGGATATTGTATCTACTGCTGTAATTACGTGTTGTCGTAACTGCTGCTAGTTTTTCAAACCTCTCAGAGACTATGTAAAAAGAATAAGCATTTGTTCAAATTTAATGTGTGGCGAGAAAGAAATTCTCTCTTTTCCAGAAATAATTTATTTTTCTTCCTGTCACTTTCTAGCAAGCATTTGTATTTCTTTGAGGTACCAATTGCCATTGTTTGTTTTACACTTACTGGCTTGATCATAAAACAAATGCCCAGCCAGGTATCCTAGCAACACAGTGCCTTTTTCATTTCTCTCTGGTGCTTATTTATTAGATACTCTGGAGCCTTTTCTCAAGCTATTAAGAGACACATATGGTTAATCTAGAGCAACACATTTTGTCTTGGCCTAACTTCTTAAAAATCAGTATTCATTACCATGGATTAGTCACCTCAGAAAGGGACACTCTTGGCCCTGAAAGATATCAGGAGACTGGGAATAATACCAAAATGGTGTTAAAGTAGACACCTTGAGGCATACAAGGCCACAGATTGAAAAGGGGTGACAGAAGGCACGGATGTCTCATTCCCCCAAGGCTCTGGCTCTTGTCACCTTACCAGGCTGTACTCTCATGCCTGAGGGCATATGAGTCACCAAATTACATGTGGTCTCAGCTTTGTCACTAAGTCCTGTGATGCCCAATAGGTCACTTAAGCTCAGGTTTATTTAGGATCTAATCTAAGGGATGGTGATGCCAAGGATCTGAGGAGACTGACTGGACCCTGATACTCTGTATCCTCTGAAGTGTTGACTGAAATCTCAAGACAAAGAATTAATCATAGAAGACACCCATCATAGGGCAAGTCAAAATGAAAATGTGAAGTTTGTAACTTCACTTGGGGAAACAGACCTAAGGAAGAAGCTTCTAGAAGGCAGAGAATGCAGATTCAAGACAGAAAGATTCACGAGTACCAGAGAAGAAGAGAGTCAGTCTTAGTCTTCTGGAAGGGAGTTAGGTGGGGCTGCTACTACTGGCATATGAGAGCCAACTATTATTTGTTTAATAATTTTGCTAGCTGGTTGTTAAATCTGCTATTACTAAAAATTAAATTATGTAAGTTTATAATAAAAATACATTAGAACACAACAGGAAATGATGGTAAGAATTTGGAACAGGAATAATGGCATTGAAAAATTGTATAGATACTTTGGAAGACAGTTTGGTGGTTTCTTATAAAAATAAACATACTCTTAGCAAAAAATCTAGCAATGATACTCCTTGGTACTATGTCCACACAGAAATCTGCACATGGATATTTATAACAGTTTTATTCATAGCTGCCAAAACTTAGAAGCAACTAAGATACCTTTCAGTAGCTGAGTGGGTAAATAAACTATGGTACATTCATAAATTATTAGGTACTAAAATGAAATGAGCTATCAAGTCTTGAAAAGAAATGGGGGAAAATTAAATGTATATTATTAAGTGAAAGAAGCCCATCTGAAAGGGCTACATACTGTATAATTCCAACTATTGTCATTCTGGAAAATGTGAAGCCACGGAGAGAGTAAAAAATCAGTGATTTCCAGGAGTTAGGGAGAGAGAGAGATGAATAGGTGGAGTGCAGAGAATGTTTAATGTAATAAAAATACTTTGTATGATACCATAACAATGGATATGTCATTACATATTTGTCTAAACACATAGATGTAAAAATGCCGAGAGTGAATCTCAATATAAATTATAAACTTTAGATGATAATGATGTGTCAATGTAGGTTTATTCTTGGTAACAAATGTATCATTCCCGTGAGTGAGTGATATTGATAAATAGGAGAGGCTCTGCATATGTGTGGGGGCAAGGGGTATATGGAGAATTTCTGGCCTTCTCTCAATTTTGTTGTAAAACTAAAACTTCTCTAAAGAAAAACACATTGTTATTTCAAATACATTCAAACAAAAGTAAGAATGCTTAAAACTCATTAGTCCTTTATTATTTTATTGTATTTCAGTAGTATCCATGAATTGGTGTTATTTAATCTGTGAGAATTGGCAAATGCTATAAACCAGCATTTTTGGTGGGGAGAGAAGGACTATATTGGTTTTCAGAGAACTTTTTACACATTCTGTGAGGCAGTCGATGACATCGCTAGTATTATTTCGTGACAGATGTAGAAATTAAAAAGTTAAGTGATTTGTTTGAGTCACATCATAAATGGCTGCATAGAGATGAGATCTTAATTCTCCTGATGCCTAGCCCAGAAATATGATTTTCCCTTTTCACATTCCATTTATTTTTCTTTTTATAGGAGGCCACAAAGCAAATCTTTAGTAATTTCACGTAGCCCACTGAGCTGGCTTAGCAGAACATTGTGTCTGAGACACACCTAATTTCCTATTATTCTCTGAACCATATATGCCACTTTCTTCAAGGCTAATAATACCTCTCCTGCTTACTCTACAGGTTTATTGTGAGAAATAAGTGAGAAATTGACAAGAAAGTACTTTGAAATAAACATAGTACTATTAAAATTTTGTGGAGAATTTTTTTATTAAATGCTCTTAATTTTTGCTATTATGTCTCAATTGTGATTACATAATAAAATGACAAACTGTATTTGTTTCTGGGAGTTAAAAAGAGCAAGTAAATTGGGGACATGAATTTTCTGTCACACTGTCTATCCACCGACTAGATTTATTATATATGTATGATAGATTTGTGGCTCAAGTTGAAGAAAGTGGTAAATATAAAAAAAATGGGTAATTTATTATTTTTCATTAAATTTAAATAAGTAATTTAACTGAGAGTTAAGACAATAAGAGAGAAGAAATGAAAAGGAAAGTAAGCTATGGTCAATATAAAAGACAAAAGTTTCTTAGCAATATAAAGCGTCCTTTGGCGGCATGGGGCAGGAGTGTCCAGATGAATTATCATGTGTGGTTAAGTTATCTAGGATTTATAAAACTTAAAATTGATATTTGTTAGTCTGGATTCTGTAATAATATAACAAATTTACCTAGAAGACAGAATTACATGAGATGTCTAGATTATCAGACAAAGGGAAGGTGCAAAGGGAAGAAAGTTTCACTTGGTGCTCTGAGGGCACCTGTGTGGGTCTGAAAATTAAACTGACAAAGACAGATAAATGGGAGAAAAACATACAAACTTATTTAAGTTTTAGAAGACAATGGAGTAGTAAGAATAAAATAAAGATTCAAAGAAATAATTAGAGCTGTTTTTTTCTTTTCTCTTTTCTTTCTTTTTTTCTTTTTTTTTGTGTGTGTGTTATTTGCTGTCTAGTGGATAGTCATGGAGGAACATGATAGGTTAAGGAATATAAGACAAGTGTAGTAAATGGGGAAAATTTAGCAAAAACTCTTCAGAAATAAGAAATCTCCTTTCCTCTGTGTAAAGGATGGTACCTCTCACATGTTTCAGAGGAGAAATTGTGCTGGCTGGAAAATTACTGCTTGGCTATCGCCCATGAGAACATAGGCTATTGTCCATGGGAACATAGGCTATCACCCATGGGAACATAAAATTCCAACAATAAGCTTTCTGCTTCTGTACCCCCCGCTTGCACAAACGACCTGTGAGTTGACAGGTAGTGAATAGGAGAAAAATAGACCTTTGTGTTTAAGACAGAATGAGGAATGGGATTTAGGGGTTTTTATGTACCTCTACATTTCGGGGCTGCTTAATTTGGGGTCTGCATACCCCTGGCAGACCCAGCTGGCTGAATAAAGAGTGTGTTTCCTATTACTCACTGATTTCTGGTGGTCCGTGTGTCTTTTGGGGGCTGGCGGCTACACAAAATGAAGGGAAGAAATTCAGAGTGACCTTCCTGCTTCAGCTGCAGAAAGGTCACTCTGAATATTAAAATATTCAATATGCTAAAGTGCCATTTGGGGAATAGTGTGTCCTGAACCCCATCACAAGCAAAATTTAAAAAGCATAAATTTAGGGAATTAAATAAGCCTTAAATCTATCAATCTTCACAAAATAATGGATTTGGAATTAAGGAGGGGGGAAAAAATCTCGATTATTTTTCAGTATCAAAGGAGCATTTTTACATCTAATTAGTAAATTTTAATTCTTCTTTTCCACCTACTTTTATGTATTTTTACATGTATTGTTATTAATATACATATGTAGCTTAATATAGATTTTAGACACTAATAAAGATTCGAGACCCACTAATTAATTTTTATCCTCACACATAGGACAGAAGAAGTAGTTAAAGATATAAGAGCCAAGATTTTTCTAAAATTAATAGAAGTCAACAAAATACATATTCAGGGAGCTCAATGAGTGCCACAGGATAAATAAAAAAACATACTCAAAAATACATATACATACCTAGAAACATCATAGTCAAATGGCAAAAAACAAAGTTAAAGAGATAATCTTTAATGTAGCAATGAATGGGGGATGGGAGAGAAACAGTACATATGGAACAAAATTAAGAATCGTAGAAGACTTCCTGTCAGAAATAAATGGAGTGACTTTAAAATTATGAATGAAGGAAAAAAACAATCAATTTAGCATTCTAAGCTGAGCAAAAATATCTTTCACAAATGAAAATGATGACTTTTTCACAAACAAAAGCTAAGAGAATTCAGTCTCATGAGAACATTCTTCATGCAGAAAGAATATGAAACAAAATGGAAATTTGGCTATACTCAAAGAAATGGAGAGCACGAAATATAGTAAAAAATAAATAAATAAAGGTTAACACAAAATTTTTTGCTTTTCTATTATTATGTTTAATTGTTTTAAGACTTTACAAAGTAAATACAGTAATAATATATTGGAGATTTTTCATGTATATAGAAGTAAAATGTATGACACCAATAATGAAAAAGAAGGGAGGAAATAGAAGTATATTGTTTTAAAGTTCTTTCATTATACTTGAAGTATAAGAAATAAAATATATATTATTTAAAGATAGAATGTTATAATTGAAGATTTATGTAGTAAAGCATAGAACAACCACTAAAATGAATTTAAAAAAACAGGTAAAATTCATAAGTTAATAGTGATGATAAAATGAAGTAAATAACAAATTCTTGATACAGAAGGCCAGAAAATTGAGGATAAAGAAAACAGAACATCTGATACAAATTGTTAAGGGTGTGGTTCTGGGCAAAGATATGCTAACAGCCAATTTCTGCTTCTGTAATCTGCTTGCTTGTTTGATGATTAACTAGGGTGTGGCTAGGCTTTACAAGCTGCCTCTTTTGGGAGCTCGAGGCTGATCTCCTGGAACCCTGCGAGGTAGAGAGTCAGTCGCTGGCCGGCTAATAAATGCTCATAATTCGTCTCAATTGGCTCTGTGGGTCTTAGAATTGATTGCGCCACGACACAAAGAAGGATCTATCAGGACAGTAGCTTTGAATCTAAACATATCAAATAACTACAATAGGCATAAATGATCTAAATATTCCAAATAAAATCAAAGGTTGTCTCATTTGAAAAGAAAAATCCTTTTATATCCTTTTTTGCCTGAAACTCCTTTTAAATGTAAATACAGATTTAAAATAAAAGAGTGGAAATCCATAGGCCCAGGAAATACTACTCAAAATAAAGCTGCATTGTTTATTATCAGACAAAAATAGACTATAGTACAAAGAAAAGTACCAGAATTAAAGAAGGCTATAACATCCTATTAAAAGAGTCAATTTAACCAAGAGACTTAACAGTCATAGAGATGTAGGCACCTAAAAAAAAAAAAAGAGAGCTTTGAAATACATGAAACAAACTATGATTAATAGAAAAAAAAATAGACAAATCCACAAATGGTTGGAGATTTTAACATTCTTCTCTTAGTAAATAGTAGAATGAATACACAGCAAATTAGTAAGAACACATGAAAGACCCAAACTGCACTTATAACTGAGATAACAGACTTTTATAGAACAATTCATCCAAAATTTATATAGAAATTAAAAAAAAACCTAGAAGAGCCAAAACAGATTGTTGTCATAAGGTTAGGCACATAGATCAGAAGAACAGAGTAGGATATCAAGAAATAATCCCACACACATATTTCAAATTGAGTTTTAACAAAGATATCAAGATAATTCAAAAAAGATAATTGTTTAATAAAATATGTTGGAGCATTTGGGCTTCCATATACAAATGAAACAAAACAAATGACAGCAAAAAAAAACACCTCAAGTGATATCTCATACCACATACAAAAATCAAATCAAAACGAATCTTAGACTTATACACAAAACTAAATTTATAAGACTTAAAAAAAAGATAAGAGAAAAATTTTTGTGACCTTTATTTAGACATGGATTTTATAAGGCAAAAATAGTATGAACAATAAAAGTATATAATTCATAATTTTTTCTGCATCACTATTAAAATGTCAGCTCTTTGAAAAACATTTGTTAAGAATTTTTTTAAAACTTTAAAATGAAATAAAACATTTGCAAAAAAATATTAACTTCTGAAGAACAAGTATCCAAAATATACAACAAACTCTTATGACTCTATAATTATAAAACAGCCTGTTAAACATTTTGGCAAAGTTTTGAAGAGATGCTACACAAAAGAAATACAGATGATAGATATGCTCGATATTATTAGTCATTAGAGAAAAGCAAATTAAAATCACAATAAGATAATACTACACGCTTATTAGAATGACAAAAAATATAAGCAAAGACAAAACTAAAAATTAAGAGAAAATACAAAGTTCAGTGGATGATACAAGACAACTGGAACTCTCACATACTGCTGATGAGAATGAAAATTATATATGACCTCTTTAAAAACCGCGTCTCAATTTCTTATTTAAAAAAGCATACTTCTACCTTACAACTCATTAATCATACTCCTAGATACATATCCAAGAGATATAAAAACTTTGCCACACAAAGACCTACATGTGAATGTTTATAGTAGCTTTATTCTAGTAGTGACAGAGTCACAAATGTCTATCAAATGGCGGATAGATAAATAATGTCATTCTCACATAAAGGGATACATTCAGCAAAAAAGAAGAAAGAACTGTTGTTACATTTAAAAACATGGATAAATTTTAAAATAGCTAGGCTAAGTAAAAGAAGTAAAAGAAAGAATGTAAGAAGTTATACACTGTATGATTTCATTTTTATAATATTCTGGAAAAGGCAAAACTGTAAAGAAATCAAATCAGTGGTCGCCAGGGGCTGGCAGTAGGGACGGGGTAATCATGAAAAAGCATTTGGAAGGTGATGAAAATACTTTTAGTTTTGATTGTGGTTGTGGTTACATGACTATATATATTTACCAAAACTCATTGAAGTGTACACATAAGAAAGATAACTGTTCATGTATTTTATTTATACCTCAATGCAACTTTATTAAAAAATGTCAAGGGAAGATAGAGAACAAAAATAAGCCTGATCTTCAAATAATTGGCCTCCTTTATAACTCTGCTAAGAGATTTATAAAACAGCCTTATAATTTCAGTTTCGAATAGCACACAAATAATCTAGGATGGTGGTTCTCAGCCATGTCTGTACTTGGAAATCACCTCGTGAACTTCTAAAAAATCAAATCACCTATAACAATTAAATAATATTGGTGGGTGACATGAGCATTTTTAAAAGATTTCCCAGAGATTTTAATGTGAAAACAGAATTTGGAGCTATTAATCAAGCCGGGATTGTCAAAATTCTGAATGTATCAGAATCACCAGGAGGTCTGCTTCTCCAGGGACCACACCTTGAGAAACAATGATTTAGCCAAACTTTGATTACAGAGGACTTCAAATGTTTGAAGTAACATTCGAATGTGAATTAGAACTTATTCCTAATGAAGTCTTTAAAAGAGTTTAGTAAGATAAACTCATTTTGAGGTAACAATTGAGATGTCTCTGGATCTATGTTAAATTCCATCAATTAATTTGCAGTGGTGTTATATTCTGTATCCAAGTTATTCATTTCGTAACAACATTAACAATCTTGGAATGTGATTTAAGTGATTGGCAAAGCTAGCTTAGTTATTGGAAACAAATAAAACAGCAGCATATCAACACACAACTCTTTTTCTGCCTATTTTTCAAAATCATTGCAATGACTCAATGATGTAGAAGCAGACATTAGAATATTAACGAATATAGTGATGTCATTACCTATCAACCACAATAATCATGGTGACTATTTTATTTTAGGGTATGTATAGGAACCATTTATTTTTGTAAAACAAGTTAGACTCAATTTTATTCAATAAGAGTTTACTAAGAGATTGCTGTAAACTGAATTATCTCCCCCTCAAAGTTCATAAATTAAAGCCTTAAGCTGAAGAGTGACAATAATTGAAAAGATCTTTAGGGAGGAAGATAAGGTCAAATGAGGTCAAAAGGGTAGGGCCCTAATCTGATAGACCAGTATCCTTAAAAGATGAGGAAATGACACAAAATTATCTATCATCTATCTATCTATCTATCTATCTATCTATCTATCTATCATCTATCATCTATTTATCATCTATCCATCATCTATCTATTATCTACCTACCTACCTATCTATCTATCACCTTCTGTCTACATAAAGAGGAGGCTATGTGAAGGCACAGCAAGAAGGTGGCCATCTGCATGCCAGCAAGAGAATCTTCATCAAGAAATAATTCTGCTGACACTTTTATCTTGGACTTCTAGCCTCCAGAACTGTGAGGAAATAAATTTCTGTTCTGTAAGCCACCTAGTAAGTTACCATTATAGTGGTATTTTGTTATGGCAGACCAAACAGACAGATAGTCTGACCTATGCTAGATAATGTGAATTTTAAAAGAGAAGAAAAAAAAAACTATGTGTTTTTATTTTAAGGAGCTTACAATTAAATGGAAAGATATGATATGCACTTAAGAAGCAATTTAAATATAACAGTGCACAAAGCAATTAGATGTCAAGCAGACAAGACAATACATGCTGCCAGAGCTCATGGAAGAGAGAGACCAGAATGAGCTGTAATAATTAAGGAAGTTGCCCTAATAGTGGCCATCAGATAGAGTTTAATCGTTAAAGAAGATTTACAGGACCCAAAATGATAATGCTTAAAAATACACATTTTTGCAGGAAAAGAATACAATATAACAACAGCACTAAAGTAAGGCTATACAACACAGTCAAAGTCTGCCTCAGCAAGGTGTTAGAGAAGCCAGGCTGAAGCATCAATTTCCTCTGTGAGGGCCATACAGGACACACTCTCTCTTGATGAGGAACTACCAACATGTGAGTGGAACATCTCACACCCTGGAAGTGCAAAATTAAATCTTGATCCATTTTTCTTATATTTTGTTGGTCCTATATGCAAAATTAAATCTTGATCCATTTTTCTTATATTTTGTTGGTCCTATATTCTTGCTTTGTAACCAGCCTCAACAGCAGACCCTTCTGGAGTTCTCATCAAGACCAGGTGCAAATCATTAATCTCACTCTCATCAATATATGATAATGGCAAGCTGATATAAACTTCCCAGAAAATTATCAGACTCTTGGTTACAAAGCATCACTGTTAATTAGTACAGTTTATAACTTGATAAAGCAGATATTTCAGCAAACAAACCAGGTCAATTCTGAACCTGCTGGAATTACTCTCATGGCAAAGAGGTCTTCACAAAAAGAGGCAGATATTGATAAAGAAATCAAAGAACTGTTAGAATATGGGTCAACAGAAAACAAAGTTATTTTGTAGCTGATGTTATCTGTCATTATCAACATCTCTCAAAATATAATCTGAGAACTTCTGATAGTCCCCAAGACCTTTTCATGAAATCTGTGAGGTCAGTACTGTTGGCAAAATAATACTGTTATTTCTTCATTCTCATTATCTCTTGGTTGTTACAGTGGCTTTTCCAGAGATGACATGGCATATCTGGTGATATAATAATCTGGATAGCTTAATAGATTGAATCTAGGAATCTATTAAATGTCCAAATATTATAAAACAAATAATACAATTCCTCTCACTACTTTTTGGAAAAAGTTATCTTTCATAAAAATATTTTTTGTTAATTTATAATGAGCTTATTTTTATTTTAAAAACTTATAAACAGAGTTCCAGTCAAGATAGCAAAGGAGATAAATGGTATGCTCGCCTCCTTCCAGGACCACATCAAAATTACAACTAAACTACAACCATTTTTGAAAACTGTCTAAAGTCCAGCTGAACAAGCATCCTACAACTAAGTACATAAAGAAAAAGCTGCCTTGAGACTGTTAGGAAGAGTGGAGATGTGAAACAGGCTGGACACACACACGCATGGCAGTTAAATATCAGGAGGGATATCTTGGCTCCAGAGGTCCCCACTGAGGAGTGAGGGGTCCCAGCCCCACATCGGGTTCCCAGCCCAGGGTTCTAGTGGCAGGGAGAGAAGTCCTTATAACTTCTGTGTGTAAAACCCGTGAGAATTATGGCTGAGTGAGATGGAGGGCAGCTGGAGTCCCAGGCAAGGACTTACTCGCTGATAGACTCACTCACTCTTAGCTCCAGTGTTGGGGCAGCAGTTCAAATGATGTGAGGGACATCAGGAGGAATGGAATTGTCTGGCTTTAGGGTGAGAGATAGAGGGAAAGTTTTCTCTCAGACAGAAGTGCTGGCAGAGGCCATTGTTTCTTTGTGAGCCCTCTCACCACCCAGCCTGTAGATGCAAGGAGCCATATGTGAGTCTCCATCAACCTGGCTAAAGCTGATTGCCTTACCCTGGTAATTCCCTGAAACCTCACCCTACCCAACTTTCAAGCCCACCCAAGCCACTTCCAGTGGCTTTTCCATATAAATAGATTGTCTTGGCTCATGATGCAGACTTTTATAAAATCTCTCAAAGTTTCATAAACCTTGAAAAGCAGCATATGACCTCAGCGTAATCCACACCTTTTGCAAAGCAGCCGCAAGTTTGGCACAAATAGCAGCTGGCCTCAGTTCATATCTTAGCCTCTCCCAGGCACCTCTAGCTTAGCATAAGTGGCAACAATCTGCAGTTACAAAAGCTCATACCAGGTGGCCCAGGTAAGGCACAGATAGTGGCTGACCTTGGTCTGCACTAGAGCCCCTCCCAAGAGGTCTCAGAAACAACACAACCGATGAGCAACTTCAGGCCACATCAGAGCACTACCCAACCACTTCCACAAATGACACATCCAAAAGGCAGGCTTAGCAGTAACCAGAGCCCCACAGAGCCCCAAGTGAATCCTGTGCTGTATGGTCAGCCTCTGCACAACATCTCCTCCAGTGTAGTCATGGCCAGTCCTTACAACCAATCAGCCTGAGGGGCAATCCTACCTATTGGTGTGCCAACAGCAACCAAGGCTCAACTACCACAGAAGGGCACACACAATTCATATAAGAGACACACCTGGAGCAGCCAGCTAAGGTAACTGGGGAGATTGTGCCATCGGGTACAATAGCATACTTACTGCATAAAACCACTCTACCAAGACTGGAAGACATAGCAGATCTAGCTAATACATAGAAACACACACACACACACACACACACACAGAAAAGTAGACAAAATTAGGAAACAAAGAGACACATCACAAATGAAAAATCAGAACAAAACTCCAAAAAAAGAACTAAACAAAATAGAGACAATCAATCTAAAAGGTAGAATTCAAAACATTATTAATAAGGATGCTCTACGATCTCAGTAAGAACTTCAACAATGAAATACAAAACATAAAAAAGGATATAGAAACTGTAAAAAAAGAACTAGTCAGAAATGAAGAACACAATAACTAAAATGAAGAGTGCCTTAGAGGAAATCAACAGAGATTAAATGAATCAGATGATTGAATCAGCAATTTGAAAGGCAAAGTAGCAGAAAACACCCAAGCAGACCAGCAACAAGAAAAAAAGCCAGAAAAAGAGATTAGTTTAAGGGGTCTCTGGGTCAACATCAAGCATACCAACATTTGCATCATAGGAGTACCAGAAGGAGAAGAGAGAGAGCAAGGAATCCAAAACCTATTTCAAGAAATAATAACAAAATCTTCTGTAACCTGGCAAAGGATATAGACATACAATCCCAGGAAGCATAGAGAGTCCAAACAAGTTAACCAAAACAGGCCCACACCAAGACACATCATAATCGAAATGTTAAGGGTCTAAAACAAAGAGAGAATCTTAAAAACAGCAAGAGAAGAGCAGTTGGTTACCTACAAGGGAACTCCCACAAGACTGTCAGTTGACTTATCAACAGAAACTTTTGCAGGTCAGAAAAGATTGGTAGGAAATATTCAAAGTGATGAAAAGCAAGGACCTACCAAGATTACTCTACCCAGAATAGCTATTATTTAGAATTAAAGAACAGATAAAGAGCTCCCCAGGCAAGAGAAAGCTAAAAAAGTTCATCACCCCAAAATAGTATTACAAGAAATGTTAAAGGAACTTTTTGAAGAAGAAGAAAAAAATAAACATCAAAAATACGAATAAAATGGAAATAACTACATATATATTAATAGTTACTTTAAATGTAAATGGATTAAATGCTCCAATTGAAAGATATAAGGTGACTGAATAGACAAAAAAATTAGTCTTTTACATATGCTCCCTACAAGAAACTCATTTCAGAACAAAAGCCACACACAAACCAAAAATGAAGGGATACAAAAAGATAGCTCATGAAAATGGAAATGAAAAAAATGATGAGTTAGCAATGCTCATATTAGGCAAAGTAAGCTTTAAAACAAAGGCTGTAACAAGAAACAAAGAAGAATCCAGCAATTCTTTTGGGTATTTATCTGAAGAAACCCAAACACTAATTTAAAAGCATATGCATTCATATGCTCATTACAGCATTTTTTACAATAGCCAAAATATGGAAGCAATTTAAGTGTCCATAAATAGAAGTATTAATAAAGAAGTAGTACATATATATAATGGAATATCACTCATAAAAAAAAAAATGAAATCTTGCCATCTGCAACCACATGCAATCTTCACTTAAAATGTACTGCAAATAGCAAGTGATGAGGAACAGTGAGAAAGAGTAAAGTTGAACATGGTGACCATAAGGTAAAATCAGAGATTATTCTAGAGATAGGGATACTATGAGAGCAAAGTTCATTTGTTTATTAATGTGTCTATTCATATTAATAAACAAATTATTAATGAGCTAGGTCCTACTCTAGATTCCAGAAATACATGATTAATACAATACAGAACTTATCCTCAAGATTTAGAAATGAAGCTGTTATTTTTGTATGTTTATTAGAATTGACTAAAATAAAACATATAATTAAATCTAAATTGATTAAGCTCCAAATAAAATTGTTAACCAAAGGTTATTTTTATCAAGAATCTAACTTGACTTTTTTTTCTATGAATTCCGTAAAGATTTAGATTTTGAAATCTGACTCTCCTTCCCCAGAAGACCTTGGAAGAAATCTCTTCAGCTTTAAGTAAGACTAACAAAAGTGGCATGGAGAATAATTGTTGCCTCTACGGTCAATTTTGTCACAAAAATGAAAACCCTGTTTCTGTTCTCTGTAATAGTAATAGTGTTAATACAATCACTCCCCTCTCCTGCTCCACCATGAAAGTCAGTATAAAATTATACTTTATTGATATACTGAAAAGTGTACTACATTTCCCCACAAGTATGTTAATAAGAATTCATTCTTTTAAACAAATGGAAAACCATTCTTTTCCAACTGGATTTAGTTACCTGCCAGAATATTTCAATTAAAAAGTCATGCTCACTATTTAAGATGAAAAATGAGAACAAGCACTACAGACCTAATATCAGCAAATGGAGACCATATAAAACATGCTGTAGTTTGTGTGATGAGAAAATCAAATTCTCACAAACAAGGGTCTTCCAATGACAGTTAATAGATTCTCCTTCTGACACTGGTTATACTTTTCTCTCAAACCTTCATGTGCAGTAGGCCAATAAAGCTTTCAAAATGATTTAAACAGACATACACATAAACATATAAACTCTCTCTTCTCCTCCCACCTCACCCCCCTCACCTCGGCCAACACACACACACATCAGGAGAAAGAGCCTGAAAACATACCTGGCAGATATATTGCCAAGAAAACTTATTATCAAAGAAAGGTCATACGTAAATAAAGAATCTCATTTACCTACAATGAGAAACTCACTAAAATTATGGAGAAATTTGAATTCAATACTGTTCTCTTTCTTTTTGTCTATACCCACAAATATTCTTCACCCGATTTCTGCTACTCCAAATCTTGTTGTGCATATGTGCTACTCAGATGATCAATAGCCTCGTCCATAATTACTTCCTAGACATGCTAAACACTAAAAAATGACCTGTTTTCCTTCTTACTATTAAAACTCCCATAAGGTAGTTGCGGGTCCTAGGTTCGGCTGTGATCCAGGCTCGCGGCTAGGGATAGGACTCCGGATTTAGAATGTTACATTAATGTAGTTGGGCGCCTGCACCTAATTTACGTAAGTATAACTCAGCTTATTGTATCACGCATGTGTGGCAAAATTCCACTATTGTTCTCTGACATATATAAAGCCCATGTGGTCCCCTAGTGCAGAAGTGTGCTCTCTCTGAAATAAAGTTGGTGCCTGCCGTTTCATTCTCAGGTCGGCTCCTTGTGCATTCTTTCAACTGGGTGTCTCACCACCGAAACCATCCGTTCTTGATCAGCTCAACTCTGACAGTAGTGAAACAAATCCCATCTGGTAAGAAGAGCAGTGGAGTCAATAGGCAGTAAATGGCTCATATCTGATACTGTGTCTGCCCAATTTACGTATTTAAAAATAAAATATCAAATCCAAAGCAGGCAATTTATTTTTTATTGAGGCGAAATTTAAATAACATAAAATTAACCATTTTAACATTGTTAAAGGCATGATATTATAAGCGGAGGTATTTAGTGTCTTTATGTTATGTAACTACCACCTCTATCTCGTTCCCAAAATTTTCATTATCATAAAAGGAAACATCATTTCTATCAGGCAGTTGCTGTGCATTCTCCCCTCCCCCCAGCCACTGGCAACTATTAATCTGCATCTGTTTCTATGGATTTACCTATTCTGAATATTTCATATAAATTCAGTTGAACAGTATTGATCTGGCTTTGTACACTTAGCAAAACATTCTGGCTTTGTACACTTAGCAAAACATTTAACAAGGTTCACTCATGCGTTAGCATGTATTAATACTTCAGTCCTCTTTATGGATAAATAATATTCTATTATATGTATATACAACAATTTATTTTTCCATTCATCCACTGATGGACATTTATGCTCTTTCAACCTTGGTCCTCTTGTGAATAGGGCTGCTATGAACATGAATGTATTTGTATTTTTTTGAGCACCAGGTTTAAATTTTTTGGCATATATACTTAGGAGTGTAAATGCTGGGTTACATAGCAATTCTATTTTTAACTTGTGAGGAACCATCAAACTGTTTTTCAGTTGGATGTTTCCAGTGACTAAACCATTTTACATTCCCACCATTAATGTGACTATTCCAATCAATTTCTCCAACTTTCTCAGGACTTAGTTTATTTTTTATTTCTTTTTTTTTCTTTGATTTTTTTCAGAATAATTATAACCATCTCACTGGGTATGAAGTGCTACTTCATTGTGGTTTTAATTTGGTTCCTTAATGGCTAATAATGTTGAGAATCTTTCTAGTGCTCACTGGTTATTGTATATCTTTTTTGAAGAAATGTCTATTCAATTCTTTTGCTCATTTTTAAATTGAGAGCATCAATTCTTAATAACGGGAATCGGGTGAAATATTTAGAAATAAGGCAGAGGAAAGGAGGCCAGGAATAGAATACCTCCTGCTGCCCTCCTGCTGTTTCTCCTGAAAACCCAACATGAGGCTGGATTTATGTATGTATGTATGTATGTATGTATGTATGTATGTATGTACGTATGTATGCATGTATGTGTGTGTATGTATGTAGTATGTATGTGTACATATGTATGCAGATGGATGTACATATTTACGTCCCAGGTAGCTTGAAAGAGATGAGGTTTGCATACAACTTGATACCCACTAATAATCCTAATACTTCAAAAAAATTACCATCTGTTCACTTCTCAAAAACAAACAAAAAACCACTTTGCCCCTTAGGGCAGCCTCCTGTCATTTGAAAACATGCTGGTGCCTTTGCAGTCCTGCCTTGTAGTAAGAATGGTTACACTGTCTTAAGGCTGCTCAGGTTCAAACTCTATCTTCTTCATTTTTCCAAATGTGTAATTTGGAGAAAATTATCATAGTTTCCTCTCTATACAATGAAGATATTTAAAATGCCTGCTTTCTAAAAATCTTGTGTAAATTTATAATGGTTCAGATAAAGTTTCCAATATAATACAGTCCCATGAAAATACTTATGAATGTTACCTGTCATAGTTTTAGGCTGTACTATGCCATCTCTTCTACTCTCTCATGCCTCCTACTGTCATCCAACAAGCTTCAGAATACTCTCTTCATTAATCAGATGGATTCATACGGGGATCACATATCCCTCTCAATTCACCATCCAGCTGGTCTGTAATTCTGTTTCTTTTTCATCTCTTTTTATCCTTTCTTAGTGAAATATTTAAAAAATTAAAAATTGTTAAATGTTGTCAGTAAGCATTGTAACATATCCTCAACAAACATTTACACCTATGTATACTCTAAACAGGCTTTTTCTCCACCCAGATTGTTTCTTTTTCATCATTATATACATATAATATTTTCAGTTATTATCTGATTCCCATATCCCCCAGCACATTTAACACTATTGTTCACATTCTTTCTGAAACAGTCCCTCCACTTACCCCCATAAGAAGCACTCTCCTGAATTTTTGTCCTCTTTAAAGACTGCTTCTTCCCAATTTACTTTTAAGATTTATGCCCTCTACCTAGTCATTAGATTTTGGTATCCTTTAAATCTTGTTCCTAGATCTACTTTAGTCTTTTTTTCTAGCCAATAAAAATTTAGTTGGATGAATGAGCATGTAAATGCTAGTTAGTCCCAAATCTTACAGGGAATGAATGAATGAATGAATGAATGTGATTTTCCTTGGGAGCTTTCATTTTATAAATATTTTTGCTCTTTTCTTTGGTAAGGTTTTTGTTGCTTTGCTTTATTTCACACTGAGAGTTGTTATTAAATCTATTACCTGCTGATACTTAACATCCAGGAAACTCTAATGGATGCTGAATAATGTCATATATTGTAAGACCCATGGTCATAAGCTTCCTGTCACACCTTCTTGCTATAAAGTGAGTCCCTTGGTTTGATGCAATATAAATAAGAATCCTGTGTTAATGGATCAAATATTTGTAAGCTTTAGATGTTGGTGCTGGCTTAGAATATGCAGGTAGAAAGAGAAAACGTATATTTGGAATATGCGTTGATCAGCCAAGATAAATTATTGTATCTTCAAGGGTGGAAAGAGTCAACTTGATTCCAAATAACTGGTTGGTGTCTTTGGGAGATCCTTGATGCTGGTGGATTGGATGTTTGATAGTAGCAGTAGCTAGATTAACCTTGCTGAATGAAAGCTCTTGCTGTTGGGCCTGTGCATGGCTTCCATATTTGCTGTCATATTCCTTTCTTTATGCATCTATTTTTCCAGCAGTGGAGTGGTAATGACCGAGGCTGGATAACATCAATGTCAAAGTTGTGTTGTTTGCTTGGTTGTTAAGCACTTCATCTGTAGATGATATTCTTTGGTTAACATGTGTTAACATGTCATATAATACATGTTCATACCAAATCCTCATATATCCATCAATTATATGCTTCCTCTCCACACTTCTTTGATTTTTTCATGCTTTCTTCTTACCTCCTTATTAACCAGCCAAGCCATTCACCATCACCCATAATACTGTGTGTATGAATGTGTATGTACATATGTATGTATATATGTATGTATACATATTTTATATATATGTATATATACGTATACATATATATATATGTACACACACATATATATGTACATACACACCCACAAAACCTCAGGCCTCTTCCTTTTACATAGAAAGTGACATATTAGGTACACAAATTAAATTCCTTCCAATTTCCTCTTAATGTTGTCTTTCTACAATCCATGAGTGAGTCTATAGTGTAGTCACAATGGATCTTTCTCTCACATCAAAAATTCAAGCTGACTCACCCATGAGACAAGCATATTATTTTCCTCTTCCATCAGTTTATGATAAAGATGACCCCAGAAGCCATAGGTATCAGCTTAGTGAGTTTATAGGGCAAAAGTGGCAGATTACGTAGAGTCTGGGCCTAGAATAGAAAAGGGAACTTAAATGGTTTTAAATAAGTAAATAAATGCAATTTTTAATACCGAGTTGTATCATATCTGCACATTGACTTATTTAATGTTGGTATTTTTTAATTTTATTATCAAGTTTCTTAAGCTGTTATTTAAAACACCCATTATTACCCTACAATAAGAGACAATTGTATCACTGGACTTTAGAATGCTCAGAACATAGCTGATCTACTAAATTATTTAAGACTTTTTCTTTGAAAAGACCAATAAAAGCTACAATTAATTCTGATGAAGTTGGCAAGATTGGTACAACTTAAACTATAATCAGAGGAAAGCTATAGAGGCTCTTTAGCCTGAAACTATTACATATAATTGGGCATGGGAGGACATGAAAGAAAGATAGGTTAACATCTTTAGAAGAATTTCTACATGGGTTTCTGTGAATGCAAAACTAGACTCAAAGGGAAGATGTAGAGAGAAAGCTTGATATTTAGTAGGAGACAAATATCCTAAGAAATAGAGTTATGCATAAAATAAAATTGCTGGGGATGCCTCATTTTCTCATTCATTTATTCTTTAAACATTTAAATAGATTGTATTCTTTTTACTAAGCCTGTTTTGGACAGACAGGAAACAAAAGTGAATCAGGTTTTACTGATTTCTACTTTTAAAGGCAGTCTTTGAGAATAAAAAATAATAGACAAATAACTGCAATCGTATGCTATGTATTTAAGAATTGGAAATATTAAAATCTACAGTTGGGCAAGGCCCGTGATACTTGGGCAGAAGATATTAGGGAGGGGTGATTTGCCCACTTGGGAAAAGTTTCAGGGGATAGAAGGTACGAAAATAAAGACAAAATGATTATCAGCCTTCAGCAGCATTATTGAATCAAAGTCAGAAGTAGTCATTCTTATTTCTCTCTAGACCATTAATTTTTTTTATTTTCTTTATATAATTGATAACTAACTGAAATAATTTTATCCATCTATTTGTTAAAATACTTACCCCACCCTGGTAGAAGGCAGGCACAATGAGGGCTGGAAGCCTCTACTGTTCATAATTCTCTCCCCAGTGCCTGGATCACTGCCTGGCACAGCGCTGATGCTCAATAAATGTCAGTTAAACTATAAAATAAAAAAAAATTTCATTTTTTTTTATGATTTTGATAGCCTATAATTCTATGGCCCTTCGAATAAAATGTACCAGTGAATTTCCTTATACTACATGTAGCAAAAGTCAAGGAGGCAAATATAAAAATTCCATTTTAAAGAGCTGTCACATCTGGGTATCATTTTACATTGAAATGTGTCATGTGTTTTAACTTAATGACAATTAGACTTAAAGCTTGACTATATTGATCAAAGAGCAACAAACTGCAACTCTCTGGTCGTAGTTATTAAGCATTCAAGCCAGGGACTTGTGATTAATTGGGAAACAGCATGTGGGCCTATGTGTCCCCAGGCTCAGCTACACAAACATGAATGTAGGTTTTCAGAGATAGGTAAGCTTTTCTTATTTTTAACTCTCAATGCTAAACCTATTTTGTTTTTATACCAAGAGGATATGCCACCAAATTAGGTCTTTTTAAAACCACAAATAAAAGATCTTTTAGTCTAAACTACTTCACACAAAGGTATCAAACAAGCTATGCAAGTCAACCAGTAAACAACTTGCTGTTTGGGAAAACTGGTGTTATGGCATAAGAATCAAATACCATTAATGCCTCTGAATTCTCAGGCAGATCTAAAAGCTGGTTATTCACTTAAAAAAAAAAATTAAATGGTTTGTTGGTAGGCATGGGAGTTTCTGATATATTTACGTTCTGTGTCTGGCTTGTGCCTTAATTTACAATCATTTAACAACAAGACCTTATTTTCAAAATCAGTATTTTCAAGCATACAACACAGACCAAGTGACCTTTTCTGGCTTTGTTTCATGCTGCTAATTATTTGGCTTCTAGAAGTAGCATATAACTGCTCCCAAATGAAGCCAATACCAGAGAACGAGGCGTTTGAAGACATTACCCACACAGTAGGAGCCATAGTCTAATTGTTATTTTCCCACTGGTCTGATGGAGGCAAAAATTTTTGCCAATGCTTAAAACTCAAATGTTTTCTTCTAAGGAAATACTTGCTTAGGGCCAGAAATGTCTCTGAGCATAGGCACCAGTATATGACTGATTCAGTGAAACAGACATGTTTCATAGCTCTGATTTCTATATTGATCCTCTCCTGGAACTCAGAATGAATTACAGGCTTTCCTCTTCTATAATCTCCATCATTCTTTGTGGTCATACTCTTTTTCAAGAAGACAAATACTTCTGGATACCTCTTCTGTCTCTACTCTTGTACAGCTTGTTTCAATCATCCATGGCTTTCTACTGAGGCAATCATTCAAGTCAGTTACTTTTTTAATGCATCCCCTGGTGAGTATATCAGATTTACTTAGCCTATAGGCAACAGGCCTAGATGTGAGAATTTTAATTATCTCCATATTTTTAGTATATGTTTTTGGCAGCAACACATTTTAGTGAAAATATCATGGGTTTTATTGTCCAAAGTACTTTGAGTTTAGGTCCTAGTTCTGCCTTTTACTAACAGTACAATTTGGGGTGATTTACTCTACCACTTGAGATCAATTTTTTTACATAAATTACAATATTCCATGGAAAATACTAGATACACAAACATGAATCAGATTTGGTTCTTGCTTTCAAAAGACCCAAGATCCGATGAAAGAAAAAAAAAATACATAAATAGATGATTTTAAGAAAATAAAATTCTAAGATACATGTAGGTGTTAGGATACCTTAGAGGTATAGAGGATGGGAAGAATTTTCTCTTAAGTAGGACATTTTTACATAAGCGTGGTTCTTAATTCACAGAATAATGATTTTCTCTACATTTTCTTTCAAAGATATTGGCATTCGACTCCAAGATTGTAATATAAGTATGTTTCTTCCTTAAAAATGCAGATCTAGTTCAACCTTAACCATGAAATCTATGTGCTTACTTCTTTCTGCCTTTCAAACTCCTTTCTTTTAAAGCCATTAGCATCCCACGTGCAGTAGCTCATATGAATTTTATGTTATTCCTATTCTGCATATAAATTTATGTTAACTGCTTCATCTGTCCTTTCTCCACAATGAGATTAAAAGTTTCTAGAAAGCATAAGTACATGTAGAATTTATTTTATCTCCTTCTACTGCACCACATATAATAGACCTAGGAAATGTTCAATAAATAGTAGATGGATACACTTTAATGGGCTATATTTTTCTCTCATGGTCTTGTTTATTAGAGGTGCATATACCATAGGCACCCAGTAAATGTTTTTGACTTAATTAGTTATTCCCTTATTTCCTTTCATTGATAATATACAGGTGAACTTTAACAAAACTATACATTTCAAATGTATCTGTATCTCAGTTCTCATGTCCACATTAAATAGCAACAGGAATATAAAAATTCAGACCTTATAAAAATTACATTCTTTCTTACTATAAAGTTTATTGTTAAGGGTAGTCAGAGAAATGTTCTGGTAGTCCTCTTATACTATAAATATTCTGAGAGGAAGTTAAATAGTTATAAAATATAAAATTATCATCACAGACTTTTCTCTTTGAAAGGACATATAAAATGTGAAAAAACTGGTAATTTCCAGAAGTGGGCTACTATTTTTCTTAAAATCAAAACATTACTATTCAATATAAGTCCATGATTGATGTATTTGCTCTAAAGATGTCTTTTTTTTTTTTTCTTTTCAGCATAATCAACTCTCTCACATAAAAGAATGTGTCAGAAATGTTTATATGGGAATTAGTTTTATATAAGTGTGAGCTGTTTGGTATACTAAACCTATTTTTTTTAAAAGACAGTCACAGCATGTAGCCATTTGATGGAGGCATGGATGAGATAATATATTGGTAGGACTGGAGTTTCTTATTTTCTAAATATGCATGAATCTCAGAAATTCATATAAGATTAATTTGAACAAAACTTCCTGGTTGTGATAGATGAGAGCCTAACATTGTTGAGTATTTGCTATGTTAGAAACTATGTCAGACCCTTTACACTCATTTTCTGACTTAATTCTTAGAACTCTATGAGATAACGTTCTTATTTTTAACGTAACGTTCCAGCTATCTCTTGCTGAGTTACAAGTCACCAAAATTTAGTGGCATAAAGTAACTGCCATTTTATGCTGCTCACTGATTCTGTGAATCAAGAATGTGGACAGTAGACATGGTTTGCCTCTCTTCCCATGACTTACTAGAAGGACTCCAATGTCAGGGGGCTGGAATCATATGAATGCTACTTCACTCAACTGTCTGAGGCAGGTAGAGGATACACAATGTCTGGCTCAGATGAAACTGTTAAACAAAGTGTCCACATGTGTCTATATAGCTTGAGTTTTTCAAAACACATAAAACAAAGCAGAAGCTGCATGGACTCTACCACATACCTACACCCAACAATTACTCAGTTTTCCACTCTTCCTTAGGTTTTTTTTTTTCTTTTGTCCTACTATCACCATAAGCAAGTCATAGTATCCTACTGTTACATTCTCAAAGTAGATCAAGAGATTTTGTATTCTATGCATGCTTATACTTTTGACATGTTTAAAGAAAAATCATACTCTAACATGTAACAAGAACAAAATTTTTCTTTTAAATATTTTGATAAGTATTTTCCCAAATGAGAAAGATCTCTTCATAAACACAAGGAAATCAACAGATATTTCCCTTTGATTTAGACATTAAATATCCAATTAAATTGTTTAAAATCTCCTTTGAAAATATATACAGAAAGAAATCAGGTTTTTGAGTCTGCAAGATTGAGAGAGAAGAAAGATATCATGATCAGTTAAATGGGCCTCTATTATATTTTTAAAAGGAAAAAGGGGAATAATTCTTGTGAAAAAAAGCAGCTGCAAGGATCTGTTACTCCACAGCAACTTTAAAAAATCAAGCAAAGTTCTCAGAATAAGCTTGGTCATAATGCTAAAATCTGTCAAATGTTTACAGCAACCAAGTAAAACAGTAAGTCAAGAAAAAAAAGCAAATTAAAACTGGTTGAAAAAATTTATAGTATTTTTATTTACCCTTGTCTCACCCCTACCCACTGTGCAGTGGTGGTCTTGAAGATCCGGCCCACATTCCCAGAGCGGCACACTGGTCTCCATTTCCAGATAAGGAAGAATAGACCTTATTCACAGGTAATTGTGTTTGTCTCTTTTAATCTGTCTGAGGGCTACCTGAAGTAGTGACACAAGGTGCTTGACTTTTTTAAACTAGGAATACAGGGTAGAAAAGTGTTGAGCATTCCTCAAAAACATTTAAGGCAAATAACCCACTGCAGGCAAAATATAACTGAAGAAAAAAATAAAGCACTCAAACCATGAGAGTAAAAAAACTGGAGAGACTTTCTTGGGAAAATCGGGGAATTCAAAAGTGCATGTATATAGTGAGGAGTTTTTTTGAAAGTTACTGGTATGCTCGGAGCTGCATGCATGATTAGAAAGTACCTGAGGTCTTAAGTTTTGCCCTTTAGTAGATCACAAGCAGGAAATGACACATGAAACAGAGCTGTTTTTATAGTCTGGCTAAGCATTGAAAAAGTGCCCCAGCACAAAACCAGTCTGCAAAGACCGGGATATGATTTCTTCTCCTCCTCCTTTCTTCCCCTTTTCTCTTCTCCTTCTTTTTTTCTTTCTCTTCTTCTCTCTTTTTTTTCTTCTTTTTTTTCTTCTTTCTTTCCTTTTGGCTCATGGTGTTCAAGTAAAACTATGTCAAAACACATGCTAAAGGAATAGAAATTGCAGAGACCACACAAGAAAAACAATTCAGAATTTATAAAAATAGGTTTAAAAAGTCACTAAACAATAAGCTACAGAAACAAAACAAACCCTGGCAAAAGGGAAAAGTCTTATCTTGAGTTACCACATTATAATGTTTGAAATATTCAGTATTAAACAACTATATATATATATATATATATATATATAAAGTACATAAAGACATAAACTGATAACTCACTTACAAAAGAAATTAGCAAAAATGGTGCCTAAGAACTTAGATATATTGGACTTCCTAATAAAATTCTTTAAAAAAAAAATCTTAAATATGCCCAAACAGCTAAAAAAAATAAATAAAAATAAAATAGCAGAGAGAGAAAAAGCTAAAAGAAACCAATGATGTATGAACAAAAAGACTGTCAATAAAAAAAATAGAAATTATAAAAAAGAAAAAAAAGCAGAAATTTTGGAACTCACTATAGGGAAAAACTTACTAGAGGGTTTATATAGCAGATTTGAGCAGGTGGAAAACAAAATCAGCAAACTATGTGATAAATTAATCGAAATTACCCACTCTGGGGAACAGAAAGAAAAAAAAAGAATAAAAGAATAAAGAGCCTAAAAGACCTGTGGGACACTTTCAAGCAGACCACCATATAAATTATGAGAATCCCAAAAGGAGAGAAAAGAGATAACAGAAAAAAAACAAAAACAAAAACAAAACAAAACAAAAACAATAGATGAAAAATCAGTAGCCAACGACTTTTCAATTTTGATTTAAACACACTACATATTCAAGAAGTGCTAAATTCCAAGAAAGCTTTAAAAAAAAAGGAGCTTTACGCTGAGACACATTATAATCAAATTGTTCAAAGATAAAGAATCTCGTAAGTAGCCAGAGAAAGATGACTTGTCACTTACAAGAGATTTTCAATAAGATCAACAGCATATTTTTCATCAAAAGTCATGGAGCAGGAAGAGAGTAAGAATGTATTTTCAAAGTGCTGAAAGAAAAGAAGAAAAAGACTGCCAGCAAAAAAATTCTGTCTGGCAAAACTATACTACGAAAATAAAAAAAATAAAAAAATAAATTAAGACATTTTTAAATAAACAACAGTTGTAGGAGTGTGTTGAAACTAGACGTACCTCCAAAAGTGTGCTAAAGGAAATCTTTTAAGATGAAATAATAAGACAATAGACAAAAATTGAAGACATATGAAGAAATAAAAAACGTAAAGGCAACCACATGGGTAAAGATAATAATGATTATGATGACTTTGGTTTTAATTTCTTTTTATCCCATATATTATCTAAAAGCAAAATGCATAAAAAATTATTATAAGTGTGCATTAATAGACATGTGATGTATAAATATGTAACTTCTGACAATAACAACATAAAAGGGAATAGTGCTATAGAGAAACTATATATTTGAATGTTAGTAAAGTTAGATGATAGTAATTCAGACTACATTATTATAAATTTAGATTGTTAATGTTAATTCCCAGGGTAGTCACTAAGAATGTATCATATATATATGTATATATATATACATATACAAAATTTTATGAAAGAAAATCAAAGTAGCACTACAAATAATCAATTAAAAAAAGATAGTGATTAATGAAATAAGTAACATACAGAAAATGTATAGAATATGTCAGAAGTAAGTTCTTACCAGTAATTACTTTAAATGTAAGCGAATTAAACTTTTTAATTAAGAGGCAGAGTTTGCTAGAATAAACTTTTAAAAAAAAATCTTGATCCCACTACATGCTATTAATAGTATACTTGCTTTAGGCCCAAAGACACAAGTAGGTTGAATGTAAAAGGATAGAAAAATATTTTATGCAATAGTAACCAAAAGAAAACTAAGTTTGGTATGCTCATATTAGATAACGTAGCCTTAAAGTAAGAAACGAACAAACAAACAAAATTACAAAAGAAAAAGGACATTATAAATTGATAAAAGGATTAATTCACAAAGAAGATATAATTATAAAAATATATACAACAAACAACATAGTCCCAAAATATATGAAGCAAATATTGACAGAATTGAAGGGTAAATACACAGTTTTATAGTAATAGTTGGAGACTTCAATACTCCACAACAACATCATTGTTACGATAAAGGATAAAATAATCAAATATAAGATTGATAAGAAAATAGAGAAATTGAAGAACATTACAAAGCAACTAGATTTAACAGACTATATATAGCAAATATTCTACCAAACAACAGCAAAATACACATTCTACTCGAGTGTATACGGAACATCCTCCAGGATAGACCATATATTAGACCACAAGACAAATCTCAATAAATTTAAAACAATTGAAATGACAAAAAGTAACATCTAAAATAATTAAATGAAGCTAGAAATCAATAATAAGTAAAATTTAAAAATTCACAAATATGTGGAAATTAACCAACACATTTTAAACTGCCAATGGGTCAAAAAAGAAATCATAAAGAAAATTTAAAAATTCTAATAGAGAACTTAAAATGAAAATACAATATGCTAAAACTTATGAGATGCAATGAAAAATGCTAACAGGAAAATTTATAGTTGTAAAACCTATATTAAAAAAGAAGGAAGCTCTCAAAAGTATAATGTAACTTTACACCTAAAAGAATAAAAAATAAGAGCAATCTAGACTCAAAATTATCAGAAGAAAGGAAATAATAAATATTAGGACAGAAGTTAAAAAAATAGATGATACAAAAAGAAATTTTAAAAATAAAGTTTGTTTTTTGAAAAAATTAACAGAATTGATAAACATTTGGCTACAATGACTAAGAAAATGAAAGAAATTACCAAATAACTTATATAAGAAATAAAAGTAGAGGCATTACTACCAACTTCCAGAAGCAAAAAATATATATATATATTGTAACAGAATACTATCGACAATTACATATCAAAAATTAGATATGCTAGATGAAAGATAATTCTTATAAGTACGTACTTACCAAATCCAATTCAAGAAAAAAGAAAATCTGAACAGATGTATAACAAGTAAAGTGACTGAAATGGAAATCAACAACTTCTCAACAAATAGATTAGGATCAATTGACTTCACTAGTGAATACTACCCAACGTTTGAAGAGGAATTAACACTAATTTTCAAACTCATAAAAAAAAAAAAAATGGAGTGGAAACTTCCTAATTTGTTCTATGAGGCCAATATCACTCTGACACAAAAGTAGAAAATGAAAGCACAAGAAACCTATAGATAAATATCACTTATAAATATAGATGCAAAAATCCTCAATAAAATATTAGCAAACTGAATTTAGAAACATATTGAAAGGTTATACACCATGAATAAGTGGGGCTTATGCCAGGAAAACAATGTTTCAATGTAAGAAAATCAATTTGTGAAATGAAGAGAGGGAATATGTGATCAATTTAATAGATGCATAAAAGCATTTGAGAAAATCTAATACAACTTCATCATAAAAAACACACAAGCAAACACACACTGTAAACTAGGAATAGAAGGAAAGTTCCTTCCCGTGATAGCAGACTTTCATGAAGGACTGACATCTAAAAACTCATATTCAATGATGAAAAACTAATAACTTTCTAAGATCAGAGAGACAATAAACATGGCTGCTTTCAGTGCTGCTATAAAAATCACTATTTAACATTGAATAGAAGTTCTAGGCAGAACAATAGGGCATAAAAAATCCAATTAAAAAAATAAAGTTAAACAATTTTTATTCACAGATAGCATGACCTTATAAACAGAAAAATCACAAGGACTCTCTCTCTCTCTCTTGCAAATGCACACATTACTTACTAGATCTAATAAACACATTCAGCAAAATTGTACTGTACATAGACCTGCAAAAATTAGTTGTTTTATCGATCAAAAATGATCCAAAATTTTTTTTAAAAATTAAAAAGCAATTTTATTTACAACAGCCTCAAACAGAATAAAATACCTAAGAATAAGTTTAACTGAGGGGATGAATAACTTTGTAGTACACCAAAAACTTCAAAACATTGCTGAAAGAAAATAAAGAACTAAATGATTAAAAAATATTGCATAGTCTTAATGGGAAGACTTAACATCTTAAGATGTAAATGTAATCCTCATTAGACCAACAGCCTTGTTCATAAAAAATGTCCAAAGTGATTCTCACATTATATAGAATTGCAAGAAACCCAAATAGCCAAAACAATGTTTTTCTTGAAAAAGAAAAACAAAGTCAGAAGAATCACATTTTCTAATTTCAAAATTTTATAAAGCAACAACTTTAAAACAGTGTAGTAATGGCATAAGGATAAAAATATAGACCATTGGATTAGAATTGAGTGTCCAGAAATAAACCCATATATCTATTTCTAATTGACAAAGATATTAAGACCATTCAATGGTAAAAGAAGTTTCTTCAAAATATGGTGCTGAAACATCTGCATATCTACATGCAAAATAATGAATTTGGACCCTATTTCATGTATATACAAAACAGACAAACTAATAAAAACTTTCAAATTTATCAACAATCTAAATGTAATAATAAATAAAATTTTACTTGATCTGTATAATCAGAAAAGTTCTAGGTCAAGTAAACAAAAATCTAATCTAAATCATAAAATCATAGAGTTCAATGAAGGCCCTTTAATCAATTTCTAGACTTGAGCCAGTTTATGGATCCAGAGTCCCTTAAATAAAGGGGAAGCTAGGTCTCTTTGAGAAAGGTCTCTAGTACCCTACTAAAAATTTATACTCTACATTTTTCTCTCAGCCTTCCCTAAAGAGACGTATAGCCTTTTACCAGTGTAACTATACATTGAGGAAAAGGAAACAATTAGACCTTTCGGGGACTACTAGGTACTGTTTCTAAACTGGCTCTGAACTAATATAAATCCAGGAGACATAAAATGCCATGTGGCCCACCAGTCAGAGTAGTGTCTTGTCGGGGGGTCAGGTGATCAATGGTGTTTTAGTTCAGATATGTCTCCCCAGGGTACAATGAGGGTACAATGATTCTCGTAAACTATCCTTTGGTTATTTCCCCAGTTCCAAAATGCATTATTGGCATAGATACAATTAGCAGCTGGCAGAATCTCTATATGGATTCTCTGACCTGTGGAACAAGGACTTTATGGTGAGAAAGCTCAACTGGAAGCCATTAAAACTGCCTTTACTCAGTAAAATAGTAAACTAAAAGCAACACTACATCTCTGGAGGGACTGCAGAAATTAGTGCCAAGGACTTGAATGATGCAGGGATGGTGATTCTGATTCACCTCTCCTATTTGTCCCGTGCAAAAGTAGATGGATCTTGGGGAACAACAGTAGATTATTATAAATTTAACCAGATAGTGATTCCAATTGCAGGTGCTGTACCAAATGTGGTTTTATTGTTTGAACATATTAACATATTCTCTGGTACCTAGTATGCAGCTATTGATCTAGCAAGTGTCTTTTCTTCCAGATCTGTCTATAGGACAGCCAGAAGCAGTTTGGTTTCAGCTGACAAAGCTGGCATTACACCCCCATTATCCTACTTCAGCGTTATATAAACTCTCCAGCTCTATGTCATAATTTAGTTTACAAAGATCTTAATAGTCCTTTCCCTTTCACAAGATATCACACTGGTCTATTACATTGATGACATTATCCTATTGGACCTCATGAGTAAGAAGTAACAACTGTTGTAGATTTATTGGTAAGACGTTTGTGTATCAGAAAGTGAGACATTAATCCTACTAAAATTGAGGGCCTTCTAACTCAGCGAAATTTCTTAGAGACAAGTTGTGTCAGGCACGTCGGGATATCCCTTCTAAGCTGAAACATAAGTTGTTGCATCTGACTTCTTTTCCAAGCAAGCATAATGCCTAGTGGGTCTTTGGATTTTAAAGGCAACATAGTCATCATTTGAGTGTGTTACTCCAGTTCATTATCAAGTGACCCCCAAAACTGCTATATTTGAGTGAGGCCCAGAACAAGAGAAGGTTCTGCAATAGGTCCAGGGTGCTTTGTAAGCTGCTCTGCCACTTGAGCCATATGGTCCAGCATATTCAATGCCACTAAAGTATCAATGGCAGAGAGGGATGTTTTTGGAGATTTCATCAGGCCTCTATGGATGTTTTACAGTGCAAATCTTTAGAATTATGGAGCAAGGTCCTGTCATCCTCTGTAGAAAACTATTTTCTTTTGGAAAAACAACTTTACTAGGCCTTAGTAGATACTAAAGGCTTAACAATGGACCACTAAGTTATTACGCAATCTCAATTGTCTCTCGTAAACTGGATGTCATCTGACATACCAAGCCATAAAGTTGGGCATGTGTACCAATACTCTATTTTCAAATAGAAGTGGTGTATACATGATCAGGCCTGAGCAGGCCCTGAAGGCACAAGAAGTTATATGAAGAAGTGACCAATGCCCATGGTCCCGACTACAGTTATTCTGCCTTTTCTTACTCAGCCTATACTTAAGCCTTCATAGGGAGTTTCCTAGAATCGGTTAATAGAGGAAAATTTAAAATAAAGAAATAAATATATAAATATAAATATATAAATATATATATATATATAATGCTTTACTTTTAATTATTTTCAGCCTAAAATAATTATACTATTTCTAATCTAATACAAATAAAGTTTAAATTATGTGAGCAAGGTTATACAAGTTATTATGAGGTATTTGAACCAAAATATAGGTCCTCAGACTACAAATATCATTGATATTCTCTCCAAAATGTTGTTAATTATAGATATTTTAGGTCCAAAGAAGTCATCTAAAAAGACATTTAGAAATCCAATGAAATTATGATATATAGTAGTGGTTTGTTCTCTAATTGTGGAAGAAACAGAGAAAATTTAACCTACAGAAGATACTACTCTGGTAGTAAAAAATATAAAGGGAGTTATTTTCCAATGATATGAGGTAAAAATATCTCCACATTCAACTAAGGAGACAAAGGATAAATTACTTCATTTATGGAATTTGATGAGCCTGAAAATGTGAATAATATCCCTTTATCTATGAAAAGGGCTGTGAAAACCCCAACATAAGTCTAGTTTCCATTTGGTCCTCTTGTCAATATGATTAACTGAAGTCTTTAGGTGGTTATTATGAGTTCTAATAAGGAATCTGTGAGTGAATTTTTATGGTCTTTTAGAGTAACACTTCTGCTTACTGAGCTCTGACACAAACATTGCAAGGAAACAGGCACAAGACTGCTGGGGAAAAACAGGACAATTTTCTAAGATATCACAATCCATTCCTTGGACCTAGAACATGTTACTAAAAGAAGATTATGAGGCCTTTCATTTAAGAGAGTTTTCTACCAGGTCAGGAGGTATGAGTGAGAGTTGGAGTCTCAAGAATTCTTATGTCCACTTGTGCTATCATGACTCTCCAGGTCCCACATCATGCCTCCAAAACTAATTCTCAAAGCCTACCTAGTATCTTGCTGACTGTACATCTACCATACATTATTGAAAATAATTGAAAAAAAGCAAGCAACTAAGAAAAATACTCAATTTAATTTGGCATGCCACTAGAAGTTTTCTGTGTAGCTCACTTTCTAAATCTAAATTCCTTATTAAAAAAGATATATCAATTCACTTATTTTTGTTTTCAAATTACTTTAACTAAAACTAATGGTTTTATTTTAAAAGAAATACGAATAAGTATATCCATACAAATTATAAAATTCCATTCTTATCCTCTTTTCTTGCATTAATCTTTTTTATTAAATTACTGAGTTTTAAGCAGGTGAAATATCACTTATACATATGCATATGCACACACCCCATTACAAATAAATCTAAGACTGGCCTCCATGTCTATTTTTAGATTTTCCACCCTCAGTTTGGTACTAAAGCAACTGATTAACATAAGGACAATATATTGCAATTGAACATTTAAATATTTTAAAGGAAATTGATGATGTCAAAAGAAACAGATAAACCAAGATTCGCATATCATAACCTTTTACCGGTTTTTTTTTTTTTTACATTCCTAAGTAAAAGATGTATTTTTCTCCTGCTGTTCCTTCTTAAATATCTTTTCATTATCCTTTTCAGTGAGTGAACTAATCTAGTGGCTTGCTGCCGAAGCACTACCGCTGATAACGAGCCTCATCTCTGGTCTAACATTGGACAGTTATTGTTTATGTACTTCCTTTTGATATTGGATACTTGTATCCCCTCGTCTCTATTAATAGAAAATTGGGATGGGTGAAAATTTTCTAATATAGTATTTGGAACTTGTATGTCTTTAGGACACTTCTAAAGACTAATGAAAAAAGTGACTTTTTTTTTAAGGAAGGCTTATGTTTTGTATTGTTTTTCCTGTTCAAAACAGAACAAAGAGAGACCCAAACAACATTTAGCTTATCTGATATCCATCTTACCTGGGCAAATCACCCTACCAGGTCAACACCACATCACACATATTTCTCAGAATACACCACAGTACAGAGAGAGCATGAAGGTCTCTCTCATGCCCTCTCCCCTCCCCTCTGGTAATCACTAGTGCATTGTTCATGTCCGTGAGTCTCTGTTTGTTTGTCCTGTTCATTTGTTGCCTTTAGGTTTATACCCCACATATAAGTAATATCATGTGATTTTCAACCTTTTCTATCTGGCTTATTTTGCTTAGTGCGATTATTTCAAGGTCCATCTATGTTGTTGCAAATGGCAGTATTTCATGTCTTCTTATGGCTGAGTAATATTCCATTGTATATATGTACCACTGCTTCTTTAGCCAATCATCTATTGTAGGACACTTCAGTTGCTCCCATGTCCTGGTCACTGTGAATAATGCGCCATGAACATCGGTATGAAAATATCTTTTTGGATACCGGTTTTCAAGTCTTTGGGGTAAATACCCAGTAGGAGGATTGCTGGATCATATGGTAGATCAATTCTTAGTTTTTTGAGGAAACTCCATACTGTTTTCCATAGTGGCTATACCAATGTGCAGTCCCACCAGCAGTGTATAAGGGTCCTATTTCTCCACATCTTCTCCAACATTTATTATTACTTATCTTGTTGATTCTAGCTATTCTAACAGGTGTGAGATGCTATCTCATTGTGGTTTTGATTTGCATTTCCCTAATAGCTAGCGATGTTGAGAATCTTTTTATATACTTGTTGGCCATTTGTATGTCCTCTAGGGAGAAGTTTCTGTTCAGGTCCTATGCTAATTTTTTTATTGGATCTTTTGTTTTTTGTTGTTGTTGTTATTAGGTCGAATGAGTTCTTTGTATATTTTGGATATTAGACCCTTATCAGAGGTTTGCTTGCAAATATATTTTCAGATTCAGATGTTTGTCTCTTTACCTTGTTGACAGTTTCTTTAACTGAGCAGAAGCTTTTTAGTTTAATGTAGTCTCATTCGTTTATTTTAGCTTTTACTTCCCTTGTCGTTGAGGTGAAATTCATAAAATCCTCTTTAGGTCCAGTGTCCATGAGTTTATTTATTTTTTATTATCTGTTTGTTTGTTTATTTGTTTGTTTTAGGCAAGACATTCCTTGGTTGACCTCATAGATTGCAAAGACTTGGTCATCTTACAATCCCTATTTCTTTATTTTTTTTATTTTTTATGTAAACAGCACCTGGTCTTCCTAGGAGGTCTTCTATCTAAGTACTAACCAACCTTGCTTAGCTTCCGAGATTAGACAGGATCGGGCTTGTTCAGATTGGCATAGCCGTAGACCAAGGTCCATGAATTTTGTTCCTATGTTTTCTTCTATGCATTTTATTATTTCAGGTCTTATATTCAAGTCTTTAATCCATTTTGAGTTAATTTTGGTGTGTGGCGATAGACAACACTCTAGTTTTATTCTTTTGCAGGTGGCTTTCTAGTTTTCTCAGCACCATTTATTGAAGAGGCTTTCCTTTTTCAACTGTATGTTTTTGGCTTTTTTGTCAAAAATTATTTGCCTATATAAACAAGAGTTTACTTTAGGACTCTCGATTCTGTTCTACTGGTTCATGTGCCTGTTATGCTGCCCATACTATACCGTTTTGATTACTGTCACTTTGTAGTATAAGTTGAAGTCGAGAAAGTGATGCCTCCAGGCTCATTCTTTTTTCTCAGGATGACTTTAGCAACTTGGAGTCTTTTTTGCTTCCATACAAATCCATTTCGTTAAAAAAAGCTGATGATATTTTGATGGGGATTGCTTTAAGTCTGTGTAATGCTTTAGATAATATGGTCATTTTAATTATGTTGATTCTTCCAATCCAAGAACACAAAATATCTTTCCATTTCTTTGTATGTTCTTCTATTTCTTTTAACAGGGACTTGTAGTTTTCATTATAGAGGTCCTTCACATGTTTTGTTAGATTTATTCTTAGCTATTTTATTCTTTTCGTTGCAATTGCAAAAGGAATTATATTTCCATTTCTTTTTCTGACATTTCGTTATTAGAGTATAGGAATGCTATGGATTTTTGAACATTGATTTTGTATCCAGAAACTTTACTGTATTTGCTTATTGTTTCTAATAGTGTCCTTGGGGAGTCTTTAGGGTTTTCTATATAGAGAATCATGTCCTCCACAAATAGTGACAGTTTGACTTCTTCGTTTTCTATTTGGATGCCTTTTATATCTTTCTCTTGCCTGATTGCACTTGCTAGACCTCCAATGTTATATTGAATAACAGTGGTGATAGTGGACAGCCTTGCCTTATTCCTGATCATAGAGGAAAAGATTTTAGTTTTTCATCATTAAGCATAATGTTGGCTGAGGGTTTGTTATATATGGCCTTTATTATATTAAGGTATTTTCCTTCTATACCAATTTTGTTAAGTGTTTTGATCATAAATGGGTGCTGTATCTTGTCTAAGACTTTTTCTGCATCTATTGATATGATCATATGATTCTTATTTTTTAATTTGTTTATGTGGAGTATCACATTAATCGATTTGTGTATGTTGAACCATCCCTGTGCTTCTGGGATGAATCCCATTGATCGTGGTGTATAATCTTTTCAATATGTTGCTGTATTCGGTATATCTTATTTAGGATTTCTGCATCTGTGTTCATGAGAGATATTGGTCTGTAGTTTTCTTTTTTGTGTGTTATCTTTACCAGGTTTTGGTAGCAGAGTAATATTGGCCTCATAAAATGCGTTGGGAAGTATTGCCTCCTCTTCGAATTTTTGGAAGTGTTTGAGGAGAATAGGGATTAAATCTTCTTTGAATATTTGGTAGAATTCACTGGTAAAGTCATCCTGTCCTGGAATTTTACTTTTTCGTAGCTTTTTGATGATTACATCCATTTTTATACTGCTGATTGGTTTATTTCGATTTTCAGTTCTTCTTGATTCTGCCTAGGAAGGTTGTATTTTTCTAAGTACTGGCCCATTTTTTCTAGGTTATTAAATTTGGTGTTATATACTTTCTCATATTATTCTTGTATAATCCTTTGTATTTCTGCTGTGTCTGTCATAATTTCTCCTCTTTCATTCCTGATTTTGTTTATTTGTGTCTTTATTCTTTTTTTTTTTTTTTTAGTGTGTCTAGCCAGGGGGTTTCAATTTTATTAAACTTTTCAAAGAACCAACTCTTTGTTGCATTTATTTTTCCTATTGTTTTTTTTTTCAATTTCATTTATTTCTGCTCTAATTTTGATTATTTCTTTTCTTTTGCTGACTTTAGCCTTCATTTGTTCTTTCTTTTCTAGTTTTCTTAATATGAAGCATTAGGTTGTTGATTTGGGATTGTTTTTATTTTTGGAGGTAGGCCTATAATGATATGAACTTTCCTTTTATAATCACTTTTTCCGTGTCCCAAAAGTTGTGATATGTTGTACTATCATTATCATTTTTTTCTATTTATCTCTTGATCTCTCTTTTTCTTTCTTCTCTGACCCAGTTATTCTTCGGTACTATGTTGTTTAATCTCCATGTATTTGTGATTCTTTGTGCTTTGTTTTTACAGTTGATCACTAGTTTCAAAGCATTATGATCAGATAATATAGTTGGTATGATTTCAACCCTCTTATATTTGTTAAGGCTATCTCTGTGTCCCAGCATGTGGTCAATCCTTGAAAATATTCCATGTGCACTAGAGAAGAATTTATAAGCAGCTGTTTGGGAATGGAAGGTTCTGTAAATGTCAATTACGTTCAGTTGGTCTAATGTGTCATTTAAGGATGTTATTTCCTTATTGATTTTCTGTTTGGATAATCTGTCCATATCTGACAGCCAGGTATTTAGGTCTCCTACTACGATAGTGCTTTTGTCTGTTTCTTCCTTTGGTTATGTTAATAATTGCTTTATTTATTTTGGGGCTCCCTGATTGGGAGCATAGATATTAATAAGTGTTATGTCTTCTTGGTGTGTGATTCCCTTTATCATTATGAAGTGTCCCTGAGGATCTTTCTTTACCTTTTTTATTTTGAAGTCTATGTCATCCGATATTAGTACTGCTACTTCTGCTTTTCTCTGAATGCCATTTGCTTGAAATATCATTTTCTACCCTTTCACTTTGAGTCTATATTTGTCTTTGGAACTGAGATGTGTTTCCTGGATGCAGCATATGGTTGGGTTATGTTTTTGATCCAACCTGCAAATCTGTGCCTTTTTATTGGTGAGTTCAGTCCATTTACATTTAAAGTGATTATTGAAATATGAGATCTTCTTATAGCCATTTTATCTTTCTGGTAGCTCAGTGTTCCCATTGCTTCCTTGTCCTTGTGTTTCTGTTTTCTTTATTTTGGTTGGCTTTTGTGTGTTTTCCCTCTGGTCCTTCTTGTTTTATGGTATATACTTCAGTTCTGAATCTTTGGCGTGTGGTTACCATTACAAATATGTAAAGGGTAGTTCTATATATGTGCGTGTGTGTGTGTGTGTGTGTGTGTGTGTGTCCACAGTCATCCACTTTTTTCTGCACATGCCTTATCTCCATTCCTTTTAGCAAATTTGGATCTTTGAATACTCCCTTTTTCAGTCACTATTGTCTCAATTTGTCCCTATGTATGCTGAACGTTTGTTGCTATCTTGCTATAACAAATCTCATCTTATTTTAAGCTTATAATGCTCTATTCCTAGTGGAGGTTGCACTCCTCTGCTTTTATCAGCCTGCTAGTCACCTTACTCCTAATTATGTGTTTTGTTTTTTTTTGTCATTTTGTTTTAGGTGAGCTGACCCCTTTCAGAATTTCCTGTAGTGCAGGCCTCATAGTGAAGAATTCTCTAAATTTTTGTATGTCTGGAAAGATCTTTATTTCTCTTGCATATCTAAAGGAAAGCTTAACTGGATACATTATTCTTGGTTGGTAATTCCTTCACTTAATAGTTTGAATATTTGATTCCACTCCTTTCTGGCTTGTAAGGTTTGTGCTGAGAAGTCCGACGATTATCTAATGGATTTTCCTTTATAAGTTACTGTCTTCTTTTACCTGGCTGCCCTGAGAATTTGTCTTTGTCATTGATTTTTGATAATTTTAATACAATGTGTCTTGGTGAAGGCCTTTTGGGGTTGAGATAATTGGGTGTTCTGTTGACTTCTTGAATTCTAAGCTCCAGCTCATTCCTTAGATTTTGGAAATTCTCATCCACTATTTGTCTGAAAATGCTTTCTAGTTCCTGCTCCTTTTCCTCCCTTTCGAGAATTCCCATTATTCTTATGTTTTCTCTCCTGATGGTATCAGCTAGTTCTTGTATTTCTCTTTCATTATTTTTCATTCTGCTCTTTCTCTCTTCTTTCTTCTGATTTATTTCTAGATTTCTGTCTTTAATATCATTGATCCTTTCTTCCATTTGGTCAACTCTATTTCTCATGCTTGCTATTTCATTTTTCAACTCTCGTAGTATATTCTTTATCTCCAGCAACTCCATTTTGTTCTTTTTGAGGGTTTCAATTTCCTTGCTAAAGAATTCATTCTGCTCATCTAGTTGTTTTTTCAATTCCTGAGATCGTTGATATGATTCGTTTCGGAGCTCTTTGAGGTTTTTCAGAAGTATCATCCTGAATTCTCTGTCATTTAAGTTGCATATGTCTATGTCTGTAAGCTTATTTTCTGGAGATTTTTCTTTCTTTCTGAGATGCCTTGTCACCTTGGTTGTTCATGGTGTTTAATCACTATATCTTCACCTGGACATTAACGGAAGTGTGTTCTGCTTTGATTTTTTGTTTTTTTGTTTTTCCAGATAGAAGATTTATTATATAATTGTTCCTAGCCTGTTGCAAAGAAAGTGTTTTTCTTTTGGTTTCCAGTAGGTGGTGTATAAGCTCTTGGATCTCTGCTTTATATAGTCTTAATAATATCTTTTTTTCCCTATAGATGTTTAATCATGCTTGCTACCCTCAGTCTCAGTTTCTGTTAGAGTTAATGACAGTTTCAGTAGCATTTGCTGATTCCCCTGGGGCTCTTCAGTGTTTGGTCTCGGAGAATATTGGGGATGGTTCCCTCTGGGTTGGGGATTGGGGGCTGAGGCTCAGCATCTGTTTCACAATCACGGCTAGTAAAAATCAACTGTTGTTTTTCTGCCATCCCAGCTTCTCTGCCTTTGCCCTGATGACTGGGCACTGCCACCGGCCATGTGGAGATCACCACAATTCCAGGCAGGGCTGGTCAGGGAACTCGCCATAGCTTCTCTCCTCCTGCCTTCTCCCACAGGGATCTCTTGCTGTGAGAGGCAGCTTCTTTATTATTTCCAGTCCACTGCCCAACACCTGGGATTTTAACCTGTGATAGTTCTTATGCGCAGATCCCACTCTCAGATGTGCTGGTGTGCAGTTTGGGTGTTTTTTGTTGATTTTTAGATGTTCAGCTTATTGTTTCAAGGGTAGAGATCTGGGAACTTCCCTCACTCTGCCATGTTTAATCCAATTTTAGTGCCTTTTTAAATTCTTTTAAAATCTTAATTTCTGCTTTTATTGCCCCAGGCACCCAAGTAATATATTTGTGGAAGAAACCAGGTCATTTATCCTGTAGAGTTTCTTACAAGCTGGATACAGAAATTTGTACTTAGAAGTCAAGCAAAATACTATCGATAAAATGCTATACATTTAACATGCATATTTCACTTGCTATTTCTCTAAATTTCTTTACAGGATTTGATGAATCTGTTTAATCCTGTATCATAAGTAAAATCCTAAATGGGGATGGTCCATAGAGGGGATTGGAATGAGATACAGGGTTATAGAAGCAAGGTCATCATATGAGTTACTTGAGGTCATGTGCTGAAGTAAATAGCTTCAAATAAATAGCCGAGTTGACATCAAGTTGAGAGACAGAGAATCGTTATCAAACTTCAGTCCCAACAAGCAAGGCAAATATAATTTTAAAAAAATTAATGTTAAATTTTAAAGCTATGATAGATACAGAGACAAGAGAATGTGAATCAAGGAATGATTTGAACAAGCAATTTAGGAACAGTTAGAGCCAGTACCAATGTGTTGAAAATTAAAATTTATGTGATACTTTCTCCAAGGCTAATTTGAAGGTTTATATAAACCATAATAGACTGGGCATATTAATTTACATTAGAAATCTAAATATTACTTTCCTCATTTTATAGAGAAAATATGAAGCTCAGATAGATTTCTTATTTCAATAATGCCTTAATTATGGCACACTGCTTTCACATAATCAGAGTAATCTTTATTCTAACATCCTATGTCACCTAGACCAAAAAAGTATTAGTTTCAGCAAACATATCTATCATTCCCCAATAAAAAATATAATACCTACAAAATCAACCAAAAGAAAAAAATATTTAAGTTTCTGATTTTGTTGACCAAACAAGTTTGAAAGCCAATGTTTAGGTTACACCAAACCTCATAGTTCTACATTTTTTAATTTTATTATTTGTTTGTTGACATATGTAAACAATATATACCTGAAGTAACGAGATGTACTAGAAAGTTTTTTTCATTTTGTAATCAACTTTCTTGTTTTATGACCTTGGGAAACTTAGCTTCTAAGAGCCTCCTTTTCCTCTTCTATAAGATGGGAATTAAAATACCCATCTTAAAGATGAATATTAAATTAAATAATGTAAGTTAAGAGACTGGATAGTAATGAATAATCAATAAATGCTAGTTCCATTTCTTTTTTTAATCAAAGATGAATTGTCTTTTAAAAAGATGTACTGGTGGCTTTATTAAATAAAAGCATAGTTTTGTTATAAGTTATTTGTAAAACTCAAAGAGCAATGATAGATTTATTTCAATTTACCTTTTAACAAATAAGTCTTGCCTTTGAGTTTATCAAATCATGTATTTATGTTTAGGGCAAATAAATGTACGCTGGGAAATTAAGAAACGTTTCTTTTTTTCAATAACGAATAGTTTTTAAAAAGAAATCTTAGTAAGCATCTGAAAACTTCAAAGTTCTAAAATTTGCTGATGTGAAAATGAGAGAATACATGTAATAAAACTAGCTGGTTGGTCAACAAAATCGGAAATGCTCCAGTGGTAAAAGAACTATAAGAAGCCTGTTTGACGATAAAAAATTTAAAAAAAATAAAGAAAAAAATCTTACATGTCCCTCTTATTCTTGTCTTTCCCAGTCTCCATTAGCACATTAATCACTCAATGAGATACACACTGAACAGCTGGCCCGAATATCCTGTGAAGTCCTGGTATTTTCTTAATTGTCGTTGGCTTGCAGCACTAGCCCAATGACATTCAGATTGGCGGCAGTGAATGTGGAGGTACAGAACATTTCTCCATTTGTCTGACCCTCTGGGGAATCATTTCTCTGAAGCTTGAAACAAACTGAGCTTTCTGTTTTAAACAAACTGAGCTTTCTGTTTTAACTAAAATCAGCATAGGTTGGGCTTGTCAAGAAAAACCTCCCAGCTTCAAAATCTAGGGTTCTTTTTCATACTTAAATTTCGCATCTGGTAGCAGATTGGAAGGTTGTCAACCCCTATACAATTTTCACTTTTTCTGGAAAAGGGGACTATTAACCACCTAATTCAAACTAATATTATCACTTTTTACAGAATTAATGAGGTGCTATAATTGCCGACACTGTTTACCTGCTACTCTGGGAGTATATTTCAAAGGCACACAAATTAGCCATTGCCAGTTTTATAATTTGTGTGTGACAACTTTAATTCCAAAGCATGTTTAATCAACAGTAACAGATGGGTGTGCGCCTGGTGGTTAAGTCATCGCCTTCACACTCCTGATAGCGATTTGTCCCACTGGCTCTGAGTTATAAGCTATTTAGCATAGTAAGTGCTAAATTACTGGTAAAATTCTCCATCTTTTTTGGACTATCAAGTTTCAATACATTAAAATAATTATAATCACTGACATATATTGAGTATGTACTACATACTAAACACTATTTTTGTTTTAACTTAATGAAGCCTCCAAAAACCCCCTCAAATTAGATAATGTTATTATTCCATTTTCCGGGTGAGGGAATTGAGCCTTGAAAGTCCAAAGTGACTTGCAGAGCATTCCACAGCTCATAAGCAATAGAGTCAAGATTTGGACTCGAGCACTTTGGCGTCAACCTCCATGCTGTTAGCTACCATTACTGTGCTATACAATAAAACTCTGGTGATATTTTTTATGTGACTGTTTACTGTAGTGGTGTTGGATTCTGCTGATAAAACTGTTTTATTCTGTGACTTTTATTATAGGATCCATTTTTCTAACTCCTCCTCACCAGCACCAGTCATAGGCATAGAAGACAGAAGTTTTTTCATTCAACAAACACGTTTTAACTCAGAGTAGTCAGTCACTATGTGAAATTTGAAATGACCATTATCAATCTCAAATAGCAGTTCCTGGAAACTTTCAGGGAACTTGCTTGATGATGTCCATTCTACTTGCCATAGGTTCACTGGTACCTTCACCAAGGCAGCACAAATATAACACCTTGTGATGTCACCCCTAGCCCCCATAAGCCATCTCCTTCTAGAGTTTTGCACTGCAGGATAAATTGGATCCAGCACGCTCAGATCTCCATCTCTGAAGTCCTCAGAATTAAGATGTCAAATCACACACAAGGAAGGGATGCCAAGGTTTAGGACTTATTGATCTTTCCCTATCAAATCACGAATTCTCTTTCTCTCTACTTAAATGGACAGTGTAAATTAAAGATATCTAGACCTGGAACCAGTGATTTTCAAAACTACTCTAAGCACTGAGATTATCTGAGAAACTTAAACAGTGATTTCAGCACGTGTCCTCAAATGCATATCAGTTATTCAAAACCTCTGGGAGTGGAGTCTGTACATCTGCCCCAATAAAAACCTCCTCAGATAATTCTCATGTATGGCTGGGCTTGAGATATCTGACATTAGACTTTACAAGCACAGAGGCTTCTGTAAAGTTTTTCTGAAGAAAAAAGTTGTGTGTTTATGTCAAATCCTAAAACTTATGGGTAAATTGTCTGTAATAGTCATTTGTTAGGCACAAAAAGTTTAATCCGAAAAGGTTCTGGCCCCTACAATAATTCTGCAGTGTTTTGTCCATTTTAATTTGAAATGTGTTGTTAGAGAAATGACAACTACGATGTGATCAGAACAGATATCACTTTTATTTCTTTGTAATTAACCCCAGGAAAGACCTTTATTCATTTTTTGGAAATATACAAGTATCTAGCTGCCAGACATGGTTTAATAGCCTTAGAATTAGAAAAGAATAAATTAGATTTTTTTTCTTTTTTGTTCCTCAATGATAGTTGACTTTTTCATTTGGTTAACAAATAGCAGTTCTAAGAGGCTCAGGTTCATTGCCTGATCTTTCCAACTTTGGCTAAATTCTTTAAAACATAAGTGCACATGCACAAATATATGTACACACACATGCACACACACACACACACACACACAAATACATACCACATTATATCAGTGTTAGTACAAAGGCAATTTAGAGACCCCTGGTTTATAAATAAACACCCATTATCTTTCAAATAGCTTGATTCACTTACAGCTACAAATGTAATATTAATTTTATAATTTAGACTTAAATAATTTAAATGATTCACTGACAGTCACATATATGTTAATAATACAACCCAAATGTAATTTTCGGTGTACCATGAAACTTCTGTCAATTCAAATAATGAACCTAGCTGACCAACAGACTAAATTAGACTACAAGTTAAAATTATAATATAATTAATTCATCTTTAAAAAAATAAAATGTATCATGAAATTACTAGTTTTCATTGTGCCCTCAATAATTAAGTAAAAACAATGAAATGTAAAAATTAATTCTATTTGGTCACATGAGATCATATTGTCTGTGCATATCCTTGCAACAGGACACTACAATTTTTATTAAACTAAAGAGTGAAACATTACTTAATGTGACAATAATATGAATTACATGATTCTCAAAGTTTATTGTCATCTTGTTAAGGATGAAAGGATGCCTTGATATGGATCTTTTGACTGTGTTTCTTCCTCACAGAGCCACCTTTACCTGTGTTTAACTGTACAAAGCCCTGCACATGAAAGGGCCATGCTTGGTTTAATACTCTTCTGTCACAGTCTAGGAATTCTTAATAATTATGAATAAGGGCCTATATTTTCATTTTACGTAGGCCCTGCAAATTATGTAGCCATCTTCCTCCACACCTATTTTTTACTCTTGTAATTACCAAGTTATTCTCCTGATGTCTCTAACATTCTTTGCTTATGCTCAAGGTTTGATGGCAGAATTTTACCCTTAATTCTCCCAGGACCAGGTCAACACTTACTTCTTCTTGCTCTGTACTTCTAACTACTCTCAGTGTCCTCAACACCTCATAAACCTCAGGAAACCTGACAACACATTTCTGTATTATGGCTCTAACATGTGATGCATTCTGGATTTGCTCACACTTGATCTCATCACCCACCTTACCAACTGATAAGAATCAAGCCATCAATTAAAAACTGGAAATTATTTTTTCAATTCGATACACCTCATTTCTCAAAAAATGCAGAAAACAAAGTGACAGATACGTATTTGTTACATCTCCATCTCTTTTTTCCGTGAATGCTCTTTTATAACATTACACATCACATTTAATCTTTATTTTACAGTTAGTATTCTTATTTCTTTGACTACACATTAAGAAACCATCTATGCCTGAAAATGACTATTTCACTCTCTTATACTGGTTCTATTAGCTGCAGTTTCAGAAAATGACATGTTCTTGCTATTTCCTCAAATTCTAGTCAGATACTCCATTTCCAATTTTACTACGCAGATGGCACACATATGCAAAGTCATTCTAATGGTTTTGCCTATGAAAAGAAGCATATTTTCTCTTGTTAAAAAAGTAATTTCTTAAAAGTCAACCAACTCATCAGATTTAGGTGATTGAAGTATCTTCAGACTAACAAAATGACTTAATCAACACACACGCGCGCGCGCGCGCGCACACACACACACACACACACACACACACACTTCCCAATTGGGAAATTAATGGAGCCTACATTCAAGATGTTTAATATTTTCAGCCATGCTGGCAAATTAAGCTATCAAGAAAAGAGTTGCAAACAAGAAATTTATGCCACAGCCATTTTATTAATATAAAGGAACACTTCAATATGCAAATAGTCCCAAATTCAGAAACAGTTTGTAAATATTTTCTCAAGGAAATCCCATAGAAATATGTGTAAGAAAAAAGAGCAAATGGCAAAAAATACAGAGGTTCTGCGAATAATACCCGGGCTGCAAATGTGTTCCCATATCATTGACATAGCATTCAATATAAAATTTATTATTTACAAAATGTTTGGCATTTATTTTTTCTTGGACTATATACACTTTTTTTTTAACTCATCAAACTACATATGTCATAATATAATTATTTAAAACATCTTTTCTAGTTTTATTAAACTTTTCAAAAAATAATTTTTATACAAATAACCATGTATGCACATATATCTGAAATTATAACATTGTTATCTGGAGAGTCAGTTTCTATGATGAAAACTTTAAAATTACACATTTTCTAGAACTTCCATTTATTTGTGTGTGTATGTGTGTGTGTATTTTCTGAGTGCTCAACTGCTCAAACACTCTGATATATTATAAAAGTATTTATTGCTAAGATGGTATAATTAAATGATTCAAACAAGTCACAGTTAATTTAAAGACAGCTGTTGAGCACTTCACATTGGTTTTATCAGGATACATAGGACAATTCTCTAGAAAAAGACACTCACTTATCTCCATTATAGTTGTTGTCTATATCTCTCAACTTCACAATTATCAGCCAGACTCTGATTATAGAGGCACCAAATAACATGACTCCAAGCATTATTTTAATGGCAAGCTTTGGTTAATTTTTAATTGATATGTTTCTTCTACATGGGCACACAATCAAAAATGTGGCTAATCTGACTCACTTGCTTAACTGTTATTTAGCAAACTGGCTAAAGCTTTATTTGAATATTGAAACTTCAGTGGAGGGATAGTTTAATAAGCCATATAAGGTGAGGAGTGAAAGAGTATATCAGAAACAATAGTAAAAATATTTATTTTTAATTTATGAGGTGTTTTGCTGATAAATAAATATGTTTGTTTACATTTTAAGACCTCTATGAAAACAAGATCGACTTGATTTTTCCTTTAAGTGAACCCGAGAAAGCAAAACAAAGCAGTCAATCCAGAAAGAAAATAGAATCACTAGCTCCATGCCACTGAGGAACTGCTTCACCAGTCTACTCCTGATTATATAAAAATGTCAACTTCCCAAATATACCATCTCTGCTCACTGAATATTGTTTTCATCCATGGAAATAAATAGGGCTGCCATAAAGACTAAGCAGGTTTCTATGCATATTATTTGTAACACTGGTACACACTTCTTTTTAAGACTAACAACACCATTATCTAGCAGTCCAGTAATAAAGTTTAACCCCTTTGCAGTTTGAAGATTTGAGAATTTCAAAAACCAATTTATTAAAATTAAATTTCTAAAAGAAAAGGGTCATACTTTTGCTCCCTTACTTATTATATGACATGTTCTTTAGTTTATCCTCTGTGGTAGTGCATTTTTGACATTTGAGTAGTATTTGCATTGGTGGGATATTTAAAATGCACATGCCAATGTGATGAATATGAATATGATAATGATTAAGCAGTGAGATTTCATTCTCATATTTAAAATATATACATTTACACAGCATATACTCTGAATTTATTATTTCCTTTTTAGTAAATACCTTGCATAAGTTTAAACACACACACACACACACAAGAGGTGTCAGAATACATTTGGCAGGTTCTATTTATTCTATATGCTCACCTATTACAAACATTTACAAAGAAGATGAAGAGAATTACCCTGGTTTAATTTCTGGACTCATTTGTTTACAATGCATCTTGTTTGAGTTTGTTATCCTCACCACATGTAATAAAATAATTCAACATGTGTCACATTACTCTAGTGAATAATTATAAGACAGCATGACAACTCTCTAATTTCTTGGTAATGAAGAATAAAAACAAGTGAAACAGTAGAGAAACAGAGCAGAAGAGAATTTGAAAATATTCTCTTTCTGATAAACATGAGCACTTCATAATTTTATACATTTAAATTCATCACCGTTATTGATTTTATATTAGTTCTAGGAACTGTGGATGTTCAGAATTGAATATCCTTAATGAGATTATAATCAATTAAATAGTATTGAATAATTTTAAACTGGCTAAAAGTTTGGCCTTATAGATACAGTGTAAACCACCAGGATATGGTGACTTTAGTGTAGGGCCATAAAAAGTTCTTTTGGAAGAAGGTGATGTTTTAGTTTTTTTTGCAGGGTAAGTGGGATAAAATAGAGGTGTCAATGAATCACAACATAATTATTTAATATCTATTCTCTCAGTTAGACTCTAAGATCTTTGAACATGGATAAATATCAGTCTTATCCTTTCATGTTTTCTCATTGCCTGGCATAAAGTAGGTGTTTAATAATACTTGTCAAATAGACAGATGAAATATAATGGGTTGTATTTTTATGTCATAAGTCAAGATAGAGATTCAGTAAAGGCTTTTTCAGGAAGTAGCAAAATTTGGCCAAAGTCCTCTCATTTGTAAGATAGAAAGTTTAGAGCCTTTGGTTGCTGGAGATTTAATTAAATATAACTCCCAGATTTGAGGTTGGTGCTAACTTAGAATAAACAGGGAAGCAGGAGAAGTTTGTCTTGAGTCCATAGGAGAAAAATTTAAGTTTATGACATGTTGAATTTAGTAATCAGGTCATACATGACAAAACATCAGGTCAATAGTTTAAAATTCAGTGCCAGATGCCAGAAATATCTAGCTTTTACAGATTTCTGTAAATTCAGATAGATAGATATATAGATGATAGATGATAGATGATGGATAGATAATAGATAGATAGATAGATAGATAGATAGATAGATAGATAGATAGATGCCAATACTATAGTTCAGTTTAGAGACTGGTATAAATACATGTATATATATGTGTGTATACACACACACACACACACACACACACACACACACACACACATACATATCCTGTAAGGTTTAGAAATCATGTAGAAAGAGATAATAATTAGATCTGAAGGCATGAATGTCTTTTTAAATAATAGAAATTATTTAGAAAAAATATAATAAATTAGAATAAAATTAAAATTAAATTTAAATTTAAATTATAATAAAATTTATAAATTATTATTTTAACATGAGTTAATTTTAATAATCAATATTATACTGCACATAAGTTAAAATACTAAAAAGAACATGTAAATATGTTATAATTTTATAGAATTAAAAACAGTTTTGCTATTTTGAACTGTGGCTTTTTATGTTTAAGTCAAGACCGAAAAGCTAATATGGGGGAGAAAAATAAAAATTAATTTTCTCTTAACAGTTGCAGTTGATATTTCTAATTACCAGTGATTTAGTTTATTGATTTAGCTTCATTCAAATTGTTTTAGGCCTGTCATACTAGCAAATATGTGATATTTTAATCACTATTTTTTCCTCTTTCATACGTAAGTGCTCTTATCCAATGATTCCTTGTGTAAGAAATGCTCCACCATGTCAAGGAATAATAATGTATTTAATAAATATATCCATATGTTATAAAATACTACTTCAAGGCAAAAAGAAGACTTTAAAGAGGTACTTGTCCTATCATATGTAGAACACGTACTTACTAAATCATCGTTGAAAAAATGAATGAAAGGAAAAGGTGGAAGAGTTGCAGGATGGTGAAACAGACTTCTCTGAGGCAGAGTGCAAAGAGAAGACCTAAAAATCAAGGCGGAGTGGACACTGAGAAAAATCTTCTCTTAATACAGCTCCCACACTAAACATGAGGTATCATTGGATAAATGTGAAGATGGGGGCCCAGAGGACAATCATAGCAGAAAGTCTCAAACTCAACCCAACTCCTGAATAAATAAAACCATGTCCCCATAACAAAGGCAAAGCATATAGAAAGGCCCATTTTCAGGTATAAAATCTATTTGTCTCAATCACATTCCACACAAGAGATTTGGATGTAAAGAATAAAGGTTATAGGCATATAAAAAGACAAAATCAAAACAAAACAAAACAACAAAAACATACTGCCAAGAGACAAAGCAATCAACTAAACAAGACTTACCTATTACACAGATGTTGAGACTATCTGACAAGAAATTAAAAATACATAATTAATAGTTTGAAAGCACTAATGGAAAGGTAGAGAAGAACAAGATCAGATGGAAAATTTTAGCAGAGATATCAAAACTACATAAAAAAATTGGAAATTAAATAAATGAAAAACACAGTAATGGAAATACAGAATGCCACCAACAGGTTTCTCAGTGGACTCAATTCAGACAAGGGAAGAATAGTTAATTTGCAGAGAAGTAAACAGAAACTAACCAAACAGAAATATATAGAAAATAAAAGATAAGAGAACATCCAAGAGCTGTAGTACACTATCAAATAGTCTAATATATTCATAATTTGAATACTAGAAATGAGAAATTAGAAGACAGATTGACAGAATAAGTATTTGAAAAAATGAAGAGAAAGAAAGTTCTAAAAATATAGCCAGATACCAAATCACAGATTTAAAGGCTTCGAGATCAGCAAGCACGGTGGCCAGGACATGGAAGTAAACAAAGTGTCCTACACTAGATGATTGGATAAAGAGGCTGTGGTACATATATACAACGGAATATTACTCAGCCATAAGAGATGAAATACTGCCATTTGCAACAACATGGATGGACCTCAAGATAATTGTGCTAAGCAAAATATGCCATACAGAAAAAGTTGAAAATCACATGATATCACTTACATATGAGATATAAACCTAAAAGCAACAAATGAACAAGACAAACAAACAGAGACTCATGGACATGGACAATAGACTAGTGGTTACCAGAGAGAAGGGAGGAGCAGGGAGGCAGAGGGGGTAAAATGGGTCAAATATGTGACAGAAAGAAATCTAACTATAGGCAGTGAACACACAACGCAATATATACGCCTTACAGTTGAATTGTACACCTGAAACTTACGGATTTTGTTAACCAATGTCACCATAATAAAAATAAATACATTAATTAATTTTAAAAATTTTAATGTAAAAAAGTAAATAAAAAATAAAGAGAATGAAAACAAAACAAAACAAAATCAGCAAGCAAAGTAACCATTATATAATTTTTGAAAGTTTATATCATTTTGACAGAAGATATCTCAGTTATAAACCTTTTTTTCCCCCAGCCCCACATGAAACTTCTTTGCCCTTTAATGTTCTGGCTAAGAGTATTCAGATTACATTACCTGGGCTCCCTTGACAGGGGGCTTCTTGTTAGTTTCTGCCAATAAGAGGCACTAACAGGAGATCATATGGCACAAGAATGGGAGATACCATTTTCTTTCTTTTTGTGCCTGGCAGCATTTCTAGATGTGTACATCTATAAAGAATTTCTAATTTTAACCACAGGACTCAACTTTCTTTGTTTCAGCAAAGTAGGCTCCAGCTCTGTAATTCCAGTTCTGGCCATCAGCCACTCCTCAGCCTTTGAAGGCTCTGACACCTTCTCATTTTAGTCACCCAGCTGAGTTGTAGGAGTGGGTGGCTGCTGCCTGTTATAGATACTAATATCTGACTTAAATCATTGCCCACTTTTCTCTCTTCATGCTTCCAATACATGCAACCATTTTTCTTTACAGTAGCTTCAGTTTTCCTGAAAGGACACTAATAAAGAAAAAAAAAAGGGCACAAGATTAACAGGTAGCTATCTTCTGTTGCTAGTTCAATTATGATATTAAAACCAAATCGCAATTAATATAATTTTACAAATAGATCTCTGAGCAAGAGACAAACACTAAAATTAATTATAATTTATAGTGTAAACATGTGCTTCTATTTACAGAAGAAACATTAGTCAAAATACTTAGTATACTACTAAAAACATATATTATCGTTAATGTGTGTTTGCAAAAAAGTATGCAAGCATCCACATCCCTGTTTGAGATTTCCCAAACTGACAGGTGGGAAGTACCCTGTGATAAACCTCTAAACACTCACACTAGGGGACATTTAAGGAAACTAATTCTGACTGAGTCTCTTGTTTTTTCTGGAGTTTACATGTGTGTTTGATTGTATTTAACTGCATAGCTCAATACATTTCTAAAGGAATGTATTCCAATCTTCTTTACAGAGACTAAGAGAAATGATGTGGCTTTCTTCAATGTAAACCAAGTTCTTCTATATGACTGCAAATTTCATTTTGCTTCCATTATACCATTGATTTTTGATTAGTTTCCTTTAACTTTTTTTGGCTTTGGATGAACCATTCTCTAGACAAGTAATGTGGAAATATTGTATAAAGCACACATAATAAGCTATAAGATTTAGAACTACTGTTTAAATATGGTAAACCTGAGCCACGTGTGGCTATTTAGATTTTAAATTTAAGTCAATAAGAATTAGGTAAAATTAAAAATTTAGTTCCTGATTAGCCCTAGGCACACTTGAAATGCTCAACAGCTATATGTAATTCATGATTACAATATTGGCTAGCATAGTTCTAGACTTTTTATATCATTATAGAAAATGCTATTGAACAACACCGATTTAGAATATAAAATATTCACAAAGAAGAATTAAACACATGCTGCATGATGTCTAGAATTAATTCTGTCATTCCTAATGTTGCTCTTTAATGCATTTCAAGGGCATGTCAAAGAATTCTGAAATTGGTTTCCAAATGATAAAGTAAAAAAGAATAAGATCTTTAGGCCAGATGCCCACAAAACTTAAAATCCAATATTGCATCAGGATTTCTTGAGCATATTGACAAATAGACAAATGGAGTAGTCAGTACTCAGGTACTATTTCTCAAATTAGAAACAATAAATAAAATTTAGGAAAAAGATTAACACATACCAAAAAAAAGCATTGTTTAGAATCCATGAAATATCAAATAACGAGCATTGCCTTAATGAAACAAAAATAAATAATCAAAATCACTTCAGTGAAAAAGTAAGAAAACTGAGATTGTTAAAACTCATCTTCAGACATGCTACATGGAAATCATGCCTGAGAAGGAAAATCACAATGAATGATACTTTAAAAGGACAGATCAACTCTTAACGTGAACAATAACAGCAGTAAAAATTCACCACCTTTATCTAGCAATAAGTAACAATATGTGGCTTGACAACAAATACAAGAGATGGGAAAGTTATTAGCTGCACCCAAGCAGCAACAAGGGCAACAGGAATGACTATTGTCACTCGCATTCACACAGCCACTCATACAGTGTGGAGCAAGTGATACATCTCACCACCTCCAGGGGATGAGTTCCATTGCATGGGGATAGCAAACAACATAGCAACCAATGCCTACCATGAAAAGGAGCAGCTGTCCCAGAAAGTCAACCCACTGTGTGGGTTGCAGGTCCAGAGGTTACCAAAAAAAGACAAGACTCACATAGGCACTAGATGGAACAACAGCTTAGAACAGACAGAGAAAGATCAGCTTTTATAGTGAGCTTTGGTCCCTTGCGGCAGAAGGATCCACCATGTAGGCAGTTCAGGGAAATGATCTCAATGCACCCATTCTGTGATGCAGGCAAAGGACTGCATTCACTCCCCACCAGAAACAGATACAGCAGTGGGTTAGCCAGATGCTGTACAACACGTAGTGAGGCAGAACAAAGTACACATCAAATCTGGAATAGGGAAAGATATCTCCAAACAAGACAAGATGCCCATCACAGGCTGTGAGGCTCCATGTAAGGAAGTGTTCCAGATCCAAGGCACACTCTTATGCGACCATGCAAGGGTAACAGGCTGTGCACCAATGCATTGCCTATAAGCAGTTTCATAAACTGGCCCCTCTTTTCTGTTCCTTAGTTTCTCTGTATGTGTTATAGAACAATAATATTGTGAGTTTTTTTTTTTTTTAATAACTCATAGGATTATTGGGAGAACAGATAAAAATATTGGCTACAAGAAAACTTGAAATTTTCAAACCAGGTGTTGCTATTTAAATACAAGCTGTTATGTGAGTCCAAACTTTAAATTCGGCAATTTCTTGCTAAGAGCATAAATACATAGACAGTATGGTGGCAGAATTGGACCTAGTCACTGTTGACTAATATGTCTGCTTTCCTGATTCTTATCATACCATCGGGGACTTCCACCCAATAGCTGCTTACATGATAAAATAGCTAAAATGATGATTGCATCAATTATAAGCAGAGTTATTCTGTGGAAATATGGGGAGATTCCCATGAGAAAAATACAGAGATTCAGGGAAAAAATATTTACTATCTATTTTTCTTTCATGTATCTTGCCTCTAAAAGTAGAAAATTAGCAAGATAAGTCACAGACTACAAAATAAAGGCCTAATTTTGGCAGGAAAATATAGGTTTATCCACTAAGGAAAGTGAATGCCACTATGTATCTTGAGAAATTAAACCAAAATGACAACTCCTTGGAACAAGCTCAAAATGAAATAAACCATTTTGTAATCTGGAGACTTTGGTTCATCTTCAGAAACCACCTCAACAAGCTCTGTAATTTTGTGTAGAGCAAATAACCTCTAATTCTTAGTCACTGCTCTAATTAGAAAAAGTCCTCAGTGGAATTTTTCTGCGTTCTTTTTCATTCCATTTCTCAAACTGGATAATCGCAATTAAATCTTTTATCATTCATGCTGTTCCTTCCTTCTGCCAGTTCAAATCTGCTATTGTATCTTTCTAGTGACATTTTTGTTCCAATTATGTCATATATTCCAAAAACAGAATTTTTATTTGTTCATCTTTTTATTTCTATGTCTTTAGTGGTATTCTCTATATCAAGAGACATGTCTCTCTTATTTTATTTCTTTAAGCATAGTTTCCTGTCTTTCTTTGAACATATTAATAATAGCTGGTTTTAACTCCTTTAAGTTCAACATCTTGGCTTTCTCAGGGACAGTTTCTACTGACACTTTTCTTTCTCCTTTATAATGTTTATACTTTCCTATTTCTTTATATGTTTCATAAACTTTTGTTAAAAATTAAATACTTAAAAGGATAAAATATGGCTACTCAGATTCCTCTCCTCTCCAGGTTTATTGTTGTTGCTACTTGTTTATTTAGTGACAATCCTGAATTAATTCTGTAAAGTATGTATTCTGTCATGTGTGGCCACTAAAGCCTCTGTTTTTTAGTTTTCTTGGTGGTCATAACAATAAAACGTTGTTATTAAATTTCTTAAATCTTTAATCATAAACCTCCCATCCTTTAATTAGGTACTCTGTGTATGTGTGTGTCCATTCAACATTCCAACATTTTACAATTCTGCTTAGCCCTCACTTCCTACTTGTGCAGAACTTCAAGATCTTCCATAGGTGAGAGAGTAGTTCTTATCAAATCTTTCCTGGACACATGCCTGAACTTCTAGATTTCCAGGTATATATTGCAGCATTTTCAAAACCCTCTGTAGATATCTTATTCCTAACTTCTTTTAAGGTTTTTGGTCCGCCTCCTGTTTGCCACAGTTATTGCTGCCACAGATCACTATGACATTAAATTACTGTCACTGTTTTTGCTGTTGTTGTTAGAAAAGTGCCCTGGAGAAATGACTGTTCGTACTGAGCAAGCTCCAAGTCAGAGTATATAAATACAAATACTATGTCAAATACTTGGGTTTTCCAGGAAGCTTCCACACAACACAGGTCAAGTAATGGCAATTTTCTGGGTATTGTCCTTTGGGTGAGCTCTGATTTTACTGATATTTGCCCAATTTTCTTGAGGAAATAGTCCTTGGAATGTTACTTTTGGTAAATTCACAGATTTCTGGAAAATTAAATTTTGATACATTTTTCAAGCATGGTTGTTTCTTTTATTGAGAAATATAGTTTAGGAGTTCTTGAGTCCGTCATTCTGAGATTATTTCTTTTCTTGGTGATTTAGGAAATAGGGGCTATTTTATTGTTGTTGAGTTTTATATAGAAGCTAAGATTATTAAGTGATTCTGCATCTTGATAATAATAATTAGGCAGAAAAATGAATTAAGGACTAGAATTGCCATTGTTAAAGAAATAATAATAATGATTCATGTTATATGTGAAAGGAGGATATTTAGTTACTTTTATGATTGCAGAATTTCCTCTCTGTATTGTTTCAGATATGATCCTTTGTCTTGTTAAATCATGATCACACACTGGCCTTTTTCAGGTTATTTATGTTTCAAGAAAGTTATTTATGTTCACTTAAGGACACTTTGGCCTAGCTGACAGCATTTAGTTGAAAAATGACAAAGCTGTCTTCCTTCTTAAAAGCTGCAAGAATGTTCTTTCTCACTGCATTGGATTACACAATGGTCACTATTGCCATTCCTTCCTTTCCACTATTTTTGAGAATTCTGCCATGATTTTCTTCTAAAAGTTAGCAATATTATTTCCTCTTTTGTTTAGTTTTCAGGTTTCTCCCTTCAGATTGGTTAAAATATTGTATAAGACTAAGTTTATTAGAAGTCCTGCAGCTTCTGTTTATTTAATTACAGAATTAGAAATAAGAAAAAAACTTTTCCATTTTCCTTCTATTCCTTTTCCCACCAAATTCTTATATTTTAAAGAAGAAATAGTAAATGTTTTTTATCATATTAAATAAGTAAAAGCTGGTAAACCAAATAAATAGGCTGGATTACTTTGATGGCAGTAGTACATAGCTTTCTACTCTACGACTTTGAATTTATTGGGGTTAAGTGGAGAAAAAATTAAAATTTAACCTGTAAACTTTTTTGAGTCTGAAGTTTACCTTATGATTTTAATTTCTACAAAACAGAAATCTGTATGAAATAACATTTCAGAAAAAACGAAGTTTATTTATGCAAAATCCGCAATAATTTAATCAACAAGTCCTTTGAGAACAAAGTCTCCTTATATTCAGAGAAATATTCTTCTCTTTAGGGCTGATTTAATGCTGGTAGAGGCTAAGGAGGCTATAATTGTAGTGTCTTCTCTCTTAAATGGGAGGTCAACTTTGAGTTCAGCTTAATGAGAAAGATCACATTTTTAACAAGGTTACAAAGAATGGGATATGGGATTCTTAGGTTATATAGTTAGTGGCTGATCTATTCTTAAGTGAAGAGTGATATGCAATGAGGCGTTACTGCACTATCGTGTTAAGGAATTCCCCGATTATCTCAGTTTTAAAAAAATAAAGACAAGATTCAGTGTTGATAGTTTCGAGTTATAGTTTACTATTTAATAAGCACATATAATGGGCCAGACAAAATGTTGGCGTTATGTATTTAATGCATTTGGGACATTATATTACTCAATCATTGCTACAACTCATTGAAGTAAACTTAGAAATCCCAATTTTATACAATATAACTTACAGAGAGTTTAAATGAGATAGTCGAAAATTTTGATCTGGCAAATAACGAAGCTATGATTCAAAGTTACAGTCTAATTCCAAATTCCTTACATCAAAATAGTCTGGCAATTTCCATCGAGAGGCATGGTCTTCTATTAGAACTATAGGGAGAACAAACAGTTCACACGGGGATATAGAAATCAGAGACTCAGCCTGGTTAATCTGACATTGGAGTAGTTTCTAGCTGGGGGATGGAGCATCAAGGATTAAAATTAGTCTATGAGCAAATGATCAAGAAGTAGTAATGAAGATCACAATAGAGACAGCAAAACTTCTTGCTGGTTGAAGGGGTAAAACATAGGGGTAAAACATAGGGGTAAAACACAGAAGTGATAGATAAGGAGGTGAACAGCCACAAAAACAATGAAGTGATGTGTAAAAGAAGAAACAAAGTGAGAGAATCCAAGGTGAATTAAGTTCCATAGACTTATGTTTCAGGTTCATTGCACACATTTTGTGATGGTGGATTGATGAGTGGAAAAGTATCAAATTTGGAAGAATACAATTCATAACTAAATGAACATTGAGAGAAATTATCTTCTGAATTGAATTAATTGAATGAGCTTAAGTTATTATGCATTTTGATCTTCTATTAAAAAATTATCATGCCTTTTTGAAAAATTAGAGAGAGAAGCATTTCATAGATTCTTTTTGCAAAGTGTCCGGCAAATTCTTTTCACAAATTGTTGAACTAAGCAAATCTCTCTCTCCCTCCTTCCCTCCCTCCCTTCTTCCTTCCCTCCCTCTCTCTCCCCCTTCCTATCTGAATAATTTAAGACAATCTGATTTACTTTAACTATGTTCTTAGTTAAAAAATAAATGAATTTCCTGCAATTAACAAGTACAATACTTCAAATTGAGAGACTCCATGAAAAATTTGTGACATATAGCTTTTCAAAACCATAGACAATCTAAACATTTCTGAAATTTGCAACTATGTGCTCTCTTCTGGATAAGCAATATGGTTCCACAATCTACTCTGATGTTAGCAGAAGGCTTGTACCAGTAAATTTTTGAAATTCACTGGATCTTTTTATCAGTAAAAAATACTAAAACATGTAATACTTTTCAGCAGTCATCTTAGTATCAGGTTAACATTCAGCCATGTTCAGATTAAAACAAAACAAAACAAAACAAAAAAACTGAGAGGTTAGCATGACAGCTGAATAAAATGCATAGGAAGCAAAATTGGCTGAGAGAAACACGGATATGAGATTATTCTGACCAGCAGAAGTTATAGAAAATTATTTTCTGTGGTAATTTCTTTCTATACCAAACTGTTTTTTAAAATTGTTGGACAGTGATTCTCAGTATATGTATACTTGGGTTCATTTTAAGGATAGTTTTGATAGTTTTAAGTTATTTTTTTTGTCTAAATGGTATGGATAATTGAAATGAATATTTAATACTTAGTAAATATTTACTTAATAAATACTACTTATCATGGATAGAATCTCCTTTTCTTTCTACTCTCCTTGAGATGAAGTAGCTGGAGTAGAAAGAAAAAAGGAATGTAAAATTAATAAAAATGAATTGCCTATCTTGTCTAGGGAAATAATAGGCATCTACCATATGTATAATTTGAGAGCTGATAAATGGATTCCTTCAACCTTTAGTTCACCAAGGCGACTGAAATTCTAAGCATTCATAGAGTCATGAACTCATAGAATTGGATATGTTCAGTGACCTTAGAAGTCCATCAATTCATCTTCTTCATTTTAACATTGAGAAAACAGAGGTCAGAAAAGTAATTTTCATAGGTCATATAGCTAATCTGTAGCACAACTAATCCATCAATTAAATATTACCAACTCTCATTATTGTATTAAGTACGTGACACCAACAAAGTAGTTATTTGTTAAAGCAAAATCTGTTATACTCATTTTTCCCCCCAAAGGATTAATATTACTACTATTTGCTACTCCTTGTCACCATTTCTTTTGTTACAATTTAATCTGATTTAAATATATTCTACTAATATCTCAAGATGTAACTGAAATTTATCCTGGTTTATTAGGTATTGTATTATGTATGCCAACTCTCTCAAACATGCAGTTAATATGAACATCTGTATATGTTTCGTAATCTCTCATTTGCTATTTATCAAACATTACCAGATGGCATCTTTTGAATTGTCATCTTCCAATTTTGTTTAAGTGTGCTTATAAATTTGCCTTGGCTTCAAAATAAATTTATAAGACACAAGGAGTTAGAGTCTGTGTTACGTCTTTGTGGTCACGTCCTAAAGATAAGAAACTGAAGGTCTAGAGTTATGAAATTTCTCTGGTTGTAATTTGATTGGAATTAGGCTGTTGAGATTAGATTGAAAAGAAGCAACACTGGATGTAGGGAGCTTCCCAGGCCGGCACTCATCTAGAAGGAGGCCATACTCAGTTTCAGCGCGAAAATCGTGGAGCCCAGCAAAGGCAAGAAGCCGGGAAGTGTTCAAATCCCGCATCTCCGAGGCGCTCAGTGAGCTGGAGATGAACTCGGACCTCAAGGCCCAGCTATGGGAGCTGATTATAACTGCAGCCAAGGAAACTGAAGTTGATGGCGGTCGGAAAGCTATTATAATCTTTGTTACTGTTCCTCAGCTGAAATCTTTCCAGAAAATCCAAGCCCGGCTAGTATGCAAATTGGAGAAAAAGTTCAGCGGGAAGCACACTATTGTTATTGTTCAGAGAAGAATTTTGCCTAAGCCAACTCCAAACAGCCATACAAAAAATAAGCAAAAGCATCCCAGGAACTGCACTCTCACAGCTGTGAACGATGCGATCCTGGAGGACATGATTTTCCCAAGTGAAATTGTGGGCAAGAGAATCAGCAAGAAACTGGATGGCAGCCGGATCATAAAGGGTCATCTGGTTAAATAAAGCACAGCAGAACAATGTGGAACACAAGGTTGAAACTTTTTCTGGTGTCTATAAGAAGCTCACAGGCAAGGATGTTAATTTTGAATTCTCAGAGGTTCAGTTGTAAAGAGAAAATGACTGAATAAGATATCATTCCAAAAAGCAAACAAACAAAAACACTGGATGTAGGGAAGACCAAGTAGATTTAATTCATCTACTGCTCAATATATTTTATATTGGCAGATGATAAATTGGACAGGAATCGATATAAATCTGGACTGATTAAAAAATTAAATAAAAATTTAAAAAACCATAAGGCACCCAAATCAAACGTATTCTAGCTAGGCATGTCTTGCTACATATAAATGCACAAGGATACAGCATAAAGGAAATTTCTGCTAGATTGAGCACTTTTTAAATCATTGTATTAAGTACAAAGCATCGTAGTAACATAATACTTTAAATATTATCACAAACAACCTAAGTAGGATCAATTTTTGGCACATTTAAGATATGAAAATATTAATATTTTGTTTCACAGAAAGCCTTAAAAATTTACAATAAAAAACTAAACATCTGAGAGAAAAATTGTCAAAGAATATGAACAAGAAAGCCATATAATAAAAAATACAAATAGTTAACTATTATGTGAAAACATTCAGTCTCTCATGTATTCAAAAAAATTACATAATTTACCTATATCTTGCTGATAAAAATAAATTATTACTAAGTCCATGGAAGTTAATTTGGCAGAATCTATCAAAAAGCCTTAAAATGGTCATATCTTTTCATTCAGTAATTCCATTTCTATGATTTTTTCCTAAGAAAATAATCGAAGATGTGCATAAAGTATTCATATCAATATTCTTAATGATATGATGTTAACATATATCATTATCATCAAAACAGAATCATGTTTTTAATGGAAATATTTAATGATGTGGAAAAATAGGATCATATAAATTTGAGTGAAAAATATTGATATACGAAATTATAGAGACTGTTATCCCAACTGAGTAAATGTGACTATGCTGCCAGTGACTATACTTTTATGTCTGTATACTTCTTCATGTTTCCTAAATCTGTTAAAGTTAAAATGTTACTTTAATTATGAGGAATAATGATTATAAAATTTTAAACTGATAGAATCAGTTCTATTGTTCAAATATTGTAATTTTAACTAAGTTAAGCATTTATGTAAATTTAAACCTAAATGAATTTTGTAGCTTAAGAGTATATTAGAAAAACAGAGAATATTGGATAGTCTTAAAAGATAAATTATTTCATTTTCTTTTGACTTCCCAATTTTTAGTCTCCATAAAGATCACTCTGTTCTTTTTTATAATGTAGACAATAAAAAAAAAATTGTCAGAATTTTTTAGCTACATTTTATGTCTTTATGACCTAAATTAGAACTTACATTTAACATATCCTTATCACTTATTTATTTGCAAACCATTTCTTAAATTGAGTCTCTTTCCTTGGTGGTTAATAACTCCATATGTTGAGTTTTTGCTAGGCTGTTGCTAAGAGAACAAGTTCTCATTAAATATTGAGTGGTTTACTAATTAGATATCAACCCTCACTCCTCTCCATAATCCACCAGTTTACCCTCTACCTGGATCAAGGATAAGCCTGAAACTCAAGCAAGACTGAATCTCCTGGATATTGTCAAATGGATTAAATATGTGGAAATGATCTTTTAAGAGACTAAATTTGAACCTCACCTGTGAAAGGCAATATATATTAGACAAAAAGTAAGGGCTTCAAATTAAATATTTTTTACCAGTCTTTTAGTAGCTGTATAAGCTTAAGTAACTTAATTAAGCTTTCTAAGTCTCAGATGTCTCATCCATGAAGTAAGGATAATAATATCTTCCTCAATGGGTTGTTACGAAGGTTAAATCTCATACAAAGCTATAGTGTCTAACATTGATATCTGCTGCATCACACCTTTATCATTTTGAATTCTTAAAGTAATTATACCTGTGTAGTTAGATGGACAAAGTGGTCAAAACTGATGTGAAAAATTTATTTTTCAATTATTTTCAGAATATTCGAGAACTTGATACTTACATGAATTACAAATACCACTTTACACTATATATTGTATAGAAATTTCCAATTGTTTATAAAAAATTTCATTGCTTTTTTTTGGAGAAAAAAGTGAGCATTAAAAATGTGTGCTGAAGGAAGTCAGATATTACATAAACAGGTCTCTTGAGCAACTCACAAAATAATGTCACACTCTGACAAGTGAAAAACATACTTCCCTGCAGTCTCAATGAACATGTCAGACAAGCTTAGCTTAGCATCAGCATATTTTCTTATCTCTCCATGCCACTTTTAATCATGTAAAATCTGCTTCCATATTGATAAATACTTTAGGTTACAAAGTACAAAATAGAACATATAAAATACAGACAACTCAGAAAAAGCAGAACCAATGTCTTCCACAGTGAGATTCGTCTTTTTTTACAGGTTTCTGAAGAGCATGCTGTAAATTTTTTACTAACTAGCCACTAGAGTAATATTTTCCAGCAGCATTTACAGAGTAAAAGGTAGTGTATGGCAGTGAGAGTACACATGAAGGATAACTATTTTGTTATCTCCAAACAATAGAGTGTTTGCACTATGAGGGTAATCAAATTGCTACTACATTTGGGGGTAATGGCAAGCAAGAGCATTAAAACATCAGGCAGAATATCAGTGATGCTATAATACGTTTTACAATGGAGGAAGTATGATAAGATCATACAAGAAGATAGCTAATTTGCCACAGCAATGAAAACTGTCAGTCTAGGGAATGAGTGGAAGGAGGATGATTTAGGGTCAAATCAACAAAGGTGGCATTACATTTCCAACGTGATTTGTTAATAACAAAAAAAGAACTCTATCTCTCTCAAATTCTTGATGTAAAAGTTACATTTCAGAGCCAAACACACACAAAAAATCTGGCTTGAATAAAATGTTAACTTTTCAGAAAAATGCCTAAATGCATCTTACTATAAGGAAAAGTTGGAAGACGTTTCACATTTTAGAATATGGTAGTTCATAGATCTACCAGAAAATGAGTATCTGTGGGCTCAATAATCTATTAAGAAAGATAGTGTTGGGCTGCAATCAGAAACACATCAATGAAGCCATTTGATGCAGTAAGTTTAATTCTTACGGCGCATGCTCTGGCATGTCTCCTGCCTACAAAGATAGTAATCTAACTACTGTATAACTTTCCATTCCTTTACCATTTTCCTGCATTCTTTTACTGCCTGGCAAATGTTAATCATTCTTTAAGACTTAATTCATGTGTTATCTCCTCCATGAAGACTTCCTTTGACACCTGCAGGATGAATTAAACACTTCCTGTGCTTCTGTAACACCAGCCCACACAAATCTGTGTCTGTATCTCCCACAATACCATTAACTCTTTAAGGGCCAAAATGATCATATTTATGAGTATCGGCCCAATGCTTTGCTCATGGGCAAACACTGTGCTAGCAATTAAAAGTCAGGTGCTAATGAGAATTATTGTAAGTTCCAATTATCAAATTATTAAGTGAGTGGAATTTTAAAAATCTGAGTCATATGATAGAGCTCTTCCAAGATCTATTCAGGTTCTAGGCATCACTCTGATTTCCAGTTGTTCTGCCTGGCAGCCTATGAGGATTGTTCTGACTCCAGGCCCTCTGCAGCCCCAAGTCATCTTAGGAAGCAGGAGAGAGAAAGGAAGTGATGGCTTGGGAAAGAGAAACAAGGCAAATGGATAGGAGGAGGAAGGAAAACTTTTGGGTGAGAAATAAATCCAAGAGAGACTTTAATACTAGTCCAAGTAAATTTAAATAAAACACAGTTAAATCCTATTAAAATGTTAAAATATCCACTGTAAGAAACAAACAAATGGAAATAAATATATATTTTTTAATTGTTAAATAGAATGAGAACATTGGTGGCTCACGAGGTGAAGTTGGGCCTACAGAAAGATTTCAGTAAATATATTTTGACTGGTTTATTGATATGGCTAGATTTAAACAAAACATCAGACATATGAGGCATGTAGAGTAAATGATCAATGTTGTTTACTCTTAAAGCAATTCTCTAATAGCCACTTCGTTATTTCCAAATGTCCTTCATACATGTCACTTGAAAGCCTCAAGTTTTAAGGAAGACCTTTAAAGATTTCCAAGACTAAACATATAATTTTCTCAAAAGAATGCCATTTCCAAGTTAATCACAAAAGCATAACCATTCCATTCCCCCATATTTGACATCTTGATACCATCTTTATCTTCTCTTTTTCTCATTTCTAATTTCTCTCTGTAATCACTTTCTCTAATTCATTTTTTCATTTCCAATTAATAGCCACTATCAGCCTCAGTCCTCAGCACTCTTTCTCACTACATTTTTAATCATTTCTTCATTTATACCACTTGCCCAATATTTATTGATTGTTTATTATATGCCAGATATTCTAGTTGTTGAGGAAACAACATGATTCCTGCAGTCATGGAATTGCACTAGAATGTAAGATCATGGTGAGAGAAGAGGAACATAAGATAACGCCAAGAGCTGATACATGTCTTAAAAATAAATAAATAAAAACTTGAGGAGGGGAAGATAGTGGAGCAATGTTACATAGAGAAAGAGGAAGTCTTTGAGGAGATTAGTTTTAAGCTGAGACGTGAAGGAAAAGAGCCAAGAAGAAATCATCAGCCTCTTTGAGATTGGAGTTAAGGTATTTATCCTTCTGATTCTCTCTAAGTGATATAACCTCAGGCTGGCTGAAGATCTCTTCCTCCCTTTGTCTCTCCATGGCTAATGGTGACAGATCTGCTGCTGTTATTACTTCCAGATTCTTAAACAATCTTTTGTGGTTTTCCACTCCTCACTCAAACTTAGGTAATTAGTCACTTTGTAAATAAAATCTCTTCAAATTATTCTAATTTGAGCGTGCCATCTGTTCCCTGCTGGCTCCTTGACTGATTCAGTTAATTTGTACAAAAATGGCCTTAGGAAAGAGGACCTCAAAATTGGATTCCTATGTTGTGTTAGTCATATATCTGAATAATACAGGATAATATCCTTGCTGGGTAAAAGCAGAGGTAAGTGGGGCATCGGTGGAAACAAGTAATCTGTGCTATATGATGGCATTGTGATTATTAAAATTGTTGCTTCTCTGGTGGTGGCATGAGATGAAATGCTGGTAGAGAGGAGAGGCTTCTGCAGACCCACATATGTATGAACAAATGATTTATAAAAAGATGACACTGGAGAACATGGGCAAAGCATGATATCTTTAATAAATGATAATGTGTTCAATGAATACCATATAAGAAAGAAAATTAATATTGACTCCTAACTATACAGCACACAAAAATAAATTCCAAATAGAATGTAAATCTAAATGTGAAAAATAAAAAATAAATTTTTTAGATAATTTAGAAAATATCTTTATAAATTTGAGTTAGGAAGAAATTTCTTCAACAAGCCAAAAAAATGCATTAACTATATGAAAAGACTGGTTCAAAATTGAGCTACGTTAAAATAAAGAATTCCTGTTCATTCATCAACACTATAAGAGTGAAAATGTTATGTTTAGGGTTGAAGGTATTTGCAATATATTTGACATATAGATTATTTGCATGATAAATTAATGACTCCTATAAATCAATAAGAAAAAATCAGACAACTGAATAGGGAAAAAAAGCAAGAAGTGTCAACAGACATATCTAAATGGCCAATAAACTTATGACAAAAAGTTATACCGTATTAATAAAAGATAAATGAAAATTAAAGCCACAGTAAGATTACCACTATTTATTCATGAGAATGACTAAATTTTTTTTAAATGAAGAATTACAAGTTTGAGAAGGGATATGAGAATTAGAATCCTCGTATGCTGTTGATAACAATGTAAATTGATGTAAATTAGTATAAATACCTGGAAATATCTGCCAAAGCTAGATATATGTTTATATTCTTTGATCCAACAATTCTAATTTTAGTCATATACCCAACGGAAGTTCATTCATATGTACACCAAATGACATACATAAGGATATTCAAATGGTTTTATTCTCAATAGCCCTGTTACAGGTTGAATTGTGTCCCCCAAAAAGATATGTTGAGTCCTAACTCAGAGTACCTGAAAATATTATCTCAATTGGAAATAGGGTTGTTGAAAATATAATTTAAGATGAGGTCATACTGGAGCAGAGTAGGTCCTTAATTCAATATAGTTGATGTCCTTATAAGAAGATACTTGGAGAAAGAAAACAGCTATGTGATGACAGAGGCAGAGGTTGAAGTGATGCATTTACAAGCCAAGGAATGCCAAGGACTGCCAGAAAACATAAGAAACTTGAAGATGCAGGGAAAGTTTCTCCTCTATAGGTTTCAGAAGAAATATGACCCTTCTAGAACCTGGATTTCAGACTTCTAGCCTGCAGAACTGTGAGCAGCAAATTTCTATCGTTTCAAGCCACTAAGTTTGTGATTCTTTGCTACAGAAGCCTTAGGAATCTAGTTTAAAGCCTAAAGTGGAAACAATCCAAATATTCATCAAGAGTAAAATAGATTATAAATACATCATGTCATATTCACAAAATGAAATACTATCCAACAACAAAATTAAATGAAAAATTGCTACATTCAAAAACAATCACAAATTTGAGTGAAAGAAGCCAAATACAGGAGAGTATATACTAACTAGATAGTACTATTGATTTAAAGTTCAAAAAGACCCCAAATAAATTTGTCATGTTAAACATCTAGATAGTAATTATATTAGAGGATAAAAGAGGGTATAATGATTAAGAAATGGCACAAGGGTGACTTTTAATATTTATTTCTTAACCTGGATGATGACTATATATGAGTATTAACTTTGTGATAATTTATTGTATCCTTTTTTATACAATTGCATATTTATATTATAATTCAATAATAGACCAGTAAATAAACTAAATAGTATTTTTGGAATGTCATTCACTAAAACAAAATAAATTTAAAAAGCTTGAGAAGAAAAATAAATATATTTAATTATCTGATTCCTGAGAATTTTTCCCCTGTGATGCTGCAACTCATATTAAGCAGTCAGACTATTGAAGTAACAGGGAATAGTAAGTTTGGGGTTACAAATAAAGTCTTTATTGGCTTGTCCATCCCTAAATAATACAATACAGAATTCCTACTCCTCGGCCTAAATGAAGTACTCCAGTTCTCCATTCAGAGGTTATGCTTCTTTTAAAGTGTGATTTATCAAACTGAGCAGACATTCTGGCCCATTACTTACCAAAGAAAAAGCACAGGTTATAGCAGTTTGAACCTGAACTGTTGAAATTATTCATGAGTTTGGTAAAAATTATCTCTAGATAAAATAATTTTGTAGACACAATTTAAAGAGCCCTGAAAGAATCAGGAGACCCTCTCAAAGATTGTAAGGAAGGAAGTTCTAAGTATAATCAGAGATTGAGCTATGGTTAAGAGAACAGAGGCTAGAGCCAGTTTTCCTTGGGTTCAGATTCTTGTTTTACCACTCAATATCTGTGTGAATTCAGACAAGCTGCTTAATCTTTGACAGTATCTTAATGTGAAAAATTCTCCTAACAAAACTGTGATGTAGGTAGTTTTATCCCCACTTTACAAAGGGGAAAATTTAGGCTAAGGCAGTTTAAATAAGGCTAATTTGTTCACATAGAAAATTGTGTTGACACAGTTGACACAGCTGAAATTTAATCTTAGAGTAATTTGAATATGAAATGTGACCTTTCCATATTATCATGCTAAGTACAGCTCGGATATTACCTCCCATGATATGATTTCCCTTGATCACCCAAATTTGAACCCCCTACATACTATGAAAACTTGTCATAGTACTTGTCATGTTATTTTGTTATTTATCTGTGACCATCTGTGACAGACACCACTGATAGATATCAACATCCCTCTGTGAACCCTAATAAACCAGGAGAGCCTTCAAGGTAGAGACCTTTTCTATCTCTAGCCTCAGTCTCCAGCTGTGTGCCTGCATAAAATGGTCAAAATAGAAGGAAAAATAAATACTTTGATGAATTATCATATGTTTAGAAATCAGAATATACATTCTATAATCTAAAACATATACAACTCTTGTGATTATGCTATGTTTCTAGGAGGGTATATGAACTAGTACCCCAAAAAGAATTTTATTATGTGGTCCCTTCTTTATCAGACTGATGACTCATTGGAAGAAATTATTGGCCATAATTGTCACAAATTCCCAACAAATCCCAAGAGCAAAATAACTTCTGGAGAAGTATATAATACACTTGCATATTTTAAAAAAGAAAATAAAATCTTCAAAACATAGGGGAAAGATGAAATGTATATTTTTAGGGGGTTGTAAAAAGAAGTATGGCTTCTAATCTAGTCTGATTACTAAGTAATCAATGTCAATTTTGTTGGAGCTATGAAATATTTCAAATATGAGGAAAAGTGTTTGTAAATTCAAAAGAAATGAAGGGGCTGATTATGGAATGCCATGTAGTTCTTCATTTATAGTTGTTCCTAATCAATGCATTCACTTTATTTTTAAATCTGTAATTTGATTTCTTTATACCAAACTCTAATTTCCAGAATGCTAAAAACAACCTGATGATACTTTCTTTCAGCTCTCATCACTACAATGCAAAGTATTCCTCCAAATTTTCTGTAACTGAACATTTATCTGAGTTAATAATTTAAGTCATTAAAACTATCCTGAAAATTTAAAGAATTAAGTAATTCAAGTCTAATATGACCTTTTCCTCACTTAGTTATATTAGATAAATAATTTAAATAGTTTCACTTGAGCCCCGCATCAGAACTGTATACTCTGCAAATATGTAATGACAAGATTACTGATCCATATGCTTCTAAATCTACCCTCCTCTTAAATTGATTTTAAATTACTTTTAACTAATCAGTCAGTAACTCAAATGAATTATAAATTGTGTAAACATAGTCAACAGATTGTTAAAAAAAATGATTGCCATTTACCATAAATAATGCATAATAATGTATAATAAAGTTTATACTAAGGAAAGTACTCCAATTTTACCAGCTTTAGGATCTTTGTTCCAAATTCATTAACAGTTGCAAACCTCGGAGATGAAACCAAGGATCAAAGGTTTTAACTATATTGAATGATTTGTCCTGAAATTTTTCTATTGTTTCTGAATATGTTTTTCTGTTACTAAGAGTTTGGATCTACAAATAAAGATCAGGATCAAGCCAACTTAACTGATTTATATAACATATTTCGAAAATACCAAGGTATTTTAATCACTTCCTTGACTTTGTGCGCGCATGTGTTTGGAATCACTTGAAATGCTAGTAATTGTGGTACAATAATTACAAGGCCTAAAACAAAAACAAAAACAAGAATTGGTCAGCTTTTTTAGTATCAACTTAGTAGAGAAAACTTCTAAAAAGATGTTAATTGATCAAAATTCATTTTGAGAAAAATAAAATTCACTAAAAAAGATATTTAAGATTAACTTAGTTATTACCATAAAAGTCAGCAAATCCTAAACTTTCCTCTTTAGCATAGAAGTATCAGTCTTAGTTTAAATTGAATGTGCTATTAATATTTAATATCTAATAATAATAAAAGCATAGCAAGCAGGAAATTCATAACTTTCAGTTTAATTATGTAAAAGTTGCTAGAATCACTACTTTAATTAAGAAATCCAGATGGCTCCAGATCTTAGGAATAAAATGTGCTCTCACCTTAAGAAGTGTCATCGGGTAAGTTCCCTCTTTTGAAATCATCACAGATGTTCTCTAACAGAGAAAAACACCTGTGGAACACAAACAATGACTTATGGGAAATTCAATTTCTTATAAGACATTCTATTAAGTTCCAGGGCACAATCTTAATCTTATTAACTGGTATGTGGTTTAATCATTAAAAAACAATAATTTCTGATTACCCAAACATCTCAGGTTATTGGCTCATTTTTTTTCAAAAACTCATTTCAACCCTATGGAGTCTTGTGCTCTTGAATAGTAACAATCTTCCTACAAGGACAATGATCTATCTATATTCTCTTCCCAATGTTTTGGAATGTAAAATTTGTTGATCATACTTCTCCATGATTTATGTTAGATAGTACAAAAAAATATTTTAACTATATGAATGAAACCTGCAGACTCTAATTAGTGCTAATGTTCACAACCTATATACCAAGTTATAAAACACTAGGAGGAACCCAAACAAAACCATTTGTAGCTTTCTAACTGCTGGGTTTATTGGTAATTTGATAATTCTGTTTTGTCTTTGCTATAACCATCAGTGATAATTCTCAGAGTGCTAAAAGTGTTTCCCATGTTATCATGAATACAATAGTATTTCAAAAATGAAATTCCTGCCTTTGCTTTTTGCTCTATCTCATTTTGAGTTTCCAAATCTCTTGACTTTTTCTTCCATTTTGCCACCACATTTATCTTTAATCGTGATAATATAATTCAGTTTTTTTGTTTTTTCTCCCAAGTGCTCCTAAGGACACAGCTCGTACTTCCCCTGTGTTTCTGTCTGCAAGCTGCATCAGCTTCAACTGCAAAGATCTCACCCCAGCATTGGCCAGTGTAGCCTATACCTTACTGGGTGATGGGCAGACAGGAATAGATTTCTGAAAGTGTTCTGATGAAATTTTACTTTTCCTGTCACTTGAAAGTTCTTCATTATATTTTCCCATCATGAAAGATGAATTGAACTGACTGTTTTCCTCTTGCATCTCATTTTTTACACAGTCGAATTATGATAGCTCATTTGAAAATGTCTTCTCAATAACATCCTTTATAGATTTAAAACAATTTAAATTTTAAGATAAAACACTAAAAATACTAAATATTTCAAGTTATGTATTTGCAATGACTTGGGAAGAAATAAAAATATAAACAAGAAAAATAATATCCAGCAACAATGGACACCATACTGTAGAAAGTAAAAGTTTTACAACAGAGTAGAATGAGGAACAGAACAATCAATTTATTACTGTCCTAGGTTTTCAAGTTCTAGTCCTTCCTCTGCAAGGACATTATTGAGCAAATTAATTTATTATCTTTAGACATTATTTTTTCTACATATAAAATGAAGAATTGAAGTACAGTTGATTCTTGAACAACACAGGGGATAGGGACACTAACTCTCTGCATAGTCAAAAATCTGCATGTAACTTTTGACTCCCCAAAAACTTTACTAATAGACTGGAAGCATTATCAATAACACAAACAAATGATTAATACATATTTTGAATGTTGTATGTATTACATGCTGTATTATATTAGTTTGTTTTCTTATCGTGTTATAAAGAAAATCATAAGAAAATACCTTCATGGTAATTACTGAAAAAAATCTAGACATAAGTGAACCTGTGCAATTCAAGCCCATGTTGTTCAATGGTCAACTGTAAATTATTTCTAATATTTTTTCTAGTTTGAACATTCTATAATTTTCAGAAATATGGCCTTATAGTCATGAGTATGTGTTGTGTGACCTTCACGGTAATGTCAGTTAATTTGTACTAGTTTCTAATACAGTAAGAAGCATCTTTGGTTGGCCAAAGTTAGATAAATGTGAATGGTTTCTAGAACTAGAGAGGAACAACTGTGGAAAATAAGCAATAAGCATCCATTGGCAAGTTGACATCTAGATATACTTACCTGATGAAAGTATAAGAAAGTTATTGTAGCTATCAACTCAGGCAAAAATGAATCCAGAGTGTGATGAATCATGAAATATATAAGTATCATCAGCTTTAGAGACTCCAGTCCACCTGTGTTCTTTAGTTTATTCTACATCTCTTCATTTCATATCCCTGAAGTAACCAGTTCTCTGACAAAGCTGTGAATTTTTAATCAATTAAACTCTAAATGCAAGAAAGGACACAATGAAAGCAACCATATTATTATTCAAAAATTAAGCGCATATTCAAATATTAGATACCAGCTTAAAATATTCTCACTTTAAGAGGTTTTGAATTTTAAAATTATCTAATGTATCCTATGATTCCAGAATTCTACTCTTACTTATAAACCCTAAAGAAATTCTTACATACACATATGCAATAGAATCTGTATATTAAAATGTTCAAGGAGTTATTTTATAACAGCCAGAAATTGGAAGCAATCTGGTTGTCAATGAATAAGTGAAAGTATAATTGTAATTTATTTACACAATGGAATACTAAGCAGAGGTGAAATAAATAAAATAAAGCACATATATCAATATGTATGACTCACACATATAATATGGAGTGAAATAAAAAAAGTAAGTTAAAAAGTTTTATAGAGCATGAAACTACAAATTTATGTAAAATTTAAAAACACATAAAACAATGTAATATGATAGAAATTATATATTTTATCATACAATAAATGCAGACTCTATCAGATATTATATTGTTTAATATATTTTTACAAACTTTGCATAAATAGTTTATATGTATATTATCTGTGCACTGGATTATATATCACTATATTTAATCAATAAATTTCTATGTCATTATTAATATACCTGTATAATTTCAAAGTATGTGGTGAATAAAACATGTAGCACAATTCTGTACTAATAGTGTTTTCAATAAGTAACTGTATTGATTATAAATCTGCTTTTACACTCTAATCAAATAAAATCTAATTCAGTATAAATTATACAACATTTAAAAAACATAATTTGTCAGGATAAAAGAAAACTGGAGTTTAAATAATAAACGTAACTTTCATAACATATCAAAAGGAAAAAGTTGAACAGATTTTATTAGAGTGAAATGATTCAAACTTTAAATTATACCAGGAATGAAGCATGAATAGGTTAAAATAATTCATCATCTTACAATAATAAAAAAATAAATACCTTTAAAATAAAATGTATTCTAGATATGCTCACAAAAAATCACAACATGATTTCAAGAGATACTAAAACAGTATCAACCTGTCAAATAATGTTTGAAAGAAACTTGCCTTGTCAACAGATCTTATAAGATCTTATAAGATCTTAAAAGGTTTAAGGTTTTCAGTGAACTTAACATTAGTCTGAACAAGTAATCGTGTCATATGGTGGCTTTTAAATGGCTGGCAATATTCTCAGCTGCATTAAGGAAACTCAAGCTCTAGATCACCCATGTTAATTAAATGTTTCTGCTTAATAGCAGAGGAAAAGTATTGTGATCAAACATGGCAAACTAGATGATATTTACAAATCTAGAGGAGAGTACATGATGAGGAGGATATCTAGTCATTACAGCAGAGAACACACAAAAGGAAAAAAAACAAATAAAACTTAAGAGCTTGTAATATCTAGCTTAGAAAAGATGAGTTAATTATAGCAATTACCTTCTGATATTTGAATGGCTACCAATGTGCTTGTCCAGTTTTGTTTCACATATAAGAACCTTAAAAGTTGGGTGGAAGTAATAGCTTCCAGCTCTCATTAAGTGTCACAGATTCCATTTTTGTTCCAATTCTTTATTACTCAATATATCTACGTCCTTTGTCATGGGATCTGACAGTTCCTATCACTAGAGGAGGAGCATATCTCCCTGCCACTTTGATTTTGATTTTATTTGGAAAATGAAGTTTGGATGACTGCAACAATGAGCCAGTTGAGAGCCTAGGCCCTAAATGGCATTGCATATTTCTCTTTACTCCTCTTGTTCTATAAGAAGTTTCCCACTGATCCAAGGAGAATGTAACATTGGGGTCCTAGACCTAACCTTAGAACTTGGAGCCAAGCCCAGTGATTCATGCTTGTTCCAGACCAAGATACTGAGTCTAAAAGTTTTAGGTTAGTTTTTGTCTTCAATAAAGTTTTTTTCTGAACTGTTCCAAGCACACACTTTTGCATGGACTACACAGTCACTATTGTACATACTGACCTATTTAGTATAATGACCTATTTAGGTATTATCATTTTAAACAATGAGCAATTGTTTTATTTTTTAATTGTATCCTTAATAAGTTTATTATAAGGCACATATCAAGACACAAGCAAACCCTTTCCATCATCCTCACCTTATGTTTGGTTTCTTTCCTAACTATAGCATTGATCTTACTCCATCTTTAACCTTCATTTCAAATGTATTTCCCATTTCAATTATATTATCGTCAATTAGCTGTTATCAAAAATTATTACAGACCAATATTGATTTAAATTTAGGATTTGATTGATACAGATTCTTAGATTCAGGACTTATTTATTTTTGTTGTTATTTATGTAGATAGTACTTTGCCTAATTGCAATCAACTTTAACTAAATCCAAATAAAATAGACTTCAGAGTTTCAGATTAGGAAATCATTATCTTACACTAGGAGAAGTTCTGCCCTGCTATGCAGAAATACAATGTATAAAGTAAGTAATTACAAATGCTTTATATGTATTACTTCATTTAAGGATCTCAACAATATAATGCACACTATTATCAACATTTTATAAATGAGAAACTGAGCTACTTTAAGATTAAATGATTTGCCTAAATTTACATTATTTGTAATGGGAAAGTCAAGATTCAAACCCTATCAGGCTGATACCACAACTTTGTTCTTAGCTAATAAATTTTACTGCTTCCATAGATTAGCTCTAAGAACACTGTATACTCTTTATTCTATAACAATCTCAAGGCATATAGCTTGCTTATTAATTGGAATAAAAAACTGAAATTCACAACTAGGTCAAAGAATGGAATTGCCAAGAATGGAATAAAACTCAAAGATGGTTACCTTTCAAGGATTGGATGAGGATACCTTTGTGCCCATTATTTGCATTTTCAGAGTGACAAACAATTAATTATTTACCTAAGGTCATAAACTTAGTAGTAATGTCAAAATATTTTCATGGATTAAAAACAATAACAACAACAAAGAAAAATAGCATGTACCCCTTTCAAGATTTCTTTTTCCGGCTGATGTCGGAATTTAGTTTGTGTCTATGTAACATCTTGACCTTAACAAGACTATCCCCATATTATTTATTTATTAATAATGAGTAGCTCTTTCTAAGATAAATACATTTAATTATAAAGATAATATTTTTACATAAATCAATTCACTAAAGGCTTAAGATAAATTATGTCGTTTGAACTTCATAAAACTATTATAAGAAAAATAATATTATCAATCATTGTTATAACTAGGAGAGAGAGCTTAGAGAAATTAGGTAACATTCCAGATAATACAACCTATGGATGTTAGCCAGTTAGTATTCTAACCAAGGCTATCCCTTGTCCTCTTAATCAATGGTGTACTATTTCTGCCCATAATATAAACTCCTGCAATGTAGAATAGCATGAGGATAGAGCATTTATTTGGGATCCTGTGTTAATGACATACACTCAGTGGTCCCTTAAAGTGTCTTTCACATAGTAGATAATGTGTATGGCACCATCTTTAGTTGTCTTATAAAACCAGGCAGAACTGCATAAACTTGAAATTTTTACCAGATCTAAAAGTGGCATTCATTCAATTTGTGAATTTCTAATTTATTAACAAATAAAAATATTTCATTACAATCAGAATAAATAACATTAGTAAATATGACCTCACTATTATGTTTATCTTCCTTACCGGAAAGTATTTGAATAAGAAGAAATGCAAGGCATTCTTAGCTGATGGTTTCTATCTCATAAACATCCAAGAAAAAGAAATATAGTTCAATGAGCAAACAAAGAAAAATCTTGGGGACACAGTTTGGTTAGAACTTTTCATATGTAATTGTAGCCTGCTTGTATGTTTGTAACTCTTCGCCAGGAAAAAAAAAAAAAATTGTCACAATAGGAAGAAGTAGACTTTTATTGAGTTGATCCCCTGGGAAGCAAATCTAAGGCAGGAACATATATCAACTTTATATGAAGACAGTACTCAGATCACCTCTGTGGAAGAGCCCCAGGAAAGCCAAGAGCCAGGAGAGAAACAATTTACTAAATTGTAAGCAAAAGGCCCAGTGGTGATTTTATCACTATTTATAGAAAGAAGGAAAGAGTCACCATATAAAATCCTGTTTCTTCATCACGCATAAAGATATTACACACAATTTTTTTTTTTCCCTAAAAACTGACTAGCTCATCTAAAAGCCAGGAGGCAAACAAGCATATTTTTAGTTCTTCTTTTCCTTGACTAGTCTGTAGTCACTTTCAGTCTCACTGGGGACCTTTATGTTGCCTGGTAAAACATCAGTTTTCAGGCCTATCCTCTTATTCCTTCCTCCTAGGGGGAAAAAAAATCTCCTTTTGTGTTTTTTTTTTTTAATTTTAATTTTCTAACTTCAGTAGTTTTGGTTTTTAATTAATGCTCACTTACAGTGGAGGTGGAAGGAGAGACATCATACCAAAGCTTAAGAGACTGAAACTTCACTTTAAGACAGTGGATATTTGATCTAAATCATTAAAAGTCAAAGCTGTGTTTGAATAAGTCCAAAAAATCTCTGCACTCAAGCTCATCAGATTTAACAGCAGTTTTCAAATCAAATATTTAAAAATTCAAGTTCTAAAAGTATATGAGAACAACCACTAGATTCTCTAACATGGAGAGGAAATAGAATTGAGTCATGTTTCACTAGTGGGTAGATCTGAGGACAGTTTTGAAAGTCAAAGGAAGGTTAGAAAGTTTGGGTAGAAAAAAAGTAACATGGAAAACTGAAGGTAGGTATTCAAGTTCAGGCTGAATAACCACCTGACGTGAGTCTTATAAAAGAACATTTTCTTTGGGAAGCAAGTTGGCCTGGATAACTTTAAGATTTATATCTTTTACCTGTATGAAAACAGTTACATTTAATTAGGAAAGTATATATGTTTTTGGAAAAATCACAAAAAATAATAAGTGCTTAGGGATGCTTGCATACATGTATTTTGACTCACTAAAACCTCAATTTTATTTGCCATTCAGACCTTTTCTGGCCTTTCATCATAATTTATACGATCACACAATAAATACTTATGCAAGACATGAAGACAGCACTCAGCCAGCATGAATGAGGAGCTGGCTCCACAGGCTGGTGACCAACAGAACACAAAACCCTGACCCGAGACACAAAATTTAGTTGAAAGAATGGAGATTTGTGCCCCCAAGATGTGGCTAGTAATGAACAAATAACCAGCCGCTTTGAATAGGGAGAAGTGTATGAGTACTAAGAATCCAAATCCTAAAAATATGAAGCCTTATAAACTTTTGAAAAACAAAGGTTGTAGTTAACATGGATTTAGCAATCTGAGTTCAGTATTTTAAAACAAGGCTAAAATAACTATGAGTCCAGGAATGGTGGAAACATCCAGTGCCCATGAAGTCACAAAAAACCTGGAACAAAAGTGGATGAATAACTAAATCAAAGGTTTATATTCCTTGTGGCATATGGGGGTGGTCAACAGCTTTGTTGTAAGCAGGAAGTAACAAATCCTTGCCCATGCTGACCATGGCTTCTGGAAGTTTTTTATTTATACATGCTCTCAAATGTGTACCTTCTCTCCCACACTGTACCATGGACATATTTTTCTCTGTTGCAGCCAAAGTAAATACTACAGTAAAAGTCCATGTGATCATTCCCAAACTGATAATAAAGAAACCGATTTCCTTTCAAAGTATTTTCTAATCACTTGCAATCTTTGAAGGGGAAATTTAAAAAGCACCACTACTTATTTATGGCATTTTGTTAGAAAAATATTGAAAGTTCTGCTTCCTTTTCCCCCACACTCTCCTTTATTGTCTCAGTCTGTCAATTTATTCTTGGTCTACTGCAGCTAAACCTTCATTTAATTTTAATAGCCTTAGAGTACCTGGTTTACTTTTTTTCTTGACTAGCCTATTATCTGTATACTTGAAGCCTTTAAATGCAAAGACCTGGACCAGATGCCCTCTCCATATCTAGAGAGTTTGACTTAAAAGAAAGTCTCTGGAGCAGAGCATCATTCACAAAAGGTCTCCTATCTTTCGTGTTTGCCAAAAATAAAAGAAAGTGAACTGAACCTCAAATTTATAAAGCACATTCATGTAACTATCAAATTATGTAAAAAATATGTAATGGTCAAACAGACACTTAGGAAGATGCAGGTCAATCTGAAAAAAGATAGAAACTCATTGTATATCCAAATCAGTTCTCAGAATTTAATCTTTATGTTTCCTCCAAGATAAATGACCCATGTAAACCTGATCAGAATCACTGCCTAAAAATGAAGGTAGATTAAATACAAAAGAAAATATACGTGCATACTATACACACACATACATGAATACCTTCTCTAACAGTAAGCTTTCAACGTAATATTTTCTGGTGTATTCCCTCATGATTTTCCTGAGAATAGTTTAGAACATCTTCCTCAGACTTACTAATGACCTGTTAATGAACTGACACAGGCTGTACTTATGTAAATTATGGAGTTGTTGAACCTAGAGTTAAAGTTTAGTACATTTCAAGGATATGAAATCAGTCATCCTGATATTAATAACTGTCATCTATATGCCCTTCAAATTATGCTATTTCATAGTCCTCCATCTTGATGAGTCTCACAGGTGACTTTGAAAGACATTCCTTGACTTGATTAAACCATTTTCTCTATGCATTGGTTTCTAAGCTCAAATAGTTTTCTCCAGGGCAATTTTTCTCTGGTTAAAAATGCCCAGGTATATAAATCGTTGCTGTCAGTGAAAACTGAGGTTAGAGTAAGGAGAAAAAGGAGACACTCCTGAATAGGCTACGGCTTCTGAAAATGAAGACAGTAGCAATACCACCTACTGGAAAGGAGGTGTGAGATACAGAATTCAAAGAGTAGAGTTGTACAAGAAGGGCCTGAAGTTCCAGACATCCACTCCAACTACTCAATCACTCAACATTTATTAAGCATCCACAACTGATGAGCTCCAGGCTAGAGGCAAATCGTATGTCATGTACTCAGCTCCTATCTTTGGCCAAGTCCAAAAGGTCTTAATTAATCTTTCCTGAAGTAACTTTGTGGAAAATTTAAGCTAATATTAATTAATGTGCCATGCAGAGGCAAGAAATATTTTTCTCTTTTCTGCATCAATCGAATTGCTGTAAATAAAATTAAGAAAATAAGATTAGAAATAGAACAAAAGAAAATTTCAACCATAAAAGATATGGTCAAGAGTAAAAGAGTTAATATGGTTGCATATTTATTTTGCTCAAGTAGTATCTGAAACAATTTACCAAGGAGTCTCAATTAGTTGGAATAAATAAAAAATCTAGTTTATATTTCAATTCTATGTTTCAACTAGCCTGATTACTATATAGCTGATAGCTTATAAATATAGCCAAAGGCATTTCAGAACTTGTTAAAACTTAACTTGTTCATCTTAGTCTTTCAATTCCTCACAGATTCTAATTTTAAATTCGCTCTGTCTGTCTATCTATCTGTCTCTCTCTCTGTCTCTCTCTCCCTCTACCATTTCAGAATTGCATGTGAATAATATTTCTAATTAATTTTTTAATTAGGTAATAGAAGAAGAGCTGATAAATAGAGATTAAAAGACAAAGCAAAAGTGAGACAGTGGAACCTGCAAAAAAATAGTAAAAATAAATACCTGTAAAATGTTCTGACTCCCCATCAATCAGCAGCAAAGACAACATCCCCCATTTTCAACCCACCTTTAGCCATCCCATTAGGTTCACTCTTCCAGTCTTTAGAATCAGGCTTCTTTGTTGCTCCTAGAGTTTATATCACTATATATCCTTTTGTCCTGTTCATAAGACCTTGAAATAAAAAACCATTTAGAAATTTTCTATGAAATTTATTAAATTAGGTATAGTCCATTTGCATATGAAATAAAAGAATGATGTTGGTTCCTAGAGAGCATGCAGCTTCCATCCCAGGACTCTTCCAGCGGAAATGTGGTGTGGACATACATTACACATTCACCAAAGCCAGCAAAGGTTCATGGCTGTGGGCTTTCCAGTCCTTGCAACCCTGATTTTCTCTTGGTCACAACCACATTGGCAAATCAGAAGCCATAAACAGTGAGAGAAGGTGAGGTTTTTTATGTGAAAGATCACAGTCAAAATAAGAATCAACTGGCTGATGGTAAGCAGAGAAAAGCCAACAAGGGTGATATTGCTTAATGATTAAATTGCTGATTCTAGCACCATAACACTATTTTGAATCCTGTTTTGTCATTTACTAGCTGCATGGCCTTGGGCAAATCACTTACTGACTGTATGCTTCAGTTTCCTAATCTTTGAAATGGGATTAATAGGGCCAATTTTATTTCTGTGTTGTAAAGATTAAATGATGAAAAGTGCCTAAAACTTTGGCATATAGTTAGGTCTATATCAGAGCTATCATTTATTATTTTATCATATAAAGATATTAAATATGAAAACATATTCAAAAATTCTGAGTGTATCATTTTATTTCAGCTTGTAAAATAGTGTATGTTCCTAATACAGGCCCTGGATATCAAAAGCATATTAAACAATGGTTACTTTGTGTAATATAATAGGGCACATATAATTATTAGAAACTATCATAGAAATAGTTTCTCAAGAGAAGTATGAACAAAGAACTTTTTTAATTCACGAGATACACTGACTTCTTTTGCAAAAAAATAAAATATAAAATATACTCTCTACCTAATTTTGCTAGAATAAACAGTGCTACATATGAAGATAAATGAGAAGCAAAAATGTTATTACTGCTAAAATAAAAATTCACTGAAAAAATGTGCTTATATTTTCACAGAATATATTAGGGTAGCTATAGGAGCTATAATGATTCTCAGTGAGGGTGAGACTACATTATGGAGTCATTCTTGAGGTCTTCGAGAACTTATTTGAATCAGTTAAACTTTTATTTGGTACCAATTGTGAACTAGACTCCATGTAGGGTGTTAGGGTTACAAAGATAAATAATACATGTATTCTATATATAGGAACTGTCAAGTTGGTAGGAAGGAAAGACATAATAAATTATGATCTAGCTTAATAATTACGAAAAAGGATTTATACTAAGCACTGCTATGACACCAAAGAGAAAGTAATTTTTCTGAGGAAACAGGCAAACTCTGATAAGGAGATATACTTAGTTGAATAGTGTCTTCCTCAAGTTCATGTCTACCTGGAACCTGTGAATGCAACCTTATCTGAAAATAGAGTCTCTGCAGATATAATAAGATGTAGCAAGACTCAGATAATTATCACAGATGCTCTCCTACTTACTTATGACAAGGCCAGACACAGACTCTCCAAATTCTTATTCTTTGCCTAATAAAACAGTAGCTAAGCTTTTTGCTCCATTGACCAATCTAGACAAAATGCCTGCTAACTTGATTTGACCAAAGCTTAGTTAAATTTCTCTACTTCTTCCAGGTTCTTGAACTTTGACTCCTCTTTAGTCTGAGCTAGAATAAAACCCCTCTTTAAGGGGTCCTCTAAAGAATTAGCTGACTGCAAGGAAAACATTCTCCAACCAACTACCTGATCATGCTGCCCACTACCCATACCCAGATCTTTCTAATTTTGTTTACCCCTCCATATAAAAGAAAAGCCCTGTTCTGCCTGAGCCACTTGCAGATCTCATGGCTAGAGTGTTTTATTGCAATAGTTTCCCTCACCCTATTGAAATCATCCTTTTCCCACTCTTACAATAGTCTTAAAATAAAGTCTCCTTACTCAAGTCCAGCTTTGTTACTTGACACTAGAAAAATAACAATGTGAGAAAAAAAATTCAAAACCCACACACGAAGGAAGAAATGAAGACATTGTTATTTACAGGACAGTAAATAGCTTACAGGACAGGAACTAGCTTAAGCAGAGCAAAAAAAAAAAAAGTATAATTTTGAGAGTGTGGGGAAATATTGTGTTAGCAGCCTCGAGTAACATAAGATGCTAATTTGTTGCTTACCTGAATAATCATAACCAACAGCTGTAGTAAAGCTATCACCATCTAAAATGTATTGAGTACTTACATACTAAGTGTTTTACATGGTTAACCTTTTTTTTTTTTTAAATTAGGGTGATATTGATTAATAAAATTGTATGAGTTTTTCTTAAAAAAAATGTAAGTTAAGATAAGGTCTAAGTTTAGAATGAGCTCTAAATCTAATCACTGATGTCCTTATAAGAAGAAACAGAGACACAAAGGCACAGATCTATAGAGAGAGGAGAATGTCATTGTGAAGACAGAGGCAAAGATTGTAGTAATGATGTCACAAGCCAAGTATCACAAGAATCCACCAGAAATGGAGAAACAAGAAAGAATTCTCCACTAGAACCTCGGGATGAAGAGTAGCCCTGCCAATACATTAATTTTAGACTCTGACCTCTAGAATTATGAAATAAATAAAATTTCTCATGTTTTAAGTCACTCAAGTTTGTGGCAATTTGTTAAGGCATCTATAAGAAACTAACACAGAAGGGTTTGGCAGAGTAGAAAGAATGTGAGCTGCATTTTGAGGATTTATTATGCTATTTTGTCTTTTGAATGAGGGGAGAAAGGTCATTTTAGGACATAGGAAAGCATGGAGGTAAAAAGCAAAGGACATAGGAAAGCATGGAGGTAAAAAGTAATGTGGCCTACCGCAGGAACTGCAGTGGCTTTGCAAAGCTCAATGCCACAGTTCTTAGATATAAAAGTAGTAGAGATATCTGCTTCAAATTCAGCTCTTTACAAGAAAACAGCCTGCATTGAGATTTGCTTTAGGGTACAAATAAAAAAAACAATAAAGGGCCAGAGTTACCTCTTAACTGCCTGGACAAGTTTCTATTCATTCATAATAACCATATTGATTCTCTAACCTGGATTTTGGTTTTGTTTTTAGCTTGAATTCTCCCTGGGTCTCTAATATCTTAGATCCCACTTAGTTCTTGAATGACTTTAGGGCCTCTTATCAAGAAACCTTCCAGTTTACTGCCTTCTCAACCAGATTCTGTGTTAGTATACACATATTCACATGTATGAGTAAGAGATTGGTATGTTTCATATTCTAGTTCCAAGCATGCCAGATAGGTCAAGTTCATCCTAAAGGGGTTTTAGGCAAGTAAAAAAGAACTGTACAAGTCAGGAAATATATAATGAGGGCCTTGTATTTTGAGACATCAAGAAACACTTATTTCCATCCAGGAAGTAGTTTAAACAAAGCTAAATAACATTGATTTCTGTAATCTAGCAGTCCGCACCCTTCAGAAAGAACAGAATTCTTCTAGAAGATGAAGGATCAGAAGTCATCAATGTCGTTTCCATCTTCTCACCTTCAGTTACCTTTATATCTTTTTTTTTTCTTAGATAAGATTTAATGGAAAGAAAAATAAGCCTCAAGGAATCTCAAAAGTGAGAAAAATGAACAATGGTAAGATTTTAGTATTTGAATTATATAAACCATAGAGGTGTCCTCTCAATTTGTAGCATGAGAAAAGACTCCATCCTGAGTAATTTTATCCCTCTGTGGGGGCAGAGTCTGAGCCATCGGCGCAGAAGGGCCTTCCATACTGTGCCTTTGGCAGATGTGTTTGATATAAATCACTATGAGGAGTTCAGGTGAGCTTATTGCCTACTGAGTTCATTTTACACTTCCATGTTCAAGAAAACCTGACTAAAATTATTCAGCAGAGGAAAAATAAATAACCATCAAACAAAAAGCTTGCATCATATATTCTTCCCCAAAGCACTTCCTAGTGTTATTTTCACTTCTTTGAAAGCTTGTTGAAATTTGAAAAACATGTCTCTTTTTCAGGTATATATATTTAAAATAATAAAATAAAATAAAAGATATAGGGTATTTGGAGACAAAATGAACTAATAAAATATATTTTTTTTCTTTCTAAGCAAAATATAAAGAGTTTCTTTTGAGAATGAAAATTTAGGCAGCTGGTAATTATTCTAGTATTGGCAAGAGTCAATTGGTAAGAGACATTTGGCCTATTGACATTCTAAAAAATAAAACAAACCAATATAAAACAATCAACCTGGACAACAATCTGACTAGCTGAACAGAAATCCTATAACTAAAAATATATTGACTAAGCTATGGCAAGACAGGTAGAAGGGGCAAAAATGCTAAACAAGATGGCTCCACGACCATGTGCAGCTGTTGAGAATCAGGAGGGATCTTTTAGCTTTGGAGGTCACCTCTAATAAGCGAGGGGTCACAGCCCCACACTGGGATCCCTATCCCAGAGCTCTAGTGCCAGAAAGAGGCACTACAAAACTTGGCTGTGAAAACCAGTGGGGATTCCATCTGGCTGAGACGGAAGGCTGCTGGAAACCCAGATGTCCTCTTAAATGGCCCACACACAGACTCACTCACTCGTAGGTACTCACCCTAGGCTCTAGCAGTGGGGCAATGGCTCAGGAGCCACCAGAGACAGGAATAGACTGGGCTATATGGCTTCAGGTCCAGGGCTAGAGAGACAGCCACCATTGTCCTTGTGTTGAGCCCCCCTCCTTTGCAGCCTAGGGACAGGTGCCATCTTGCTTGTATTGAGCCCTCCTCCACAAACAAACAAATCTAAATCTACACTGGCCTGGTGAACTCCATTTGCTCCACTCTGGTGACTCTCTGGGACCCCTCTCCATGCAATTCTCATACAGCTGGAGGCACTTTTGGGAAGGGATAGCCAGCTCTGGAATGTACTGTAGTCTTTTTTGGACAACTCTCAAGGAGTTAGCAGGACCCAGGCAGTGTTACCCTTGGTGAGCTCTGAGCCTTTTGCTGAATGACCTCAGGCTCAGCACTGGAGCTAAACATGAATTCGCATGAACCTGGTGAACATTACTGGCCCCACCCTGATGGCGCCCTGAGACCCCAACTCATTTGAGGCTCTTTCAGTGGCTAACCCTAGAGATAGTCAGCTGGTGGTGGAGGTATCAGGATTCCCTGTGCTTTTGGCTGAGCTGCCTGGGCCTGGTTCTAGTGTCAGCCAGCTTCACTTCACACCTTGGCTTCTCTCACACACTGCCAGATCCAGCAGAGGCAGTGACCAACCATGGACTGACCATTTTGTAGCTCCTACCAGGTAACCCTGGCTAGTCACAGGCAGAATCTGACCTTGACCTTCATGGGATCTCCCTCTCCAGTGGCCCCAGAACCAAGAAACCTGGTGGACAGCTTCAGACCAAAATAGAACACCATTTGATTAGCCCAAAGGGTGTTCTCAGTAAGCACCAGAGCCCCCACACAGCAGTTTATGTGCTATGGGTGTGGCCAATCCTCACAGCCAATCACCCTGATAGTCAATCCACCCACTGATGTACGACTATCAATCAGGTTCAAATACAATAAGAAGTCAGTAAAAATACACAAAAAAGACACTCCTGGAGAACCTGGTTTAGGTGATCAGGGACATTGTGCTACTGGACCCCACAGGCCACCTACTACATAAGGCCACCCGGCCAAGACTGGAAGGTGTAGCAGATCTAGCTAATATACAAAAACAAACACATATAGGCAGCCAGAATGAGGAAACAGAGACTATATCTGAAATAAAAGAATAAGAGAAAATTCTAGAAAAAGAACTAAATGAAATGAAGGCAAGCAACCTACCAGATACAGAGTTCAACACAGTGATTATAAGGATGCTCAAAGAACTTAGTGAAGGCTTTAACAAAGAGATTGGTAAGCATAAAAAAAGGACATAGAAACTACTAAAAAAAAAAAGAAAGAAAAAAACAAAATAACAAATAAAAAATACACAAGAAGGAATCAATGGCAGATTAGATAAAGCAGAGAATTGAATCAGTGATTTGGAAGACAAGGTAGCAGAGAACAGTCAATTAGAAAAACAAAAAGAAAAAAATGATACAAAAAAAAGAGAGAGAGAGTTTAAAGGGTCTCTGGGACAACATCAAGCACATCAACATTTACATCGAAGGGGCACCAGAAAGAAAAGAGAGAGAGCAAGGGACTGAGAAACTATCTGAAGAAATAATGACTAAAAACTTTCTCAACCTGATAGAGGAAATAGACATACAAAGTGCAAAATAAAAGTAAAATGAAGAAAATAATAAAAATCAGAGATGAAATAAATAAAACAGAGTGTAAAAGAAAACAAATATCAATGAAACCAAGAGCTAATTATTTGAAAAGAAAAACAAAATTAATAAACCTTTAACTTATCAAGGAAAAGAAGAATCCAAGTTAATAAAATCAAAAATGAAAGAGAAGTGACAACTAACATCACAGAAATACAAAAGAATATTAAAAAAATATATATTATTTGCCAACAAATTGGACAGTCTGGAAGAAATTAATAAAGTCCTAGAAACATACAATCTTCTAAGACTGAATCAAAAAGAAACAGAAAATCTGAACAGGCCGACTACTATAAATTAAATAAAATCAGTAATCAAAACCCCCCAACAAACAAAAGTCTTGTATCAGATGGTTTCACAGGTACATTTTACCAAACATTCAAAGAAGAATTAACACCTATTATTCTCAAAATATTTCAAAAACTTTAAAAGGAGGAAAGCTTCTATTGCTCTGATTCTCAAACCAGACAATGGCATTGCAAAAAAAAAAAAAAATAGAATTATATGCTGATGTTATGATGAACATAGACAAAAAATTTCTCAACAAAATATTAGCAAACCAAATTAATCAGTACATCAAAAAGATCATACACCATGATCAAGTAGATTTACTCCTGGTTTGCAAGTTTTGTCCAATATCTTCAAATCAATTAATGTGATATATCACATAAACAAAATGAAATATAAAAATTCTATGATCATATCAATAGATACAGAACAAACATTTGACAAAATTCAACATCCATTTATGATAAAAATTCTCAGCAAAGTGGGATTAGAGGGAACATACCTCAATATAATAAAGACCATATATGACAAACTCACAGCTAACATCACATTCAATGGTGAAAAGCTAAAAGTGTTTTACTTAAAATCAGGAGCAAGGTATGGATGTCTCCTGTCACCACTTTAATTCAACATAGTATTGAAAGTCTCAGCCACATCAATCAGACAAGAAAAAGAAATTAAAATCATTCAAATTGGAAAGAAAAATAAAACTGTCATTATTTGCAGATGATGTAATAGACAACCCTAAAGATTCCACCAAAAAATGTATTAGAATAGATAAATAAATTCAATAAAGTAGCAGGATATGAAATTAACATATTCAGAAGTTGGTTTCATTTTCGTATACCAATTAACTATCGGAAAGACGAATTAAGAAAATAATCTCACTTACAATTTCATCAAAAATAAAATAAAATAAAACACTTAGGGATACATTTAACCAGGGTGGTAAAAGTTCTGTACTCAAAAAATTATGACATTGAAAAAAGAAATTGAAGAAGATATAAATAACTGGAAGCATATACCATGCTCATGGATAAGAAGAATTAACGTTGTTAAACTGTCCACACTACCCAAAGCAATCTATGGATTCAATGCAATCCCTATCAAAATATCAATGGCATTTTTTTTACAGAACTAGAATAATTTTAAAATGTATATAGAACCACAAAAAACCCCAAAGAGTTACAGTAAACTTGAGAAAGAACAAAGTTGAAAGTATTATGCTACCTGAAGTCAGAGTATAATACAAGGCCTTAGTAATTAAAAAAGCATTGTATTGGCATAAAAACAGACATGTAGATCAATGGAACAAAATAGAGAGCCTAGATATAAACTCACATGTATATAGTCAATTAATCTGTGACAGAGGAAGTGGGTATATACAATGGGGTAAAGACAGTCTAGTCAATAAATGATCCTGGAAAAACTGGACAGATACATGCAGCAAATGAAACTAGACATCCTTCGTATACCATACATAGAATAAACTGAAAATGGACTAAAGACTTAAATATAAGATGCAAAACCATAAAGACTCCTACAAAAACATAGGCAGTAAACTCTCTGATATTGCTCTTAGCAATATTTTTTCTGATATATATCCTCAGGCAAGGGAAAAAAATAAAAAATAAATAAATGAGACTACATCATACTAAAAAGTTTTTTAATAACAAAGAAAATCATCAACAAAATGAAAAGACAATCTACTGAATAGGGAAAGATATTCACCAATGAAACACTGGTAAAGGGTTAATATCCCAAATTTATAAAGCACTCATGCAAATCAATACCAAAGAAACAATTCTATTTAAAAATGGGCAGAAGACCTGAATAGAAATTTCTCCAAAAAGGACGTGCAGATGGTTAATAGACATATGAAAAGTTGCTCAACATCACTAATCAACAGAGAAATGCAAATTAAAACCACAATGAGATATCATCTCACACATGTCAGAATAGTGATCATCAATAAATCAACAAACAACAAGTGTTGTCAAGGATGTGCAGAAAAGGGAACCCTCGTGCACTGTTGGCGGGGTTGCAAATTGGTACAGCCATTATGAAAAACAGTATAGAGTTTCCTCAAAAAAGTAAAATTAGAACTACCATATGACCCAGCATTTACACTTTGGGGTATTAATAAAAAAAAAAAAAAAGAAAATCCAAAATTTGAAAAGATCTATGCACCCCTATGTTCACTGCAGCACTATTTACAATAGCCAAGATGTGGAAACAACCTAAGTGCTTATCAATAGGCAGTTAGATAAAGAAGTGGTTCATGTATACAACAGAATATTATTAGGCCATAAAGGAATGAAATCTTGCCATCTGCAACAACATGGATGGACTTAGAGGATATCGTGCTAAGTAGAATAAGTCAGATAGAGAAAGACATACCATATGATCTCACTTATATGTGGAATCTAAAGAACAAAATACATTAACAAACAAATCAGAAACAGACTAATAGATACGGAGAGCAAACTGATGGCTGCCAGATGGGAAGGGGTTGGGAGACTGGGAGAAAAAGGTAAAGGTATTAAGAAGTACTAGATGATAGTTACAAAATAGTCACCAGAGTGTAAAGTACAGTATGAGGAATATAGTCAAAAATATTTTAATAATTATATATAGTGCCAAGTGGGTTCTAATCAGAGGGATCACTTCGTAAATTATATAAATGTCTTACCACTATGCTGTACACCTGAAACTAATATAAAATAATATTAAATGTCAGCTGTAATTTAAAATAAAAAATTAAAATAAAAATCAAAAAATAGAAATAAAAAATTATAATAAAAATTAAAATAAAATAAGTTGGAGAATACTTTATCAAAATGTTCCACAGCTTGACTTGATTTTTTTTGTTGCTATTTACTATTTTTATGTGTGTCATTAATACATTTTCTCTCTTTGAATCTGAGGGATGGCAGTTAAGAAGAAATGAATTATGAAAAAAATTTTTGATGGCCAATTGCATCTTGCCATTTAATCATCTAAGCTGTCCATAATAATTTTAATAATACTTAAGCCTCATATATCAATTAGTTATACGGTTACAGGTCAATGGAACATAAGTTCATTCTTTTAAAAAATATCCTTATTATCTTGTGCTTTATATTTCCTCACATATCTAGAAAAAAAAACAAACTTTAGATGTTAGTAGAGGGTTGAAGTGGGATATAAAGCTGGAAAAGCAATATCAAAGAATTTATACTATCAGGAAAATAAAACTACTAGATTCAAATGTTCTTCTGCTTTATATTACTGAAGACAGAGGACCAGGGAGACAGACAATTCAACTTGCTTCAACAGCGCTGTTCTCTCCCTCCATTTTTTAAATACCTTCTTTGAAATGGCCACCTGCAACAGAACTTTATTAGAGGTGCACTGGGGAAAGGGCCAAGAGTTAGAGATCATACATGGAAGGATGTAGAGAGGGAAAAGACTAACCAACTGCAGGCAAAGACTAACAACTGCAGTGGAAGGAAGAACTCAAATGGAGAATGAGGACAAGCACATCTAGAAATGTTTAGACAACTTGGCAAAGACATCAGATTGAAAATAAGATGAAAAATTTTAGTATTATTAACTAAAATTAAAGTTTGGGGTGATCCTAAAAGGAAAGAGAATTCACAGGTTTTGGAGTCGCATAAGAAATATTTTAAAATACAGAAGTATGCAAGAAAAAATTGCTAGGAAATTTAGAAAACTATTTTCTTTTGGAGAGAAACACAAAATATTTCATCTTTCTTTTAATTTTTTATATTTTCCATAATTTTGTGTAATAAGCAATAATTAATTTCATAAGAAAAGAATATAAAAGAGGTCAGTTATATCTTTAGGTTTCTCCTTAATTGTACTGTGATACTATTAAAGTGTAATTATTTCTATACTTTGTAATACAACAAAACACCTTCATTTACAAAAATGCACAAAGGAAAAAAACAAGAAAAAAATGCATGTCTTTTTTTTTTTTTAACAGAAGAAAAGCATACAGATAATGCAAGTAAATCTTAGCATTTAAGTGATGGATCACCAGAACTTCCTTTCTTTAAATGGTAAACATGAAAAGTTTCATAACTTCCCTCACTCTCTGGGTAAGTATCTAGTTTCAGTTTGAAGATGAAATAAAATAATAAAAGCCCTATGAACATCTCTGTCAAGGGCAACTTACTGGAGGAGATGAACAATATCCAATTGAATGATTCTATTTTTCTGTTGTTTCTCTGATGTTTTGACATTTAAAATATCTAAATATCTATGAGTAAGAATTGTGTTATATCATCTGAGAATAGGAAAGACAAGAGAGAGAGAGGGCAAAGGATAAGTATAACACAGAAACTGAAAACCACAAAATAAATAAATGTCAATGAAAAATGAAGGATACTAGAGACCTTTTAATAAACTTAATACATTTAAAAAGCTTAGTGGGGAGGAGGGTAAAATAAATGTGATTTGAGGGTGGTGGTATTGTTGTGTAGCTTTTGCTGAGCTAAACCAAATTTTATAACCAATCTACTTTTAGAACCTGTAGTGGGGCCTATTTGCCCCTTTCACAGTTCAACTTCCAGCCTTTGTCTCTCCACGTAGCTGCAAAAATAACTCTGAGTTTCTTTGTAGCCATCTTTGAGGGATACCCAGAGTATCTCTGCTCAGAAAGTAGAATGCATCCTTATGGTTTCCTGGACACAAGTGCTGTTCTTGCTTTCTCTGCAGAAACCACTTTCCCAAATCTTTATAAACTGTCTCTTTTTGTCTAAGGAGCATTTCCCATAACTAACCTCATTTTTGTTGGATCTTTTGTACTCAACATCCGATCCAAACCTGTCTAAACTCTGGTATTCTATTCTAAAATAGTCTCCAAGTTCATTTCTGTCCTGCTGCTGATGTGTCTCAGTTAAGATTAGAGGAAAGAACAAATATTTCTATTTTCTTTGGACAGTTGGTGTAACCTATTAGGGTAGACCAAGGTAGAGTACAGAAATGAGGAAAATAAAGTTAAAAAAAAAAAGCACATTGAAGGAAACAGTTATGTTTTAAGAGGAAGAACTCTGGCTGGTTCTTTTTTCCCCAATGAATTCCATACAGTTTCTTTTTAAAAAATATTATATTTTAAATCTAAAATGCAATCCAAATAACTTAGTTCATTCTGTCCTAATTTTACGAAACTTCTTCAAGAAACAAATAAATCTAATTTTAGATTAGGGAAAGATTCTCTTTTATTTGACTATATGAAGCCAAAAGTGTTAAGAGAAAAAAAAATTTAAAAATTCAGGAATTTTAATCCACATCATCAAGAAATCCAAAAGTGTTAAGAGAAAAAAAAGATTTAAAAATTCAGGAATTTTAATCCACATCATCAAGAAATCTAATTACTTATCTGAAATAAAATTAGTCAAATCCACTAACAGTAGGAAATCCAAACCCAAAGCCATCATGGTAAGAGTTAGCCAAGCTTTCTAAAAGATCTTAATTCATTTTTCTTTATTTTTCGTGGTGAAACTCACAAAACGCAAAGGGCTTTCATGAATATGCTTTGAGGATGCTGTAAAAGGGACAGGGGATTGGGTGTGCCAGTGTGTG